>NC_046662.1:41437978-41510355 GCF_010883055.1 Belonocnema kinseyi | reverse complement strand
CCTTTTTCCGAATTTTTGGTATTCCTAAGTTTTACCATTATGTACTATAACCCATTCTGAAATTTTACCTTTCTTAAATTTTATCCGTTCCGAAAAATGAACCGGCCCCGTCACGTGACCCACTCATCACATAGCCTTAAAAGAAGAATTTCCTACCAGAAAAGACAAATCTTCAATAAAATTCATGATTTTCAATAAAGCAGTTGAATTTTCAACTAAAAAGGATTTTAACAAAAAAAAGAAGAATTTTGAAGAAACTAATTATATTTCTACACCTGAAAAATTAATTTTCGACTAAAATGGTGAATTTTCAACCAGGAGATTCAAATTTTAGGTAGAAAAATAAATTCTCAACCAAAAAAACAACGCTTTTTCAAGAAAATTGTTAAATTTTCAACTAAAGAAATGAGTTTTAAACTGAAATTAAAAATTGTCAACAGCAAAAAATGAATTTTTCACCAAGAAGTTTACTTTTCTACAGAAGAAGTGCATTTTTAAGAAAAAACATGAATTTTTGAACTAGTAACCTAGTTAAATTTTAAAACCTAGGAGGTAAATAGACTAAAATGATCAATCTTCAACTAGAAGAGTTGAGTTTTAGGTAGAAAAATAAATTATCAACCAAAAAACAGCATTTTTTCAACAAAATAGTCCAATTTTCAACTAAATAGATGAATTTTGAACTAAAATGTAAATTTTGAACAAAAAAATGAATTTTTAAGTAAGAAGATTAGTTTTATACCTCAAAAACGCATTTTGAAGAAAAAAAAATGAATTGAAAAACAAAATTTTTGTTATCAGAAATTGAATAGTTAAATTTTTAATTAAAAATATTATTTACTCAAGAGTAAGGAATGAAAAAATATATATCAACAGAAAAAAGACGAATTTTCAATAAAATGCATGAGTTTTCAACAAAGCAGTTGAATTTTTAACTAAAACAGAAATCTTCTAACCAATAAAGTTTAATTTTCAAAAGAAATAGTTTTTTAAATAGTTTAAATAGTTTTCAACCGAAAATTAAGTAGTTTAATTTTCAGAAAAAAAGCGAATTTCAAGAACCTAGTTAAATTTTCAAACCTAAGAGATTAATTTTCAACTAAAATATTTCATTTTTGAATAGAAGAGTTAAATTTAATGTTGAAAAATAAATTCTGAACCAAAAAATAAAAAAACAGGGATTTTCAACACAGTTTAATTTTTAACTTAAGAGATGAATTTAGAAAAAAAAATTTTTAACTAGAAGATTAATTTTCTACCGCAACAAACGCAGTCTGAAAAAAAATTTTTCAAGAAAAGAGTTGAATTTTCAAATTAAAAAATTTTATTTAGAAATCGAATAGTTACATTTTTAACTAAATGTAAGATTGATGAGAAATGAAAGAATTTTCAACTTGAGTGATGATTTCTTAACCAAATAGAAAAATTTTTTAACAGAAAATACGAATTCTCAGTAAAATACATGATCTTTATCCAAATATTTGAATTTTCTGATAAGAAAGATATATTTTGAATAAGAAGTGGAATAGTTACATATTTTATTTTTTGAAATAATTTTGGACTAAAACGTAAAGGAATTTTAAACAAAATAGTTAAATTTTCACCTAAAAAGAGAACATTTTAATCGAAAATAAAAAGTTATATTTTTATAAATTAATTTTTACAACAAAATAGGCAAAGAAATATTTATCAAAAATTATGCCGTACCAGCCACACAATAAATGTTTGACAAAGTAGTTGAACTTGCAACCAAGAAGATTATTCTCCTACCACAAAAGACGAATTTTTAACAAAATGCATTTTTTTGAACCATAAGGTTGAATTTTCAACTAGAAAAAGGTATATTTGCAATAGAAATAATTAAATTTTTATTTTACTAACGAAAAAAGCGAATTGAAAAAAATAGTAAAATTTTCAACCAAACCATTTTCAATAGAAAATCAAGAAACTTTTAACAGAAAACTTTATTTTCAACGACGTAGTTCAACAACGAATTATTAACAATATTGTTCAATTTTCAACAAAAGAAATGCAGGTTCTACCAAAATAGTTGAATTTTTATTTTAAAAAATGCCTTTTCAACAGAATTGTTCGTTTTCCTACATATTGATTGATTTGTCACCAAATAGTTTAATTTTCAACCCAAACCATAATTTTGAAACAAGAAGATAAATTTTCTAACTGAAAAGTGTAGCTTTCAACTAAAAATGGAATAGTTAACTTTTTAGCAAAAAAAAAGGAAGAATTTTCAAGAACCTAGTTAAATTTTCAAATCTAAGAAATAATTTTCTAAGTAAAATGATTATTCTCCGAATAGGAGAGTTCAATTTTATGCTGAAAAATAAGCTCTCAATCAAAAACAGCGATTTAAAAAAAATAGTTCAATTTCCATCAAAAGAGATGAATTCTTAACTAAAATAAATCATTCTAAACAAACAAAAATTAATTTGTAACAAAAAAGATTGATTTTTCAAATAAATAAATGAATCGTTAAACAAATATTCGAATCTTCAAATGAGAAAGATACATTTTTAATTAGAAGTGCAATAGTTACATTTTAACTTTAAAAGAAAAATTATTCTGGACTGAAAAGTAAATAATTGTAAACAAAATAGTGAAAAATGAATAAAGTGTTTAGACCTATTCCGCTTTTTTGGTGTTAAAAAACTTTCTTTATTACAAAAAATTTTTTTTATCATAAAAAATGTTGTGCCGACATGTTTCAAACTGATTTTCAGGTCCATTTCAAGGCTTATTTAAGGAGATAAAAGAAAAATCGCTGAAGAATACGTTGAAATTGCAATTAAATAAAAAAACAATATAATCTCAAGAATGTTTTCCTATGAGATTTTTTAGCTTATATCGTAAATAATGTTTTTATTTTTTTAATTTTCAAACTAATTTAAATTTTATAATGCATATTCTGGTCATTTAACTCCTTTTCATATATATATATTTATATATATAAAATTATATATATTAAATAAATTATATCCGAACAAGAGCAATGATACCAAAAATTTAATTGCAATTTCAACGTAGTCTTCAGCGATTTTTCTTTTATTTCCATAAATAAGACTGGAAAAGAACCTGAAAATCAGGTTGAAACATGTCGCCACAACATTTTTTATAATAAAAAAATTTTACAACAAAATAGTTAAATCTGCAACTAGCAAAGAGAAATTTTTAGTAAAAAAAGAAAAATTTAATGCTTCATTAAAAATTTGTTAAAAAAAAATAAACAAATTTATACCAAAAAAACAAATTTGTATTAGGGAATATTGAACCAAAATTATGCATTTCTAACCGAAAAAAGAAAATTTTTTAACAATATAAATATATTTTCAACCACAAGGTTGATTTTTTAACCAAAAAGATAAAGTTGAAATAAAAATAATTAAATTTTTATTTTATTAACAAAAAAGTGAACTATTAAGAAAATAGTTAAATTTCCAATCAAACCATATTTAATCTAAAACAAGAAAATTTAGGCAGAAAACTTTAATTTTAACAATGTTTTTCAACTATTAATCAAGTACTTGAACTTTCGAATAGAATAATTTAATTTTCACTCAAAAATATAATAAATCAATTCTCCGTTGAAAAAATAAGAATTTCAACAATATTATTAAATTTTTCACTAGATAAATGCATTTTCTACCAAAACAGTTAAATGTTTATCCGACAAAAATACTTTAAAAAAAAATGGTAATTTTCTTGCAAATAGTTTAATTTGTCACTGAATAGTTGAATTTTCAACCAAAATCATGAATTTTGACGGAAAATGATTAATTTTGAATTGAAAAATACAACTTTTTAGCAAAATGCATACATTTGGAAACGAAAAAATATTAATTTTGAACCAAAAATAGAATAGTTAATTTTCCAATTAATAAGATTAATTTAAAAAAAAAAATTTTTAAACTTGGCAACTTTGGATTACTCTTGATTTTAAGTGAATTAGACCGGATTACTATTTCGGATTACCAAATAGTTCCGAGGAATACCAGAGTTGTTTCCCCCTCGAAAAATAAAACCAATGTTTCAATCCAAATAATAATCCTTCGCACTCTGTCCTAAAAAAAAATTCATTAAAGTTTCTGCAAAACTCGTCACGTTACACCTACGACTCCTTTAAAATTCCAAATGGCCGAGTGGTGTTGCTGAAAAAAAACTTGATTAAAACGAAGTTACACTCCAGGGCTTTCCACACGTATGTTGGTAATTCCAGTGGATGTAGACTGCTACGAAAAACTTGATTACTGAACGAGGTAGGTACCTTTGACTGAAATAAACTTTCGAATTTAGTCGAGTAAATGAGTTGATAAAATGACGTTCATCCCACTTGACAGATTCAAATTAAAGATCTCGATTTTCTGAAAATAAATAGGAGAATTAAAAATTTAAACTCTTCCAGAATACGTAGATTTTTTAAGAGTCTTCCAAAGTTTATTTAGTTGGAGAATGGAAATTAATTTGGTGATTCAAATCAATAGCACATGGAAATTTAAAACATTTGAACACAGGTGAAAGTAGCTGCAGAGGGATCTGCGGTGTTCACTCAGGCGTGACGAAACAGAGAGAGAGAAAGAGAGAAACAGGAGAGGGGCAAAACAGCTCCATAACTCTGAATTTATAGTCACCTTCAGCCCTAAATGTATTTAGTAATAGTGTTTCCAATTGGTATGCATAATATTGCGCAATATGCTTGACTGAGTACTCGTGCACTGCGACTTTTTGCGAGACTTTTTTTCATTCGGCTCAAAATTATTTTTTTCTAGAAACATTTTTCAGGCATATGTAAGAAAGCAGTTGAATTTTCGAAAAACAAAATAATAATAACAATAGCAACCACCAACCGTTCCATTTTTAATCCAAAAGATGAATTTTCAACAAAGCAATTGAATTTTCGAACAAAAAGAATACTTTTTAATAAAATAGTTTAATTTTTAACAGAATACTTAAATTTTTAAACAAACTAGTTGAATTTGTAACTGGATAGTTTAATTTCCGACCGAAAAAGATCAGTTTTAAATAAAATAGTTGAATATTCAACAAGAAAATTAATTATCAAGCGAAAAGTTGCTGAATAAATAATAAATAAAAGTAGAATAATAAAAACTGAATTTTCAAGAAAGATAGACGAATTTTCAACAAAATAGTTGGATTTTTGACAAAATGGTTGTATTTTAAATGTACAAACATCAATTTTCAACAAAACGGTTAAATTTTTAAGCAAAAAATATTAAGCTTCAAGCTAACAAAATTTCAACAAAATCCGAATTTTCTAAAAGACCGTTGAATTTTCAATCCATTTTAACCAAATATTTAATTTTTCAAGATATAAATATTATTTGTTAAACAACCAGTCGTCCTTTTGACCAAAAAAGGTGAATTTGCAATAAAATAGTTAAATTGCCAATGAAAGAGATGAATCTTCAACTAAAAGGAATTTTTACAAATCAGTTAAAATTTCAACTAAACAGTTAAATTTTCAATCGAGAATATTAATTTTCTACCATAAAAGACAAATTATATAATATTTTAACAAAAAAGGATTCTAATTTTAAATTTAAAAAAAAAACAAACAGGCGAGTTCGACCAAAATGATCAATTTATAACATAATAGTTAAATCCGCAACCAATTTGAAATATCGACTTTTAACCAGAAATAGAATTGAAACATTTTTCAGTGGTTAATTCTTAGATAATTTTTTTATTTAAAATTTAAATTTTTTAACTGAAAATTTAGCTATTGCATTATTGGTTGCAATTAATTATTTTTAATGAAAATTCATCCTTTTTAGTTAACAATGAAACTGCTTGGTTAAAAGTTTTTTTTTAACTAAGGATTCAGCTTTTGGATTTAATTTTTTTTTGTAAAAAACTGCTACTCAGTTTAAAATGAAGCCACTTTATAAATACTTTGGTTGTTGTTGAAGATTCATCATGTTTAGCTGGGATTTGAGTTAAAAAATAATCCTGTTATTTGAAAATTCACCATATTCCTTGAGGGTTCTACCGTTTTATTAAAAATTCGTCTCTTTTAGTAAATATTTTTTTTGCTAAAAAATTCTATTTTTTATGGATAATTATTTTTTTAAACTCAAAATTTATCGATGCCGATTTTGGCTGAAAATTTATCTTTTTAGTTGTTTTTAGTGGTGAATTTTTCGTTTTGAAAATTTAACTATCTAAAAAAAATCACATTTTTGTTTGAAAAATCGACTACTTTATTTAAATTTGAACTACTTTGTAAAAAATTTATTATGTTTAATTAAAAACTCATTTTTTTAGTTAAAGATCTAACTATTTGGTCGTAAATTAATTGTTTGTTAAAAATCCATATTTTTGTATAGAAAATTAAACTTTTGTAGAAAATTTAACACTTTAGTAGAAAATTCAACTTTTTGATATAAAATTACACTGCTTATTTACAAATTTAAATACTTTGCTGGAAATTTCTTATTTTTTTGTAGCACAAAATTCATTTTTGTATTATTCAACAATATGTAGTTGTTCCATTTCCAAAAACAAATCTTGTTTTTTGAAAATTCCTCATTTCGGTTGAGAATTCTACCATTTTGCTAAAAAATTTGCCATGTTTATTAAATTTATTTTTTAATTAAAAAATTCGCTTTTTGTGAAAAATCATTTTTTGAACTGAAAATTTAACGACTTTGTTTTTGTTAGAAAAATAACCTTGTATCCTGAAAATTAATCCATCTTTCTTTTTAAACATTTATCATTTCGGTTGAGGATTCTACTATTTTGTCAAAAATTCGCCTTTTTCAAATAAATTTGTAAAAGACAAGCAATTTAAAAAAACTTCCTGATCATCCAGAAATTCTATTTGCTGGGTTCTCCGTGTCACGTAACAGCGATACGTACTGCCCGAATTATTCACGGCAGTGCACGGTTTCCGGTCTGGTGGCAGGGCCGTGCGTCCTAT
This sequence comes from Belonocnema kinseyi, assembly GCF_010883055.1. Classification (NCBI taxonomy): domain Eukaryota; kingdom Metazoa; phylum Arthropoda; class Insecta; order Hymenoptera; family Cynipidae; genus Belonocnema; species Belonocnema kinseyi. Next base: position 41,503,403 of record NC_046662.1, on the reverse strand, counting down.
AAATTTCCGGTGGCGGGGTTCTACGTGATTTAACCGATGGCGTGAAAAAATCAGAATGTGCGTGTGTGTACATGGGTGGGATAGATTGGGACAGAAAAAAGTTCATTGTATTTAAATATTTTTAATAAATCAAGAATTAATTATTATCTATTTTTTATCTTTAGGTTGGAAGAGAATCTTCATTTTCACAATTCCCTGATTTTTCCCTAATTTTTCATTTTACTTGATCATTAATTTCAAAAGACCAAAGTTATAATCTTGTAACATTTCTAATATACGTATAAACTTTCATTAATGGAATAAAACAGTTTTTAATTCAATGTCATAAATTTAAAATTATAATTTCTGTCAGGGCTGCCACAGCCCATTAAAAAATTAAATAAAAAATCTTTAATGAACTGAAAAAGATTTTTAAAAAATGAACAAAATTCATTAAATTCAGTAATTTCGAAACCAGTTTAGAAAAATTCCAATAAAAAAATTAATTGAATTGAGTAAAATTGAGTTCAAAAGAATTCAAATTAATTTAAATGAATTGTGGATAAATTATAAAAAATTCCATATTATTTCTAATAAATCTTGTATTTCCTGAAACCCTGTTAAATTTATCATTTACAACATTTTAAAATTTTATTGATCATGTAAAATCGTTTAGTACCTTCCGAACTTCTAGGAAATTCTTAAACCTAAATTATTTCTAAATCTAAATTCTTTGCAATTTATGAAAGTTATTGAAAAAGAGTTAAAGCATTTGAAAATCTCTTAAATCTCTTGAAACTTTGTATAGCTCTTGAGAATGCCTTAAAACAATTAAAAAAACCCTCAAATGTTTAAAATTCTTTTGCAAGCCTTCACAAATTTTAAAGGCTCTTGAAAATTCTTTAAAAAGTGGTAGATAACCTAAAAAAATTTATAATTTTTTTGAATTACTAAAAATTCTTAAAATCCATTGAAAATACGATAGAGTATTTTAAATCCTTTAAAATTTTTTTGTAAGATTTTGAAAATTCCTTAGAAGTTTAAATATAACCTAATATCTTTTAAGTTCTTTGAAATCCTTTCCATTTATTTAAATCAATTAAATATTCCATGAAATCTTTTTAAATATTCTAAAATACTCAAAATCTGTTGAAACCTTTTTAAGTATTTTAAAGCTCTTTAAAGTTCCATGGAATATTCTTAAATAACCTACAATAGTTAAAATCCTTTGAAATCTCTTTAAAATACGGAAAATAATTAGAAACTCCTTGGAATCTTTTGGAATATTTAAAATAACTTAAAATCTTTATATTTTTTAACGAAATCCCTTGAAACTGTTTGAAGTCCTGAAAAATTCTTCAGAATTTAAAAATTTACCCTGAACTAATTGTTGATACATTGAAATCTTTAAAATATAAATTATAGACTATTCAAAAAATCTTTGAATTTTTTAAAGTACCGTAAAATGTTTTAAATGCTTTCAAATCTTTTGAAAGGTCTGGAAAATTGCTTAATATCTAAAACTACCCTAAGATATTTGAAATTCTTTGAAATATTATTTAATTATTTAAAACAATTGGAGATTTCTTAAAATCTTTTAAAATATTTAAAATCTCTTAAAATATATTTAAATCTTCTAAAATCTCTTGAAAATTTTTAGAGTTCTAGAAAATTCCGTGAAATTTCTAAAAATACCCTTAGATGCTTGAAAGCCTTTGAAAGACCATTTAATTGTTGAAAACAATTAAAGATATCTTGAAATCTTTTGCAATATTAAAAACAATTTAAGATTTCTTGGTATGTTCTGGAATATTTGAAATCCCTTGAAATCTTTTCATATTATTTAAAATGCCTTGAAACTGTTTTAAAATTCTGGAAAATTCCTTGTTATCAAAGAAGTACCCTGAAATCTTTAAAATCCTTTGAAATCTTTAAAATATAAATTATAGCTACTGAAAATATCTTGGAATTTTTTATAGAACCATAAGATATTTGTAATGCTTTTAAATCTTTTTAAAAGTCTTGAAAATTCTTTAGAATTTCTAAAAATACCGTAAGATATTTGAAATTCTTTAAAATCCTATTTAATTGTTGAAAACAATTGAAGATTTCTTGATATCTTTTGGAATATTTAAAATCCCCTGAAAACTTTCAAAATCTTCTTTGGAGTATTTAAAATGTAAATTCCATCTGTTCAAAACACCTCGAAATCTTTTAAAATACCCTAAAACATTTCAGAAGCTTCTAAATCTTTTTGAAGGTCTTGAAAATTCCTTAGAATTTCTATAAATACCCTAAGCTATTTGAAATTTTCTGAATTCCCATTAAATTACTGACAACAATTGAAAACTCCTTGCAATCTTTTGGAATATTTAAAATCTCTTAAAATCTTTTCAAATGGTTTGAAATCCCTTGAAACTGTTTAAAGTTCTGGTAAATTCCTTAGAATTTCAAAAAATACTCTGAAAGGTTTGAAATTCTTTGGCAGCTTTAATATATAAGTTATAATTATTCAAAATAAAAATACCTCGCAATCTTTTAAGATACGCTTAAATATTAAAAATTTTTTGAATCACTTCAAATTATTAAAATTTCTTAGATTATTTTAAAATGCCCTCAAATATTTCCAAAGAATTCAAGAAAATTCTTCTGGATTTTATTTTTATACATATATTTCTATATGCATATAGACCTGAGCTCAATATTACTTGACCTACTGAAACCAATTTTTTCAAAGAAAAATGACTAAAATCCAAAAAGTGATTTAAGAACAAACGAGACCCTGATTTTCCCTAGGGAACAAATTTTCCGGAATTTTCCCTGATTTCCAGATTTTTCCTGACATATGGCTGACTTATATGTGGATAAAGAACAAAAAATAAAATTAAAAGAAAGAGAAATGAAAGGGTAGAGAGAAAAGGGGAAAATATAAAATTACATTATTTGGTCGTGCATGGCGAAATTGTTATTTTACATGTGGTACGGCTGTGTTCTAAAGTGAGCAGCGTAAAATACTTCTTCGCAAAAATGTCTGCCCATTCGTCAGAAAACTCTTTCCTCCACCTCCTACTAGTTCCATACCAGAAAGTAAAACTTTTTTTTTTATTTTTCTCGAACAGCCTGCGCTTCAAGGAATTTATCACGCGTTTTTATTTTAGTTTGTTCCAGTCTATAAATTCTGTATTCAAAAACATAAGTGTAATGCATTTTAAAATTTACTGTGAAGAAGAGAGAATACTTTATTCAGTCTGGAATCTGTTTTCTTTTTAAAAAGTCATAATAAAAAATTTTCACCTATTTTACAACATAATTAGTGTAATGATAAAGAGAAATTAAAATTGGCAATGATATACATCACAGCATAAAAGGCTCTCAAAAAAAGGAAAATTCAGTGATGAATCCTAATAAAAAAAGACAAATTTTCAATAAAAAATTGGAATTTGAAAGAAAAAACTTCATTTTTAAGAAGCAGAATAAACTTTCAAACAAAAAGCAGGATTTAGAACTAAATAGTTTAACTCTAAAGAAAAATACATCAATTTTTAACCAAACAAGTAGAATTTTTAACCAAATAGTTGAATTTTCAACATTTAAAGAAGAATTTTCAAACTAGAAAGATGAATTTTCAATAAAAGAGTTGAAGACACAACCAAGAAAGATTTTTCAGTCAACAACGAAAAAGAACTCAATAAAATTGTTAAATTTTCTACCAAAATATAAATTTCTATCCCAAAAAGAATCCTTAACAAAATAGAATAATGCTCCACTGAACAATTTAAAAAAGTTACAACTAAGAAATATTTTACAGTCAAGAAAAAACTTTTCAATAAAATCGTAGAATTTTCAATCCAAAAAGGCGACTTTTCTATAAAAAAACTTACATTTTTAACGCGAAAATATAAATGATCATTTAAAAGTTAAGTTTAAAAAATAGTTAAATTTTCTACAAAATAGATGAATTTTCAAACAAAAAATGAACTTTTTTACAAAATTTCAACCAAACACAATGAATTGTCTACCACAGATATATTTTTAATCCGAAAGAAATATACTTAATATTCGACGAATTAATTAAATATAGTACCAAAATAGTTAATCTTTTAAAAAAATTACTAAATGCTAAAAAAAAAAACAGATTGACTTTCAACCAAACAGCTGAATTTTGAAAATTGTTTGAAAAGAGTTAAATTTTCAAGAAAAAATTCAATTTTTAATCAGAAGAGATAATATATGAAACAAAAATATAATAGCAGATTTTTCAATGAAAATGCATTAACTTCCGATTTAAAAAAAGAACGACGTTTTTAAAAAGAGATGAATTTTCAAACAAAAATATTGGAAGATCATTTCGTCCGGAACAAAATTCAAGTTTCTTGGTTGAATTTTCAACACAATAAATAATTTTCAAAAAAATAGTTGAAGTTTCAACCGAAATATATTAATTTTCAAGAAAATGATTAAATTTTCAACCAAAAGATATTAATTCTGAACCATAAATATAACAGCCAAATGTTCAATTGAAACGAATTAACTTTTAATAAAAAAATATGAATTTTTATCAAAGATGAATTTTCCATAAAATACTTGCATTCTCAACGAAAAATATAATAATTTATATTTAAAAAAAAAGATTTTTAATGTAAATCAAAAACAGTTCAACTAAACCAACAAAAAACAATTTCAAGAAAATAGTTGAAACCTTAAATAAAAAGATTAAGTTTCAACGGAACAATTGCGTTTTTAAAGAAAAAGAGATAAATTTCTACCAGCAGATGAAATTTCAAACAAGGACAATTCTTCAGGCTTAAAAAAAATTGTGAACCACCTTGTTGAATTAAAATTTTTTTATAACTATATAGTTGAACTTTTTACAAAAATAGTTGAATTTTGAATTCAAACACGAATTTTGAACAAATGGGAAAGTTTATTGAAAACAGCGAAAAAAAGAATTAAAAAAAATTTCAACAAAAATTCATTATTTAATTAATCCTTTGAAGTGAATTAAGGAATGAATGAACTTTTATGTCGTCTATTTCACGCTCTCCTTACTTTTCCAGCTCACACTGCCCTTCTTTTACTTTACTCACTAAATTCCTTTACTACCCTTTCTTACTTTCAATAATTTTCTCTACTTTCCTTCACTTTCCCTATTTCACCTTCCTAACTTCTGTTTATGTCCCTAATTTCTCTTCACTTCCTCTACATACCCTTTCTTTCAATTTATCTACTTTTCCTTTACTCACTACCCCTGCTTTGCAGTCACTCATTTCCTCTCACTTCTTCTATGTCCTTTCAAGTATTTCCCTCATTTCTCATTCTTTCTCCAATTACTTTCCCTTACATTCCCTATTGCAACTTCCTAATATCTCTTCACCTCTCTAATTTGTGTTTAATTCCTCTACACACCCTTCCCTCATTTTCTCCTACTTGTTTCACTATTTCCATGCCTCATTTTTCCTACTTTTCTTACTTTTTTACGTAGTTTTCCCTTATATACTCTACATAACCTCCCCTATTTTTTATATTCTCTACTTTTCCTTTATTCACTACCCCTAATTTCAAGTCCCTTAATTCCTCTCACTTCGTTAGTGCCCTTTCAAGTATTTCCCTCACTTATCTTTCGTTCCTCTCAATCACTTCCCCTCACTTCCTCTATTACACTCCCAATTTATCTTCACTTCCTCTAGATACCTTCCCCTCATTTCCTCTTGCTTCCTCCACTATTTTAATACTTCATTTCCATTACTTCTCGTTCTTCTCTAACAAAATTCTCCCTTACTTCCTCTACATAACCTCATCTTATTTTCTTTCAATTTCTCTACTTTTCCTTTACTGACTACCTCTACTTTCCATTATTTCATTTCCCCTCACTTCCTCTATGCCCTTTCAAGTAGTTCCTCTTCACCTCCTCTACATAAACTTTCCTCATTTCCTCCTACTTCCTACACTTTTTTTATACTTTATTTGCCCTAATTCCCCTACTTCTACCACTTATTTTTCCCCCTAACCCCCCCCCCCCCTCATTTCATCTTCCCTCATTAGCCTCACGTCCTCTACTTGCTCTTCTCTCGTTTCCCCTCATGGGAAAAAAATTACAATGGACTGACGCCCGATAAAAAATATAAGAGTACCTGCCCAAGGCCAAGAAGTCGCAATAAAAAGAAAAGAAAGAAAGATTTTATTGTTTACGATAAAAGGATTGTAAAATTGAGAAAACAAAATAAAGTCTAGTTCATCGATTTTCCGGAGAAGCAACAACGACCTCGTTGTTTTCGAGATATCTGAAAGCCTCATGAATTTCAAAAATATTCAACAGATTTGATTCAAGTCCCTAGACGAGGCTGCGACGATAAATGGGTTTTGACAATAAACGTTCGCATACGTCAACTCCTACCAGTCTCGATGCACTCTCACGGCAAATTGCCTAACACCAATGCTTTCCCGTAAAAGTAAAACGAAGAGAGGACCCGACAAGGGAGAAAAATGTATAAATGAAAAAAAAGAACACTGGGCGGCACTGGGTGAGAAAGGTGGCGAGAAGCAAACAAAAAATAACTGAACAATATATGGCGAAATAATCACATTCGCCATTTTTCTTCTTTCCAACTAATTGAACGTCCTAAACGATTCCTTCCTTTCATTTTATAATTTATGATTTTGTGAAAAAATATTCAAAGCAATTCATTCAATTCAGAATTTATAACAGATTGTCATTCAAGCAATATTCTGTAAAATTGGGTGAATTTTAATCAATTTAAATGATGAACAAAATGGTAATTAAATTTTTTATGAAAAAAGATCTACTCTCATCACAACACTGGGAATCTAACCACAGAAATCCCGATTGCAGGTTGGATGCTTTCCCATTAAGCTATCAGAGAGATGGAAAAAATTTTTTTTTAGAAATGATACAAGTAATTTAAAGGAGTCTGTATTGTCGTCAGGGATAGTTACCATCAATCAGCATAGAAATCTTTTTCACTACCGTGAAAATAGAAATCAACCTATCGATCAAGTTAACTCTTCAAATCACAGAAAATATTTAACGTCATTACATACTATATAAATAAAAAATTTTTAAAAATTGTAAATAAAAATTGATCTGAAAAAAGATCTACTCCCGTCGCTCTACTTGAAAAAAAACCCACAAAAAGTCGCTGCAATGGATCGAAAAGAGTAGATCTTTTTTCCGACCAAATTTAATTTAAAAATGTTTAAAAATCTATTTTCTATCTTGCCTGTAATAACGTTCACTATTTTCCGTAATTTGAAGAGTTAACTGGATCGATAGGTTGATTTCTATTTTATGATTTGCCTTTGTTTCTTTAATCATTAATTAGGCTTTACTATTCTGAAAATTCAATATTAATTTTATTTTAAAATGACTGAATTCTCAGGGTTTCGTCCGTCCGTCCCACATTGCAAAAAATGAATTTTCTGGTTCAAAATAACGTACAGCCCACAAATCCTAAAATTTTCGATTTGAAATTTTTTTACTGATAAGATTTCTAAGAGAGTTGATGAGTCTGATGTTTAAATTAGGCTTTCAATTTTTTTCTAAACAAACAAATATGACGGAAAAAAACCAATTTTTTTTCTATTTGATGTTCCCAGTGCTTGTTAACAACACGATAACATTAAAACCACCTAAGTTATATAGAGTAAAAATATTTAAAGATATTCGAAGATTATAAAATAAAGAAACAATTTTGTCATAGAAACATTATTTTTTGTAAGTGTGTTTTCTACGATTTTCTACAATTTTACGTTTTTTAAGTTATATTGCAAGAAATTTGGATAAATGTAATATAATGATAAAGAAATTTTTTTCGAGATTATTACTATTAATATTATAAAGAAATTATTTTTTTAAACAAATTTGATACAAACATGCATTGAACTGGTATTTGACGCCCGTAAGATTAACTTTTTTTTGTGTACTTTTGTAATTGAAAAGTTCATAATGATTTTAGTAAAATCAATAAGTTTTTCATAAATTTTATAATTTGTTAAAACAAATTTAATAAACAAATGGACTATCGGGGCATCTGCCGATGGAAAATTTTTTTTATGTCAGACTTTTTATTTTGGAATCTTCCAAATAAATTTATCAACATTCATGATCAGCTGATGAATTTTATGATTTTTAAAAATAAATTTAAAAAACAAGAACATTATTTGGACATCTGTGGAGGGCAAAATTCGTTCTTTTTTGTTTTTTTTCGTTTACGGTTATTTTATTCGAGAACTTAATGATAAATTCATTAACAGTCATACTACATTGATAAATTCTATGACGTTTTAAACAAATTTAATAAACATATGCATTATTTTTTTCATAAAAAAATGAAAGAAAAAGGTCATTCTACTAAATCCTGAAACTTCAGTCTCGTTAAAAGAATGAAAGTAATTAGAAACTTCAACTGAAAATATTAAGACTAAAAAACAAACTTTTTCGTCGACAACTACCCAAATAATGCATTTGTTTCATAAATTTGTTTTAAAAAATCATAAAATTGATCAAAATCATGAACTTTTCGGAAATTATCATAAAGCTCCTAATTGAAAAATTCGACCTAAAAGAAAGCAATTTTTCTGTCGACAAATGTCTGATTAGTGCATTTGTTTATTGAATTTGAAAAAATCATAAAATTTATCAAATAATTGTGAATTTTTTTGAACTTGTCATGAAGTTCCGAACTAAAAGGACTGACATTGGTAGAAAAAAGAATTTTTATGCGGAAAAATTCCAAAATAATGCATTTTTTTATTAAATTCGCTTTAAAAAATTATAATATTGATCAAAAAATTATTCATCTTATCATGAAGTCCCTAATTAAAGAAATTTACATAAAAAAACTAATTTTTTATCAGAAAATGTCTAATTCATGCATTTTTTAAATAAATTGATTTAAAAAATCATAAAATTCATCAACTTATTATGAATGATTGTGAAATCGTCATGACGTTCCGAACTGAAAGGACTACCATTAAAAAAAAATGTATAACCAAAAATTTACAAATAACGCATTTTTTTATAATATTAACAGTGATAATCTCACGAAGCAACGTCTTTATCATTATATCGTTTTTTATTGTGGGCTGTACGTTATTTTAAACCAAAAAAGTCAATTTTTTCTCAGCGTTATTCCGTCATACTTTATTTCCAAGATAGGGAAGTAGGGGGAAGTATTTGCAAGAAAATTAGGCAAAGTTTATGGAAAAATAGGAATGGAAAAGTGAGGCAAAATAAGGGGAGAGGAAGTAGGCTAAGTGATAGCAAGCAAGGAAGAAGAAGCAGGGGAAATTCGGGAAGGGGAAGTAGGAGCAGTGAGGGAAAAATAAGGCACGGAAATAGGAGAAATTAAAGCAGGGAAAGTAGGAGCAATTAAAGAAGAGGAAGTAAGGAGGGTGAAAGTAGAGGAAGTACGGGGATTTTATGAAGAAGAAAGGAAAGTGGAATTTCAGTGAGTAGAGTGAAATTAGGGGAAATAGGAAGATAAGGGAAAGGAAAGTTGATGAAATGTGGGGAAATAAGGGAGAGAAAGTACGGAAAGTTAGGAGAAATAAGGTGTTGGGAAGGAGGGACAATTAAGGAAAATAAGAGATGGAAATTGGAGCAAACAAGGGAAAAGAGTGTAGGAAAATTAAATGAAGGAAAGAGGGAAAGTGAGAGGAGTTTAAATAGGGAAATTTAATGAAATGATGGGACAGTGAGTAGTGGAAGTGAAAGGAAATAAGGGAAAATGAAGAAAGGGAAAGTAGAGTTAGCGAGAGTCGAGAAAATCAGAGGAGGTGAAGTAGTGAACGTGAGGAGAGTGAAAGTAGAGGTAGTTTGAATATTTAGAGGAGAAGGAGTAGAAAAAAGAGAGGAATTAAGAAAAACGAATGTAAGATTCAAGTAAGTGGAGTAGAATTAAAGAAAATAGTGAAGGGAAAGCAAAGGAAATTAGGGAGAATCAGGAAAGGGGAAGAAGAAGAAATAAAAGAATTGAGTGAAGGTGAAGTAATGGAAGTCAAAGGAATGAAAGTAGGGGAAGTGAATAAAATGAGTGGATTGAGAGTAGAGGAAGTGAGGGGAAATAAGGGGAAATGAGAGAATGGAAAGTATGAGAAGTGAGGGGGAATGAGACAAAAGAAGTAAGGAAAATCAAAGGAGGGGAAGTAGGCCAATTGATTCGAGAGTAAGTGCCTTTTGACTTGAAATTACTGTAAATTTTCCAAGGCAAAGAATGAGCTTAACTTTTTTGATGAGATGAAGAGAAAAAGGATTTAGAAGCTCTTCAAGCTTGAGCTTGCTGCTAATAAAATCACTTTGAGGAAGTTAATCAATGATGAAAGAGAAGCAGGCGGAGAAAATTTAAATTTCCCGATGGAAATGAGCAAAGGGGTTAAGGGGTGTAAGGGATAGATTTTCGATCGGAAGTCAAATGGTTTGACCGATCAAGATGAATTCCCCCCGGCAATGGTTGAGTATTGTTTCCTAGTCAAAGGTATTGTTTCCTCGGCAAACTCGTCGCCACTAATCATCGTCCGCGCCTATAACAATCGGCTGTGACACGTGAACACAATAGCTGAAAGCTTTGCAATTCTAGGCTTGGCGCTTGGCAGTTAGGTTTTCGAATGGGGATTGTCCTCAATAGCTGGCAAAATTTTTTAACGTCATTTTTAGTATTATCCGTTAAAAAAATTAATTTCTGAATTCAAATTAACAACTTATATTTCGAATTTGCACAAATTAAATTTTTAGTACAGTCTATTATTTAAAATTATTTTGAATACTATTAAATTCCATTGAATTTACATGAAATTCCTTTAAATTCTTTAACGGTCCTTAAATTTTGTGTATTCCTTCTAAATTTTTTAAATTGCTTTTAACTTTCTTGAAATCAGCTAAATGTCACCGATTTCCGTGACATAACGGAATTCTTTCAAATTTCCTGAATTTCTTAAATTCGTCTAAATTCCATAAATTCCTTGCATTATTCTTAGATCCTTGAAATTCCCCGAAATCGTAGAATCATCCGGATTCTGTGAATTCGTCGAATTCTATTAGTCATCTTAATTCCTTTAATTCGTGGAATTTCCTAAATTCAGAACGTTTCCTTTATTTCGTTGACTTGAAAATAATTCAAAGAATTCAGGGATTCCAGAGAATTCAAGGAATTTTACAAATTCATTATATGTGAGGAATTAGCCGAATTCTGAGAGTTCCAAGACTTCAGAGATATGCAGGAATTCAAGGATTTCAGAGAATTTCAAGGATTGCCGATTGTGCAAGGAGTTCATTTAGAATATTGATGAAATTCAGGGAATTCCAAATGTTAAAAATTTTCTGGAAATTCTGGAGAATTAAGGAATATAGGGAATTCCTAATATTCAAGGATTTCCGGGAATCCTGAAAAACCAAGGATTTTAGAACATTCAAGGAATTCAGAGATTTTTGGGAATTTACAGATCACAGAAAATTCAAAGGATTGAAGGAATTTCCAATATTCAAGGATTTCTGGGAATTCTGAAAAATCAAAAATTTTAGAAAATTCAAGGAATTCAAAGATTTTTTGGAATTTAAAGATTACAAAGAATTAAGAGAATCGAAGAAATTCCCGACATTAAAAAATTTAAGAAAATCAGAATATTCAATGCATTTCAGGGATTTAAGAATATTCAAAGATTCCAGGAATTAGGAGAAATCAAGAAAGTTACAGAACTGAACGATTCTAGAGATTTTGAGGAATCCAGAGAATGCAGTGAATTCAAAATATTCAAAAAATTCAAGAAAATTCAGAATATTCAAGAATTTAAGCGATTTCCAGATTACGAATATTTAAGGAATTAATGGAATTCAGAATATTCAAAGAATTTCAGGAATTCGGGATATTCCGCAAATTGAAGGAAATTCCAAAAGTGTTTGGGATTCGAGGAATTCCAAATGTGCAAAAAATTTAGGGGATTTCAAGTATTCAAGAAAATGAGGATATTCAAGGAATTTAAGGAATTCCGAAAATTTGAGTGATTTTAGATTCTTCTGGGGAATTGAAGGAGTCTAGTGAATTCAGGATATTCCACGATTTTATGTAATTTAGAAAATTCAGAGAACTTCGAAGACTTCAAGGAATACAGAGATTTAATGAAATTTAGAAAATTCAAGGAATTTGGGAGAATTCAAGGAATTCAGAGATTTAAAGAAATTTAGAAAATTCAGAGAATTTCGGAGAATTCCAGGAATTCAGACTTTGAGAAATTCGGAATATGCAAGGAATTTGTGAAGTGTAAGGGATTTAGGAAATTCAATGAATCTGTAACATATAAGGAATTCCGGTAATTCAATCAATTCAATTAATTCATATAACTCAAAAAAATTCAGCGAATTCAGTGATTTCCGATTATTAAAGGAATTCAGGTTATTTAGAGAATCAAATAATTTCATGGAATTTAGAGATTTTTAGGGATTCCAGAGTATTCAAAGAATTTCAGGAATTCAGAATACTCAAAGAATCAGAATATTCGAAGAATTCGGAATACTTCAGGAATTTAAAAAATTTAAAGAATTTAGAATATTTCAAGATTGCAGAATATTCAACGAACTCCGAGAATTCTAAATTCCGATGGCAATGCACAATATTGCGCGATATACGCGACTGAGTACTAGCGCACTGCGTCCCGTCCAAAACGAGATTTGAAACCGTCTTGCATCACTTGACCTGATTCTTGTAAATGAATAATAATTAACGAATGTTTCAATCTACTAGCTCTAGAAATATACCATTCCATAAAACATTAAATAGTCACTGTATATTAACGTTTAGAACATATTTCTCATTTCTACGTATTTCTGGAAGAGCCTTAGACAGAAATAATAATAATTTATTTAATGGAACACATAATTATTCAGCTCGTCTACATTTTCACATCCATGTAGGTCGTCTGAAGCACCTGTGAAAATGAAAATAAATAATAATAAGCTATTTTGGTTCTCACCTCGCCAGACGCGACTGCTTCTCCCGGAATGAAAAGTTCTGGGTAGATATTGTCCAGATACCATTTGAAAGACTTGCAGCCTAGCTTCTTCCGCAAAGTCTTCCGGTCGGAGACGTCACCATAGTTTCCCTGTAAAGAATGCGATGCGGTGATTTCTAGCAGCAGAGAAATTAGTTAAAAATGAACATAGACGCAGCTATTGAAATTATCATCTATTTACAAAGGAGTATGATATAAATTCAAAAGGGACACCGAGACCCTTTTCAAGTGTCTTTGGATTTATATTCCTTCTGGTGATATTATGAGGTGATAAGATGCGACAGTCTTTCATCTCCTAGTTAGATCAGGGGACAGCATGATCCGAATTCGTAAGAGGAGAGCCCGAGCTCGATTCCTGCTTTCGGCATTTTTTTAAGTTCTTTTTTTATTCAGAAATTTAGTTTTATTGCAATTTATTATAATATTTTGTCGTTATTATTTTCACATGAGAAAAATAACATTTATGAGAATAGCATATGGGAGCGTCTATTAATTACGCACGTAAGTTCCTCCTTCCTAATTATTTTTGATAAACATTAAAAATATCATCATTTGTTTTATTTCCTTTTTATTATGTAATGATTCGTACATAAATAAAAAATCTTTACTTGTGATTATTTCCAAGATCAAAATTCTAATTTTCAAGTCAAAATTTTTTTAATTAAACGGATTTCTAATATAAATCATCAAATTGAAAGTGTTTTTAATTAAGAAACCTACAAGTTCCATAGCTTTTTATCTTAAATTTAAAAAATTAAAAACTCTTCGATTCTAAAGATTTACAATTAACAGTTCTACAATATTGAAGAGTTAAAATTGAAGATGTATGATTAAAAATTGCAAAATTTGCTAAATTAAAATTTAAAGAAATTTCGAATGTCAATCATCAAAACTTGGATAACCTTTAATATAAATGTTCCAAATAAAAAATCTTCAATCTAAAAAATTTGCAAGACTTACAATGAAAAATTCTTCAATTTTAACGATTTGCAATTTAAAATTCTTTACTCTTAAATGTTTTCAATTAAAGACTTTTTAATATGTAATGTGAATAATAAAAAATGATGCACTTTTAAATAACTTCTGTCAGAGATTTTTCTAGTGATTTTTAAGCTTAAAATATCAATGATAATTAAATACGAATTTTTCCCTTATTTCATAAATGAGAATTCTCAGATGTTCGTTATTTTAAAGAAAAAAATTTTAAAAGATCAGATCCTTATTAGAATATAATGGCTTTTTATTTATTGATCCTTTTCCTCAGGAGACGAGCTTCTACCTCAATGTTCTCAATATCCTTCAACAGGAAGTACAATTACTTCATTTTCTGACATAATTTAATAACAACGTTGAAAATTGTCTATCTATTCAATAACAAAATATCTTACTACATCTTCAATGAAAACATTTGATCGATTATAATTTGAGCGAAACAGGATATTAGATATTGGAAAAAGTGCTGCAATAAGAAATCGAGTCGACATAGTAGATGACAGAAATGTTTATAATTTCGCTTGGGTATCCATCCGTTTTTTGTACTTTTTTCCAAGAATAGAAAGTGAGTTAAAATTATGGGAGGAAAAGTGGGGAAAGCGAGGGGCAATTAAGGAGGTAAAGAAGGGGAAATAAGTAAAGGGAATGTAGAGAAATGAGAAGAGTAGAAGTATGAAAAATTAAGGAAAATGAGGGGGACGGAAACAGAGGAAATGAAGAGATAGAAAATTAGGGGAGAAGTAGGTGAAGTATGGGGAATTAAAAAAGTGAGAGGGGAGTCTAATAAGCAAGAGATAAGAGGGAAGGTTAATTAGGTAAATGTAAGGACGATAAGAAATGGGGAAGTAAGAAAAATAAGGATTGGGGAGGAAAGGGATATTAGGATTAGGGAAGTAAGGGATTTAGGAAAAGTAACGGAAAATTATGGAAAATGAAGGAAGGGAATCTAGCGGAAATGACAAGATGCGAAGGAGATAAAGTGAGGAAACTGATGGAAGCGGATGTAGGTGTAGTAGGGAATTAGGGGAAACGGGAGGCGTAGGGGAAGCAAGAGGAAATTAGGAAAAAGGAAATAGCAAATTTAAGGAAAATCAAGAGCCGGGAAGTAGGGTAAATTAGGGGAAGTGAGGAGATAGAAAATAAGAGGAGGAGAAGCATGTGCAGTAAGGAAAATAAGGAAAAATTAGGAGGGAATTTCAGAAGCAAGGGAGAATAGGGGAGGTGAATGAAGTGAATATAAGGGACGTAAGGGTTGTGAAGGTATGGAAAGTAGGGTAAGTAATTGCAGGGGATGGTAAATAAGGAAAGGGAAAGTTAAGAGAAATGAGAATATGGGAAGCACATGAAGTGGGCTGGCTAAGAAGAGGGGTATTAGGTGAATTAGTGGAAATTAGGATGAAAATAGATCACAGGAAAATCGTAATAGAAAATAAGGGGAGGGAAAGTAGGAGAAGTGACAAAAAAATACGGAAACTAGGGGAGATAAAGCAGGTAAAAATAGTGACATGGAAGTAGGGGAAACTGAGGCGAAATCAGGGCAGGGAAAGTAGGGGAAATTAAGATAAATCAGGGCACGATGGTAAATTCAAGGAGGAGAAGTATGGAAAGGAGAGGAGATGCAGAGAAAAGAGGGGTGGGAAAGTAGGAAAAGTGACGGAAGATGAAAAGGAATATGGGTAGGGGAAATAGTTGAAGTGAGGAAAAGTAGGGAAAATAGGCAAAGTAGGGAAAAGGGAGGGAATATACTTTTTATCAGATTAAAATCAAATTGTTTTCTTTAAAATAATAAAATTTACACGCCTGATAAATTTCGAATTCTATTAGTGTTTTTCATCAAAAATTTAAAAATCACTAAAATTGCAATAAGATCAATAATTTCAAATTATTTTAAGTTACGTTGGTGTTTAACATCAAATGCTCGTAGTTAAAAACAAAAATAATTGTAATTTGAAGAAATTTATAATCTTTTAATATTTTTGATTAATATTAGTGTTTTTCTTCGGAAATAGGTATTTTCATTGAAAAATTATTATATTTCAAAGAATATTTACCATATTTGAACAATAATATTTATAACAATACTACAAAATACAAAAATTATGTATTAATATGAGTTTTACCTTTTAATTAAAAAATTGTATGGGAAAAAAATCGCGAGCACAGTGCACGTGCTTGTTTTTTAGTAAAACTAAAAATTTTAACATAGTACAGAAGGAAATTGAAATCCATGAAAATATTAAAAGAAAATCATGTCCGTGGAATCAACGAATATGGAACGTTTTTATAGTCGATGCTCCAGATATAAATAAACAAAAAACATAAAAAAAACAATAAAAAGTTGAAGTATGCATTTCAGTATAATACACATTCGGATCGGAAACCTATGAATACACAGGGGAGTTTATTATACATTTTTTAAATTTATTTAGACTAAAATACTTCTTCTATTATTGTTATTTGCAATTTTAATTACATTTTTAACCAAAGATATATGCTTTAGCTATTATGACAAATCCTTAACCAAGAAAAGGAGTTTTGAAGAAAAGATTTCAAATATCAACCACATAGTTTAATTTTAAGCCAAAAACAAGCAATGAAACCAATTTTAAACAAAGAATGAAATTAATTTTTATAAAATTTTTTTAAAATTTTCAACAAAATTGTTAAACTGTCGACCATGCCGATGAGTCTTCAACCAAAAATAATATTTTTGAAGAAAGTAATATAATTTTGCAAAATTTATTCAGACTCAAATACTGCTATTCTTATTTTTATTCAGTTACATATCGAGAAAAAAAAGAATGTCCACCAACATAATTACATTTTCAATCAAGGATAATTTTTTATTTAATATGATGAATCTTTAATAAAAAAGAAAATTTTCAAGAAAAACATTCAACCATATAGTTGAATTTTAAACCAAAAGTTAATGTTTCGACCAAGCAGATTAATTTTTTATCATGAAAAGCGAATTATCAGCCGAAAAGTTCAATTGTAAGTTAAAAAATTGTTTACGATGAAAATAATTTTCGATAAAAAATGTAACGAAGTTTCAATATTAAGTTAAATAAATTTTCGAAAGAAAAAATTAGACGAATTTTTTACAAAAAATCAAACGAATTTTTAAGAAAATAGTTAAATTGTCGACCAATGAGATGAATCGTAAATTTTTTTTTAAAAAAGTAGTATAAACTTTCGAATTTTTTTACCAGAATAGCTAAATTCAAACCGAATAAATTTTTTTCAATAAATAAAATTCTCTCCAAAAAAATAGTTCTGCACAAAAAACATATTTTCAGCAAAAAATTTTAATTTTTCACCAAGGAGATGAATTTTCATCCTAAATTATGAATATTGTCTAACAAACAAGACGAATTATCAACTATTTTTAAATAAGAACATTTTTAAATAAGAAAAATAAATTTTCAACCAGAACTGGAAAACTTAAATTTTTCAGATAAAACAATCTAATTTTTATCATCAAAAAACAACGGATTTTTAAATTAATAGTTTCATTTCCTGCAAAAGAAGTCAAACTTTAATCTGAAAGTATAAATTTCAGATAAAATATTTAATTTCCAACTAATAAGATAAATTTTCTACCGAAATGTTGAATTTTAAAGCCAAGAAGCCAAATTTTCTGCAAAATTTGAATTTTAAAAAATTAAGAATTTAATTTGACAAAAGACGAATTTGCAATGAAATAGATGAATTTGAATTGAGAAAAATCCATTTTCAATTTAGAAAATTAATTCTCAACCAAAAAAAAATACATTTTTTAGCAAAATGGTTACATTTTCAACTAAAGAGATGAATTTTTATCCCAAATTATATATCTTTGACAAGAAAAAAATGTCAAGGAAAGTGTTAAAATATTAACCAAATAATTGAATTTTTAACGAGTAAGTTCATTTTTTGATCAAGAAGATTAATTTTCTACCAAAAAATCCTAATTATTATCAAACGAATTGCTGAATTTCAATCTAAAAGAATTATTTTTCAACAAGCCTTAAAACGAATTTTCATTGAAAAAATGAAACGAATTTGCAACAAAATATTTAATTTTCCATCCAATGAGATCAATATTGAATTAATTTTTTGTTCAATTTTTATCAAACTAGGTCAATTTTCTACCAAATAGATGAATTTTCAACGAGTAAGTTCATTATTTTTTACAAAGAGGATTAATTTTCTAACAAAAAAGACAAATTATTATCAATCGAATAGTTGAAAAATTATTATTAACCCAACAGTAAAATTTTAAGTCAAAGAAATTAATTTTGAAAAAAAATGAAACTAATTTTCAACAAAATATTAAAATTTTTTATTAATTAGATGAGTCTTCAATTAAAAAATAACTGCTTATTTTAATTTTTAACAAAATAATTAAAATTTTCTACCAAAATGTTGATTTTTCAAGCCAAGAAGACGAACTTTCTGCAAAACGTTGAAATAAAAAAAAATGTTAATATGACAGAGACGAATTTTAAACAAAACACATCAATTTTAAATGAGAAAAGATCCATTTTCAACTAAAAAAATTATTTCTCAAACCAAAAAAAGAAAAACAATTTTGAACAAAATGGTTCATTTTTCAAACAGAAATAAATTTTTCTTTAAAATTATGAATCGTCAACCAGAAAAAATTGTTAAGAAAAGTGTTGAAAAAATCAAGCAATTAAATGAATTTTTAATGAAAAATTTAATTTTTTAACCAAGAAGATGAATTTTCTACCAAACAACACAAATTACTATCAACCTAATAGTATAATTTTAAGTTAAAAAAATTAATTTTCAAAAAAATTAAACACGTTTTCAACTAAATATTTAAATTTTTAATTAATGAGATAAATCTTTAACTAAAAAAGTAACTTTTGTTTTATTTTTTTAAGTTTCTACAAAATAATTAAATTTTGTGCCAAAATGTTGATTTTTCAAACCAAGAAGACGAACTTTCTGCAAAAAGAAATTTGACAAGAAACGAATTTTCAAAGAAACACATAAATTTTTAATGAGAAAAGATCCATTTTCAACTTACGAAATAGATTTGCAACTAAACAAAAAAATTAATTTTCAGAAAAAAATGACATTTTTATCCAAAGATTTAAATTTTCATTTAATATTATTAACCTTAAACACGAAAAAGTAATTTTCAAGAAAATATTTGAAGATTATTTTTCAACAAATAATGAGACGGATTTTCAACAAAAAAAGAAACAAATTTTATTACAAAATAAAATAAAATAAGGCGAATTTTCAACAAAAATTTGATGAATTTTCAAGTAGTCCAAATTAAGAAAACAATACTTTTAAAAAATACAGCTGAATATAAAGCACAATAATTAAATTCTAAATAAAAATGCATGAATTCCAAACTAAAAATAGAATGGTATTTAGGTAAACATCGGAAAATAAAATTTAATTTAAAATATCAATTTTCAACAATAAATAGAATAGCTATAAAATCTGTGAAGAAAATTATTTTTTAACTTGAGAAAAAAACTACTTATAAGCAGAATAATTACATTTTTGATCAAAGATATGTAATTGTATCTAATATGAAGAGTCTTAAACAAATAAAAGAAAAGGAAATTTTCAGAAAAGAGTTTAAAATTCAAAGAACTAGTTGAATTTAGAACCGAAGAGTCAATTTTTCTACCAAGAAGAATAATTTCCTATCATGCAAGATAGAATTCTCAACCGAAAAGTTGAATTTTAAGTTGAAAAAAATTGATATTTACCAAAAAATGCAGAGTTTTCGAGAAAGAATGAAACAAATCTTGAAAGAAAAATATTTAAATTTTCCAAATTTATTTGGACACAAATCTTCCCACTCTTATTTTTATTTGCGTAAACATCGAAAGCACAAGCGAAGCAAATTTTGGCAGTGAATTAAAGTGGATATCTATTATCTAAGCTCTCCTCCCTTTCTAACTATCGAATTGAAATCTACCTCGGAAGAAGCGAGTACACCTGAGAGGGACATATAGTGCTCGACGCCTCGTTTATGGGGTTTTTACGGCAAGCATCGCAAGCTCCATGTTATCGTGCAAGCTTTATCATCCCCTTTTCGATGTCTTTCTCTTTGTTACCTCTCAAAATTTTAGCACTGCCTCGTTTTCTTGCTCAATTTATGGACTATCAGGTTCAAACGACTTATTCGCATTTGGAATTCTTTATTCGAAACAATCGAGAATGTTGACCCCCCCCCCAACCCTTACCTTATCGTCGTTACGTAACATATTTTTATTATCTTTAAAAACATAAAAGACGTTTTCTAAATAAAAAAGAAAGTTTTTCAACATTTAGTATTGTCTAGAAATAAATAAAACAATATTATAAATTATTTTTTTAATACGATAAAGAATAAAAAAATAATATTGATAAGAATACAATATAAAATTTTCAAATAACTATTTATTTGTTTGCAGTTTTTGGACACTTAAATTCGAGCTGAAATTAAATTCAGAGAGATAAGAATAAGAAAATTAAAAAAGATCTTAAAATATTTCAGATATGTCAAAAATTATTCTAGAAGATGTTAAACAAAACTGTTTTTATTTTATAAGATTTAAACAAATATTAGTAAAAATTTGAGTCTTTTCAAACGATTTTTCAGGACTTTTAGAAGATTAGAAAAAATCAAGAAACTGTTCCTAAATTTTCGAAAAAGTTTACAAGTTTTTAAATATTTTAAATCTATTTAAATCGTCTTAAATTCCCAAAAATATTTTTAACTTACCCGAATTTGTATCGAAACTTGAAAAATAATTCAAAATGTAAACGAAAATTGCATTCGAATCTTCTGAATCTTTCCAGGAATTTTAAGAAAATTGGTTTAGTCTTGAGAAACCTTTCGAAATTCCTTTATAGCTTCTAAAGTTTGTTTTCCAAATTTTTAAAAATCTACATTTCAAAAAATCTTTTGAAGCTTCAGATTCTTTTTGAATCTCTTCAATTATTCAAAATTACAAAAAATAAATTCATGTTAAATTCTTTCTTTTACTATTCCTTTTAAATTTATTTAAATTCTAAATTCTTCCAAATATTTTTTGAATGTACTCAATTTTTTAAAAAATATTATTACAAATTTAAATGATTAATTATTAATATTAATTATTATTAATTTAAATTTTTAAATATCTTACCAAATTGAAAATTTTTTATTCAAAATCCTCTACGCTTTTTTAAAAAAATTTGCGAAATCGTTAAAAACATTTGAAAACCTTTTTTTAATTTTCTCTTGAGTTCCTTTGTTAAAATAAAAAACTATTTACAATTCTCCTCCGAATCTTAAGAAAATTCTTTCCTTTTCTTTTTAGGCTTTCTAAACCTTCTTATCTTCAAAAATTATTCCAACTTTTTCTGATTCTTTTTTAATTCGACAAAATTAAAAAAATTGTCTTGAAATATTTTAGATTTTTTTTTTACAAATCTTTTGCAGTGTTTTCAAATCTTTTTCAATAATGACTTGAAGTTAATTTTTCTGATTGAGAAATCATTTTAATTTTTCCTAGGAAACAAAATTTTTCTTTGATTTACATTAAATCCTACAAATTTTGTTGAAAATCTTTCCAAGTTTTAATTATTTTGGAATTTTTTCAAAACTTCTGAATATTTCTTAAACTACTCACATTTCCTGTAAAATTGTGTAATATGGCAAAATTTCGCTTAAAAATCGTTTACATTCGTTTTAAAAATTTGAGGAAGTAATTACAAAATTGTTTTTTATCTTTTTAATTTGTTTCTTAGAATTTATTAAAAAAAAGAACCATTTAAAATTTTATCATGAATCTTAAAAACCTTTTTTTAGAATCTCTTAAAACCCTACAAAAATTAGTGTACTGAAAAATTGGTGAAACCCTGGAAAATTATCTCAATGTCTTCCATGTTAGTATTTCACACATTTTTAAATCTTAAAAATTTTAAATAATTATTTTAAAATGTAAAAAATCATTTCAGAAATTTACAGGAATCTTCAACAAATATTTAATACCTTCAAATCTTTCAGAATAATCATTCGAAGGCTTTAATTCTGTTGCTAATTCTTCAAAATAAGTTTTGAAAAACAGTTGAATTCAAGCAAGAAAAATAAATTCACATTAAAAAAAAACAAGAATTTTGAAAATTTTGAAATTGGAAATGGAGGGGAGCGTGGGACATAAAGTAAAGCAAGGGAAATAGAGGGGTGCGTGGGATTTTGAGAATGGTGAACAATAAAATAAGTATTATCAGTTTGTATTTAAATTTATATAAATATATTTTTATAAGATTATTGAGAAAATAAAAAAAAACATTTTTGAATATTCCATATGTGTCAAAAAATAATCTAGATTGTTTTTTAACACGTTTGTATATTTTATACGATTTTGCCAAATATTAGGAAAACTCCGAGTTTATAAAAAAACGTTTAAGACTTTCGAAAATGTTTCCAAGTTTTTAAATACTTGAATTCTATTGAAAACGCATTAAATTCTTTAAAATATTTTTAAGTGACTTACATTATTTCTAAAATGTGAAAAAAAATTTTAATATTGAAAAATTGCCTTTTAATCTTCCAAATCTTCTCAGGAATTAAAAAAAATTTTTTATTCTCTTTTAACCTTCCGAAATTCTTTTAAAACTTCTACAGTATTTTTTAAATCTTTTGAAGTATAGTATTCTTTTTGAATCTATTCAATTATTCTAATTAAAAATTCTTTATTTCTTCTTCTATTCTCTGTACATTCATTTAAATTTTTAATTCTTCTCAATATTTCTTGAATATACTTAATTTTTAAAAATATTTTCAAGTTACTAAATTTTAAAATTTCGCTGTAAAATGTTCTACGCTCTTTTTCAAAATTTTAGAAAATATTTTAAAATGTTTAAAAGCCTTTGTTAATGTTTTCTGCTGGTTCATTTTTACAAATAAGAAATCATATTAAATTTATACACAAAAATGTTAGAAAAATGATTTTTTTATTTTT
This sequence comes from Belonocnema kinseyi, assembly GCF_010883055.1. Classification (NCBI taxonomy): domain Eukaryota; kingdom Metazoa; phylum Arthropoda; class Insecta; order Hymenoptera; family Cynipidae; genus Belonocnema; species Belonocnema kinseyi. The sequence continues at coordinate 41,480,442 of NC_046662.1, read as the reverse complement.
AAATACTTTCCAAATCTTCTAATTAGAAATTGTTCAAACTTTTCCTTATTTTTTTCTTGAATTCTGCAAAATTAAAAAAATTTGATTTAAATCTTTTAGATTCTTCTTTAAAAATTTTAGAAATCGTTAAAAATATTTTTAAATAATATCTTCAAATTAATTTTTTGAAATGAAAAATCATTTGAATTTTTCCTAAGAATCTAAATTTTCTCATTTTTGTGAAACCTTACAAAATTCTTTGAAAAATCTTCACAAGTTTGAATTATTTCTGTCTTATTTCCAAACTTCTGAATGTCCCTCACACTTATTAGTCCTATTGCTATTTTCCGGACATTAAAACCAAAGGATATTTACCATCCCAAATTTATTTCTATAGATATGTATTTTATGAAGAATCGTGTTATAGTTGGTGTTTCAACTAAAAAATAATTAAATTAAAAAAAAGTTGAATTCAACAAAAAATATATTTGTAACGTAATAGCTTAGTCCCTAATTTAGACAGGTTTCAGTTTAATTTTCACCTTAACAATTGTACTTTGATCAAAAAGAATGAATTTTCTGCCAGGAAGATTCAGCCAAAAAAGAAGAATTTTCAACAAAATACATCAATTTTTAACCGAATTGTTAAATTTTTAACTATAAGAGATCAATCATCAACAGAAAATAAAATACATTTATATATTTAGTTTAAAAAATAATTTCTCAATGAAACAAAAATAGAATTTGAAATCTTTGGAATTGTAAAAGGTAGGGAGCGTGGGACATAAAAGGGAGCGTGGGGAATAGAGAGGTGCGTGGGATATAAAAAGTCCGGCGCGATTAAGGTTGTCTCGTGAGATAAGGGTTCAAACGTGAGGGTATAACGAGGGAAACAGTACGACATACGCACGGACGGATATCAGACCGAAGCTATAACGGTTCCTAATTTAGATAGGTTTCAGTTTAATTTTCACCTTAAAAATTGTACTTTGAACAAAAAGAATGAATTCTCTGCCAGGACGATTCAGCCAAAAAAAGAAGAACTTTCAACAAAATACATCAATTTTTAACCGAATTGTTAAATTTTTAACTATAAGAGATCAATCATCAACAGAAAATAAAATACATTTATATATTCATTTTAACAAATAAGTTCTCAATTAAACAAAACTAGAATTTGAAATCTTTGGAATTGTAAGAGGTGGAGAGCGTGGGACATAAAAGGGAGCGTGGGAAATAGAGAGGTGCGTGGGATATAAAAAGTTCGGCGCGATTAAGGGAGTCTCGTGAGATAAGGGTTCAAACGTGAGGGTATACCGAGGGAAACAGTACGACATACGCACGGACGGATATCAGACCGAAGCCATAACGGTTCCTGTCCCGAAATTTAGGCAGAACCCTACAAATAACATAGCGATTTTTTGTAGTTTTTTTTTCTAAGAATGGTAAAAAGGAGCTTATATTATAAAAGGAATATGATTTGTGACACTCACTTTGTCGTGACCTATCCTCTGATAGTAGTACTTGGCATACTCGTCCAGCCACACTTCACTCAGTCTTATACTGTTCCTCTTGAGCACGTTCACGCCACTGCGCCACTTGTAGGGTGAACGCTTTCTGAAGATGTGACCGACGTGCGAGCAAGGCACGATCTCCAGAGTACCTGGAAATCAAGAGAACAAAAGGTTCTACATATATTCTACACGTACACGCTATCTCATTTTATAAGCTTCCAACCCCAATTAACCTTTTTATTCAGATTTCTCATTTTAAGTCAAACTCCTTATTTTTTATCATAATTCTCATTTCTATTCAGATTTCTTATTTTTATTCCTAATTCTCATTTTTATTCAGAATCCTCATTTTTGTTTAGATTTTTCATGTTTGATCAGATTTTTCAATGTTAATCAGGATTATCATTTTTATTCTTATTTTTCATTTTTAGTCAAATTTCAAATTTTTTAGCTAGATTTCTAATTTTTAAGTCATATTTCTCATTTTAATTCAGATTTCTTATTCTCATTCATAATTCTCATTTTTAGAAAGAACCCTCATTTTCTTCACATTTTTCATGTTTGAACAGAGTTTCCAATTTAAATCAGAATTATAATTTTTATTCAGATCTCTCATTTTTATTCTGATTTTTCATTTTTAGTCAAATTTTTAATTTTTAGTCAGATTTCTAAGTTTTTAGTCAGACTTCTCATTTTAAATCAGATTTCTCATTTTTAGTCAGATTTCTCATTTTTACTCAGATTTTTCATTTTTGATCAGATTTTCCAATTTATATTATATTAAATTATATTATATTCAGATTTCTCACTTTTATTTAGATTTCTGACTTTTATTAGGATTTCTCATTTGTATTCATTTTTATTCATATTTTAGATTATTCTGATTCTTAAATTTGTTATTCAGATTTCTCATTTTTGTCTGATTTCTAATTGTTTATCATATTTCTAATTTTTATTCATATTTCTCTGTTTTTAATTTAGGTTTCTCTTTTTTATCAAGACTTCTCTTTTTCATTCCGATTTCTCATTTTTATTCTGATTTTTTATTTTTATTTCAATTTGCCTTTTTTATTTACATTTCTCTTTAATATTCAGTATTTTTAGTCGAATTTCAAATTTTTTAGTCAGGTTCCTAATTTTTTTGTCGGATTTCTTGATGTTACTCAAATTTTTCATGTTTGATCAGAGTTTCCAATTGATATCAGATTCCTCATTTGTATTCATATTTCTAATTGTTTAGTCAGACTTCTCATTTTAATTCAAATTTCTTGGTTTTATTCTTATATCTCATTTTTACTCAGATTTTTCACGTTAGGTCAGATTTTTCAATATATATTATATTATACTATATTCAGATTTCTCATTTTTATTCAGATTTTTTAGATTTTAGATTATTCAGATTTTTCTTTTTTTGAATTCAGGTATCTCATTTTTATTCAGACCTCAAATTTTTATTTAGATATTTCGTTTTTTATTCTGATTTCTTATTTTTAGTGTGATTTCTAATTTGTTATCATATTTTTTTATTCATATTTCTATTTTTTAATTTAGTTTTCTCGGTTTTTAATTGAGATTTATGTTTTTTATTCAGATTTCTCATTTTTATTCTGATTTTGCATTTTTAGTCAAATTTAAAATTTTAGTCAGATTTCTCTTTGATAGTTTGATTTCTAATTTTTGTCACATTTCTTATTTATATTTCGATTTCTCATTTTTATTCAAATTTTTTTAAGATTTGTGATCATTCACATTCTTCAAATTTTCACTCAGCTTTCTCTTTTTTCTTCAGATTTCTCATTTTTATTTAGATTTTTTAAATTGAAGATTATTAAGGTTCTTAAAATTTATGAAAATGTAATCAATCTTTATTTATATTAAAAGCTTCTTACCGCCACACATCCAAGTTTTGAAAGACAGTTCCAGATTCTCGCCTCCCCAAATATCAAATCCGCTGTCATAAGTACCCAGCCGTTCAAAAAACGCTTTGTCTATCGCAAATAATCCACCCGCCATTGTCGGTGTCCAAACTGGTTCGGCAGTATTTTTATGTTTCTTTTTCTCTCGTTCGGGAACAGCGTGCCAATTAAACTACAGAAAAAATTATATTTCAGAATGAAATTTTGTTAAATATTTTAATTTTACTTCTAAAGATATAGTATAATTATTAAGCTAAAAAGTCGAATACTTTAGAAAACACTAGAATTCTCAAATCAAAAAGATAATCTTTCAACAAAAATCTTAATTTTAACCAGAAAATATGATTTTATAATCAACTGAACGAATTAAAAAAAATTCATTTCACACCAAAAAGTCGCATATTAGGCAGATTTCTACAAAAACGTAAAATTTTCAACCGGAAAATATTAATTTTTCACAAAAAAAATCATTTTCTTCTAAACGGTTCACTTCAAATCGCAATTAGGAACTAAAAACTATTAGTTTTTAATATAAAATGGAATATTTTAAGTTGAAAATAAATAAAAAAAATTAATTTCCACTACATTAACAAAAGAGTTTAATCTTCAACCAGTAAAATTAATTTTTAAGAACGTAGCTTTACTTTCAACCAGGTACTTGAAGTTTGAACGAAACAAGATGAATTCTCAAAATAAAATATAACACTTGTATTGACAATCAAAAACGATCAATTTTTACCCAAAAAATGGAATAGTTTAATTTAAATTAAAAAACTAATTCTAAAGAAATTAAAAATATTTATTTAAAAAAATATTATTTTTAACAAAATAGTTTAACTTTCAAAAAAATATTTAAATTTTGAACTACATAACATAATTTTTAACCAAAAAGGATGAATTCTAAACCAAAAATATAACAATAGACTTTTCAATTAAAATAATTATCTATCAAAAAAATTAATTGCTTTTTTTGTAACGAAAGACATTTTTTCTAATCAAAAAGAAATTTCTACGAATCAAAGAAACTTGTCCTTGACTGAGAACCAATTAATATTTTTCTTTAATTTAAAGCAGAGAAAAAGTTTCTTGAAAACAGGCAAAAGGAAAAAATCCTTGAAAAATGGAAAAGAGATAAGATATTTATAAAATATGGGTTAAATAATAAAAATAATTTTTATTTTTGTTAATCATTCAGATTGGTTGAATTAATTAACCTGAAGGCTCTTGAGAAGCTTTTGCAAATTCCTTAATATTTTTTTTAATACCCTTACAAATTTCAAATCATTTAAAATCTGTTGAAATTCATTAAAACTGTTAAAAGTTCTTGAAAATTCCTTTAAGTTTTAAAAATACACTGCAATGTTTAAAATCCTTGGGAATTATTTCAAATGATTGAAATTTATTCAAAATGGTTTGTAATCCTTTAAAATCCTTGTCAATATTTCAAATCCTTTGATATCTGTCTAATTTCTTAGAAACCATAAAATTCTACAAATAATAATGTCTATAAATCATTGAAAATACCCTAAATTATTTCAAATCATTTTAAATGTTTTTTTAATTTACTTAAATCTTTTTAAAGCTCTCTAAAATTCCTGGAAAGCTTAAAAATTGTCCTAAAATCGTAAAAATGTCAATTTCCTTATCATGTCTGACTACTTTGTACCTGTACTACTTGTTCTTAAAGTCTCACTACTCAACTGTCTTGCCTGGCTATTTTATACATCTACTACTTATTATTGAAGCCGAACAGGTTATCATCTATCTCTAAAATTCACCTATTTTATAAGATCTTAGAAAAAAACGAAACATAATTTGGATTTGGTAAATTGTGCGGATTGGTGGAATTAATTTACCTGGAGGTTCCAATCGAATCCACCCACATTAACACCACTAGAATCTCTCCAATGATATTCTAAAGTGGTATCATCGATAACGTCAATGACTGGACAAACCACAGTGGTCGAATCATGTGCAATTCTGTCCAAAAGCGGTTCCAGCCATCCTTCGGTGCACTCACAGTGACTGTCTAAGTAGGTCAATACTGGGGCTCTTGCTGCACCAGCTCCGAGAAGTCGAGCCCTGATCAAACCTTCCCTCTTTTGAGCCCTGATGATTCTCACTTTGGGGTAGTTCATCATGTAATCCTCAAGTTGACGTTTCAGATGAGCTGTAAAATAATAAAGATTTAATTAAATAACCACTAATTAAGGCAATTTAATTAGGAAATAGTTTCCTCTATTAGAAACCTCGAACTAAAGAAAAATATTAAATTCTAATTCCAATTTTGTCATTGCTAGTAAAATTCGACAGGGTGTACAAGAACTTCATTTTTAAAATTCCCTGATTTTTTCTTAGATGACTTTTCATTTTCCTTCGGCATTACCATTTAAGTACCAGCATTTTAGTTTTGTAATACTTTCAAGATAGCATCTTTCACAAATGGAATAAACCCGTATTTCAGATAATAATTATAAACTTTCAAATTGATCAATTCATTTGATAAATGCTTAAAATTAATTTCTCTGAAAAAAAATCTAGTCAAGTCGCTCTACTGGAAATCAAACCAAAAAACTTCCGATTTCCGGTCGGATGCTTTTTAAATTTTCGATTCCTAGTAGAGCGACTGGAGTAGATATTTTTTGAGAAAAATTTCATTTTAAGAATTTATAAATTTATTTACCATTTTATCAAAAATGGCGTGAAATATTTTCTTTTATTTAAAGAATAAACTTGATCGACGGCTATGAATTTTGATTTCGCAGAGTGTGGAACGACATCTAAACTAATCGATGGTAACTAGTTCTGATGATAATACAGATTCCTCATTTATTTTAAACAAAGAACGTATTTTTTATTATAAAACGTGGCTTTTTAAAAAAATACTTGAATTGTAAAGAAAACAATTCATTTTTTTACATAATAGTTAATCTTCCAACTAAAAAGATAAATTCCCCCCAAAAAAGTCATAGTTTATATTTCAATCAAAAAAGATTAAATTCATACAAAAACATGTTAACCCAAAATGTCGAAGTTTAGACAAAATAAAGAGATTCCTCTCAAGAAAGAAATAAAAGTTTATCTAAATTTTTCAACCTTCCAGCCAAAAGACAAGATTTCTTTACAAAAATTGAATTTTCATACCAAAATTATTACTTTTCAGCAAAAAATTGATATTATACGAAACAAAGGGCATTTTTTCCAATAAAAATGAAATTTCAAACCAGGAAAATTATTGATTTTAACAGAAAAAGAGAATTTTCCACTAAAAAAACCACTCTTAAAAAAATGGCAAACTTATATTTTTAGTTCAAAAAAGAATTTTAAACCGAGAAAGGCTTTAGCACTCAATAGTTAAATTATAAAACAAATACTTAAGCCATCAATAAAGAAAATTTTAAACAATGTAGTTTAACTTTTACCCAAGTCGTTTAATTTTCAATGAAAAACATTCATCTTCAAAACAGTAGTTAAATTTTTAAACAAAGGGATCTGAAAGTTGAATTTTCATAAAAAATGACATTTCTACTAAAACAGATGAATTTTTAGATCAAGAAGATAATTTTTTCAAAAATAAATGAATTTGTTAAATAAGATTTCAGTTACCTTTTTACGATCAAAAAATGAATTTTCAAAAAAGAAATAAGTTTCTACGAAAAAATAAAATCCTAAAAATGCTTCGAAATCTTTCGATATACTTTGAAATGATTTAAATCTAGGAAACATTTCTTAGAATCTCTTCAAATTTCCTACATAATTTAAAACCTTTGAAATTATTCAAAATCTCTTGAAACATTTTCAGGTTCATGAAAATTCATTGAAATCTTTTAAAATAAACTAAAATATTTCAAATACTTGAAAATCTTTTGAAATCCCTCGAAATTTTAAAAAGCTCTGGAAAATTCCTCGGAATTTAAAAAAATAAACTTAAGAATTTTCAAATCTCTTAAAATTGTTTGAAATTCCTTAAATCTGTTAAAACCTCTTGAAAATTTCTTGAAATTTTTTCAATACCCCGAAATATTCCAAATACTTTGGAATATTTTTTACGTCACTGCAATCTTTTTCAGCTCTTTAAAATTTCTCGAATGTTTAAAACAAAACCCAAAATATTTAAAAATTTTAAAAATATCCTTATGATGGCTGTCTACTTTCCACCTCTACAACTTGTTTCTAATTATCATTTTTTTCAGAAATAATGTTTTTTAAATAGGAAGTACTTATTTACCAGAATGAAAACTTAAGGAATATTTAGTGCAGATTACTACTTTTATGGTAACTATGTTACTATTTTAAAAAGTAACTTGTTAAGTGAAATGGTTACGATTTTTTCAACTATTATAGATAGAAAGTTCAACTACTTGGTTAAAAAATAACAAAAATTTTGTATTGAAAATTCATATTGTCAGTTAGAAAATTTCAAGTGTTTCCTAGAAAATTCGTCCTTTTGACTAAAAAGTTCAACAATTTAGTGGCAATTTTCTTCTTTTTTGTTGTTGTTGTAAGTTCGCCTATTTTTAAATATTTCCGGGACAATTTTAAACGATTCAAGTTTAATTTTAAAAGAATAATTTTAATTTTTAACGATTTCTAAATTTGTAGGAGAAGATTACAGAAGACTTCCAGACAATTCAACATTTTAAATTATTTTCTACAATTTTGGAAAATTTTGGGAAAGAATTTGAAAGGTTTTGCAGAAAAATTTTGTCATGATACATAATTTTAGAACAGCTTTAAGTAAGTGTAAGAGATATTCAGAAGTTTTAAAACGAATAAAACATAATAAAAACTTATAAGATATTTTAGGAATTTTGCAAGGTTTCAGGCAAATGAAAAAAATTCTTTGATGTCCTAGGAAAAATTAAAAGAATTTTTTATTCTTAAAGAATATGAAAAAACTACGAAAAATTTAAATAATTTAAAAATTTTAGAAGGTTTAAAAAAGAAAGGATTGATAAAAGAATTTTCTCATGAATTATGGAAAAATTTGCCATGCTTTTTTATTTTGATAAATGAACTTTAAGAAAAAATTGAATCGAATTTTTCCTAATGTTTTGTAAAATCCTGTAAAATAAATGTTTAAAAAAAATCTTTTACACTCCTCCACCTGAAGTATTAAAAAAACCATTTCTAATTTTCTCAAGAATCTTATTAAATTTATATGTTTATAAGTTTAAAAATAAACTGATAATACTTCTTTTCTTGTAAGTAATTTTAATATTTTGGTGGCTAATGAAGATTTTAAAAGCTTCATCGAAATACGGTTTTATTTATTTTTACATGACACTTCATCCCTAGAAACTTTTTTTGAAGTGATAACTTCTTTTGCAGCGGTATGAAGTCAAAAAACAAAACCTGACTCTCAAACATTTTTTACGGTCAATGAAATTCTAATATTCAAACTCGAAAGCTAAAGATTTTTCTGTTTAAAGTAATAAAAACTGAACTGCAATTTAAATCACTCAAAGTGAAACTCTTGATTATTAATCTCTGAAAGCTACAGTTTAAAAGTATTTTAAAAAAAAATTTCGTATTCAAATTCTCAATAATTTACACATGTAAAATGGAAGCTACTAACACTTTTCAACCGAACAGTTTGAAATTAAATGCAATTAAACTCCCAAATAGAAAATTTTCAACTTTTTTCAATTATAGAGTTCAAGATTCAGATTCGGTTCCGAAAACATAAATCCAAGTTATCATTTTCAATGCTCATTTTGTTCATAACCTTAACACTTTTTAAATTAAAAGTTATTTTTATTTTAAATAGTTTTAAAATCCTTAAAATGCTTCAAAACTTTATTTTAAAATCTATTAGACATACGCATGTTGTTTGAAATTTAAAAAAAATGTTTATTATTTTTTCGGAAATTAAAAAATCTTTAAAAATGATTCGAATTTTTCCTAAACATTTTTTTTAATCCTGCCAAATTGAAGAAAATTCCCCTAAAATCTTGGTCATTCATTTTTGATAATTTTGTACATTTTTCTAGGTTTTTTCAAATATTCTCTCCAAATTTATTTTTGGAAATTTAAAAATCATTTTCAATTTTTGTAGGAAATGTTATATATTCTTCTAAAGCATTTTAAAATTCTTAAAACTTACAAATTAATTGGTTTTAAATGGAACAATTAAAATTGCAACGTTTAACGCTTAGTTTTCTTGTTAGTTTTAGAATATTTTATTTATAATCAATGATTTTATATTAAACGTGAGACATTTATTAATATTACATAATTGTTTTTTTTTCTTAATTGAAAAATTTCAAATTAAATGGTTTTAAAATGGAATCTTTTTGACTGAAATAATATTTTTAATTTAATAAAATCCTTTGATGATAAATATATTATTTTGAAGATGTTTCAAGTGTAAAAATAGTTAATAGATTTTCAATCAGGCTTTCACATTCATTTAACTAATAGGACTTTGAAATTGAAACAGTTTAATTTTTAACGTTAAAATCTGGAAATTCTAAAATTGTGAACTGATTCCGAATCGGCTTGTAAAATCAATAATTATTCACTTTTTCATTCTTAAAGTAAAAATCTTTGATTCTAAAAGCTTCTTGTTTTTAATTGTTTAAGCCTTTGAATCTGCATTTTTTAATTCTTTAAATTAAAATATATGCTTAAAAATTAAAAATCTAAAATGGAAAATTTTTAAAGTAAAAGATTTTTGAATGAAGCGTTCTAAACCGAATGATATCATAATTGGTACACATCACAATTTAAAAAATTATTTCAAAAAACGGTTGAAATCAAAGATTGGACAAAATTTTTAGAATACAATTTTTGTAAAATTCCCTGTCAAAAAAATAAATTCACTGTCATTTCCCGGGTTCTTCTGGTCTTATAAAATTCCCTGCTTTCCAGGTTACCGGGTCCAGCAGTCACCCTGCACCCCCTAATCTTAATCCCTCCTTCGCTTCTTCCACTGCTCGCCCTCTCGCCACATTCTCTCGTGCTTTACGTCACCACTTCCTACCCCCCTCTCTCGCTGGCTCTCTTTCTCTCCATCCTTCACTCTTATACTCAGAATGCAACATGCGCATATATAGCGGCATGCGCTCTTTTTATAGCGGCATGCGTTCTTCTTCAAGGTCGTGGTTCGCAGACAAGATATTTTCACTTAGAAAACGTCTATTATATTTTACGTAACTGCGAAAAAAATCGAGAATAACGTTACGTAATATGTGAAAGCTCCCTGAATTATTTATCTTGTTAAATTTTCGTATCAGGGAAGTGTAAAAAGTAACCTTTCAGGTAACTGAAAGTTAATTTGTCTAGTGACTGCAATTAGTTACTGACGAAAAGGTACCTTACCCAACACTGTCTGTAACAGACCATATAGTAGCACAGCATTTTACGGATCATGGAACAAAATAAAGCAAAAAAGTCTGAAGTTTTTGTAACAATAATTAGATTAAGGTATATAGAGAAGCTGTCATCTAACGATAGAGTGGATCGCAATAAGTAGATCAACGTAATTTACTTATAGTAGATAGGTTTATGCGCACACCAAACTCTAATCCTGAGTCGCCATTGGGGCTTTAGGTAACTATGGACAGTGTAAAGGGATTGGGTGGATAACCGAGCTTTGTCTGCTTACCAAAGCGCGTTATCTATAGAATTGTTGTTTCGTTAAAAGTAAACAGTGATTCAAAAAATTCTTCACCTTTTACAAATTTTATCATTGTAAATCAAATTCTCTAACTTTCATTGTAGACAAACTTTCTGGAGTCCCGATTTTGTTGAAATTATAGTCGTTATTAAATAATTCAGATAAATTACTTCCTTCATATAGTAGATCAGATGATTTGTATCGATTATAATTAAATTTTGTAATTTTTATTATTTTCAAAAGATTTCCTTCTAAAAAATAGTTTTGTTGGTTTCTTCTGGCGCAGAAGAATTCATAAATAAATAGCCAAAAAGAATGCTAGAAACGTGGGATTAATTAAAATTAATATAGAGTCATTTTTAAAGGAAATTTAAGTATTTTTTTGAAGTTAACCAGTACATTCATTATAACATAAAAAATAGTAATTTCTAGTAATTGAAATAACATTCATGACTTTCTAAAATAGTGTTAAATCGTGCTTCTAGGGTCTAAAACGTTCACAAATGTTTAAAATCATTAATTAATATAAATTTCGTAAATAAAATAATTGTTTTCCAGATAATAAAACGGCGTGTAAAATATTTATCATTTAAAAAATCATATTTTAACCCTATAAAGTGTAGTTTTTGAAGTAGAATTTCTTGTCAATTTCAGTTTAAAACATTTTTGTGACGTTTTGTACCATCAGTTTTTGGCAACAAATTTTTATACTCATGATATGATATGTTTGGAAACAAAAATTCTCCTGCCCTCAAACATTTAAGGGAAACTATAAGGATTCGATGAAGTTCATGAAAATCCAAGGTAAATTAAAAAATGCAAATGTATTTTAAAAAATTTTGAATATGAAAAGGCTTAATTGAATTTAGTAACTTTGAAATGAGCTTAGAAAAATACAAAGGAAATTGATGAAATTTCTGAGAATTGAAGGTAAGGTTAAAAAAATTCAGGATAAATTAAATAAAAACTTAAATTTTTTTTAAATCCATTAAATTAGTCAGAATTTAGAAAATTTATAAGAATTAATAAGAATTTTAAAAATGAAGAGAATTCCGAAGAAACTGACAGAATTCAGTATACATTAATTAGAGTTCATGGTGAATTCCAAGAAAAAAGTTTTTATTACTTCAAATTCTTGAAACTCTACTAATTTCTGACTAAAAAAGTTACTATTGACTACAAAACAATTTAAAAGAATTTAAATGGATTGGACACTTTTTTATTATAAAAAAAATGAATTTAATTCAGTAAAATTTCAGAGAATTTAGAAGAACTAAACGAAATGAGAAAAATTTTATGAAATTCATAAAAAAAATCAAGCTGAATACACTAAGGAATCAATGGAATTAGAATATTTCATAAATAAGAAAATTAAAAAAAATCGATTAACTTAAGTTGAATTGGCTAATTTAGAAGAAATTAATTTAAACAAATTTAAGGAAATTCTAAAAATTTTTACACAATTCAGGGTAAATTAATAAGAATTCATGGAAAATTTTAAAGAAAAATTTTTAATCACATCGAATCTTTGAAAACCCTACTAATTGCTTGAAAAAGTGACTAATGATTACAAAATAATTTAAGAGAATTTTAATGGATTAGAAAAATGGCAAAAATTCGAAAAAATCCATTAATTTCATTAAAATTTGAGTGAATTTAGAAGAAATTAAGGGAATTGAGAAGAATCCGATGAAATTCATAAAAAATAAAGCTGAAAAATTAGAAAAATTAAAAGGGCATTCGAAGATGAATTTAACAAAAAAATTTAAAACTCCATTAGATTGAAGTTGAGTAAATTTAGAAGATTACAAGAGAATAAAAAATAATCAAGGATAAATTAATAAAAATTGAGGGTGAATATAAAAAAATACAAAAAATATTTGAAAATCTTTTCAAATTTTGGAAATTCTACGAAATCTTTCACTTTTTGTAACGTGAGTTAAAATTTTTTTGAATTTTCTGTAAGTAATCTAAAATATTTTAAATCCCTGAAAATCTTTTTAAATCTTTTCTGAAAAAGGATTTTTCTTTCGATAAAAAAAGCAGAAAAAGCAAGATAGGTCGCGAAAGACATCGAATAGAAGGAAAAAGGCAGGAAAGAGAGAACGCGAAAATCCATGATTAAATTTTTGAAATAGATTCGTTTTTAAAAAGTAATAATGAATTTTAAAATAGTGCAGAAGAATTAAGTGTTTTTGAAGAGAATAAAAGAGATAAAATGAAAATAAAAGAACTTCCAGAAGAAAATAAAAATTTTAATGATAAAATGGATAGAATTTTAAATACAACGCAAAATTTGTTCAATCAAAGTAATGAGCCACGATATATATAAAATACCGTTCATTTGGAAGAAAACAATTTAGAATTTAACGAGGAAAGGCGCGCGTTAACAGGTACAAAAAAAGAATAACAAATAATAGAAACAGTGGTCAAGGTGGCGGTTACTCCTTACCGAAACCGGTGCAAAGGAAATCAGTAATTGGCAAAATTTGGACCAATTTATCCCAAAATTTAAAAATGTATATTAAAACGTAAGATACTCAGAAATCATAAAAAATCAAAGAAAATTTTTTCACGAGAAAAAAGATCAAGATATTCACGCCTTCGTGGCAGAAATTAAACAAGTATTCGAAAATTTAATGCCACGTCCAAGCCTAGAATGGCAATTAAGAAAGACTTATGAAAATTTGAGAATTGAATATAAAATTTAAATTGCAAGAAACGCTTTTTCAAATTATTCGGAATTATAAATTTTGGGATGAGAATGGGAAACAGAACTAGCAAAATCTAAAATTAGAGGTCAACAATTAAGCAGTTTTGATAAAGATAATAATAAAAATGATGAAGCAAATTACAAAAGTTAAAATAATATTCAAAATAAGAATCAGAAAAGAGATCATAAACAGAATTATAATAAAAATCAACAAAAACAGTTTAGATCAGTTTAGAGATCTTTTTTCAGAAAAATATGATATTAATATAGAGGTAAAATATTAATTTATATACGAAACATTAAATAATACAAGCCAAAATATATTTTATTCTCAACAAAATAGTCGATTAATTTACTTGGAAGAATAAAACAATGAAACTTATAGTGAAAAAAATTAACTTTCAAGCAAAAATCAAGAAAATAGTAATTTAATTAAAAAAATATTATTCAAGATGGCTTTTTAACAAAATAGATAAATTGTCCAAAATTTAGTTGAATTTTTAATTAAAAAAGATCAATTAATTGCAAAAATGGAATGGATAAATTATCAGTCGACAAAATTATTTTTAAGCTAATTAAACGATTTTTCAACCAATTAGTTAAATTTTTAACCAAACAATTGTTGTTTCAACGAGAAAATAAGAGTTTAGATTTGAACCTAAAAAAATTTTTCAACCATATTGTCGAATTTTCAAACAAAAAAGATTAAACTTCAATCAAAAATAATTACAGTTAAACAGTTAATTAGAATAAAACAAATTTCCATGAATAAAGTAAAATTTTGAATAAAAAATATCACTGTTTAACAGAATGATTCAACTCTTGAAAATACTAACTAAATTTTCAAGAAAATTGTGAAATTTTTAACCAAGCAGTTGAATTTTCAAACAAAGAGTTGAACTTAAAACAAAAAATTATCATTTTTAAAACATCTGCATTGAAAACAAAAAAGTTGCAGCTTTAAGAAAAAAATACGGTTTTTTAAAAAAAATAGTTGAATTCTGAAGCCAAAAACACGATTTTTTTTAGAAAACAGTTAAATTTTCAATCCAAAATAATTAATTTTCTACTAAACTAATAAAATTTTCAAGCATGAAAGAAAAATTTTCGACGAAAAGTACTATTTCAACCAAATTTTAATTAAAAAAAAATCAACAAAATAGTTAAATCTACAAATAATACAATAAAGGTTTAATAAAATAGTATAGCTTTCAATGAAGCAGTTGAATTTTTATGAAAATAGTTCAATCTTGAACCAATAAAATGAATTTGTACAAAAAACGATTTTTCAATAAAACGGATAAGTATTAGACCAAAAAATTTAATTTAAAAAAACTCGTTGAATTTTGGAAACAACAATTAAATCATTAACAAAATTGATAGATTTTTAAACAAATAGTTGAAGTTTCTAAAAAAGTGGGTTTTTAACAAAATAGTTCAATTTTCGAAACTAGAATTAAAATTTTTTTAAATTATTTAATTTTGAAGCCAAAAATTGAATTCTCCTAAAAAAGAGTTGAATTTTAAACCCGAAAATTTTCTACTAAAACCGATCAATTTTTTAGCCGGAAATGGAAGCATTAAATTTTCAGTTGAGAAACCTCATTATTAACAAAACAAGTTTTGTCAAGAAAATATTTAAACTATCGACAAATAAAATTAGTTTTTAACAAAATAGTTAAGTTTTTACGGAAGTACGTCCACTTTTACCCAAGTAGTTGAGTTTCTAGCCAACAAAGCCGAATACTTAATAAAAAAATGTAGCAATTAAATTTACAACGAAAAAAAAGATGAACTCTCAAAAAAATATTTAATAATTGATTTTTCAACTAAAAACGATTAATTTTCATCTGCAAATGGAAAAACTTAATTTTCAGAAAAAAAAAAATTTAGGATACCACAAAGACGAATTTTCTACAAAATAGTTGATTTTTAAGCACGAAAACTAGAATTTCCATCAAAAGAGCTTAACCATCCATCAAAATTAATTTTCAACCAAGCATTGCAAATTTTAACCAAGTAGTTGAATTTTAAACTAAATAGTTCGTATTTAAGCAAAAATAAAAAAAGGAATTTGTTTTTAAAAATAGGTGGAAAATGAGGAATTCTATTTAAAAAGAAGAAAGAGGGAAATAGGAAAAATTAGTATAAAATTCGAAATAGTAGATTACTTTCGTAAAATAATAAATTTTATGATTGATGATATTTTGTGTTGCCTTATAACATTATTAACACGGTGATAATGCCAGTTGCAAAATTGAATCAATCAATTCAATTAAGTTAATTGAATGTCTGGAATTTAATGAAACAGTTGGTTTTTGCGAAGGAAGAAATAAATTAAACCTTCTAATCCTTCGTTCAAATCTGTCCTTTTATTTCATAGATTCGGTTTTTCCCTTCTAATTTAATTAAAGGGAATGCCGACTATTCTCACAACCATCCAATTACGTTCACCTAATTAATTCTATTTTGTCGCTGCTATGACAGAAGTCGCATAATACACACAGTAATATTAGTGAATAATTTTGAAAGTATGTAGATATGGAAATTCTAAAAGGGGATATTCAAAGTGCTAAACCTCATAAAAGAAGAATTGAAAGAAGAAAGAACAATGAATAGAAAGAGATTATTTTAAAATCGATAAACGATGAAATAAAGTTTCGGATTAGACTGCAAAAAAACCTTAATTTTTTTAATGAAGAGGGAACCAGGATAATTGAAATCCGAGATAAAAAATCTACCTTAAATCTACATTTATTTTTATTTTTTATTAATTAAAAATTAAAAAATTATTACAAAAGCTATTCAATTTTTAATAAAATAAATGCCTCGCAATCACTAAAAAAATAGTGTAAATAGTTTGAAAAATGTGTTTTAGTTTCACAAATATTGTTCCAAATATTAAACTTACATGTAGTTCGAATTTAAAAGTTTCAAGTTCAAAATGAAAAAAAGGTAGAAGGGAAAAAATGTTTTTTAAACAAACTTTTAGTTTTCTAGCCTAAGATTTTTTAAGTATTAAAAATATATTTTAATGTTTGTTTGAAATGTTATTCTTTAGTCAATAATTTATCAACATCCTATTCATTTATCGCAGGCTTCACAGTATTTCCCCTACTCTCCTCTTTTTCTTGTTTTTCCACTTAAATGCGAAATAATTTTTTCCGTTGAAGATATTATTATTTGTTTGCAAATTAAATTATTTTATTGACAACGATTCATTCAAAATAATTGAAAATTAAACAATTGCTCAAGAAGCAAAATAATTATTTACCTTTTAATAATTCAATCCCCTTTTTTGCTAAAAAAGTTGATTGCAATGGTCAAAAATATTTGCTAAATAAAAAATTCCAATTTTTCAGCGTAATATTTTCAAAATACTAAAAATAAATTCCCATGTTTATTAAAATTGTTATCTTTTTTTCTGTGAGTTATCAAAATTCACATTTATTTATCGCAGGCTTCTTAGTCTTTTCGCTGTTTTACTCTTGTTTCAATTTCTCGACTTAAATGCGGCCTGAATCAATATGAATCAATAAGACAATCAAATTATTTGCTGTTAAAGTTCATTCTTTTTGGTTAAAAAGTCTACTATACAATTTTTGGTTAAAAATTGATCTTTCTTTGTCCAAACTTGGATCATTTTGTTGAAAAATTATGAATTTGCTTAAAAATTCATACTTCTTAATTGTAAATTCACCTGCTTTGTTAAGATTTCTTATTTTCGTCTAAAAATTAAACAATTTGATGAAAAAATGAGTATCTTATGTACAATTTTTTTTCTTGAACATTAATCTTTTTGGTTAAAAATTAATCTTTTTTTTTAATGAAAATGAACATTTTGTCAAAAATTCAATTAGTCAATAGAATATTGGTATTTGTGCTCAAAAATTCATCAATTTGGTACAAAATTTAACTATTTAGTTAGAAATTTATTTATTTTGTCCAAAATTCGTGCTTTTTTTAAGAATATTCATTTTTTAGTTAAAATGCAACTATTTAATTTAAAAGTAATCTGTTTTAGTTGTGAAGTCAAGTATTTCGTGAAAAATTTGTTTTTGTTGGTTAACATTATTTTTAAATGAAATTTTTTTTATTAAAAATTAAATATTATATTTTTCGTTGAAAATTCATTTATTGATATGGAAAATTCAACTCCTTGCTATAAAGTTCAACTACCTGCTTAAAAGTTATTTTTTTATTAATATTTCAAAATTTTAGTTGAAAATTAATTTTTGTTGTTGTAATTTTTTTTTGCAAACTGAAAATTTAACTATTTTGTTAAAAATGCAAAGCATTGAATACAGATTGCATATTTTTTGAGTATTCACATTTTTCGTTTCATAATTCAACTATTACGTAAAAATTTGTTCTTTCTTTGAAAATGGAGTAATATGAGGGGAGGAGGAGTAGTAGAAGTAAAAGAAATTAAATGAGGGATAAAAAATATAGGGAAATTATGGGAAAGTAAGTAGGACAAGTTGCGGGAAATTTTAGAAGGGGAATGAAGGAAATGAGAAGAAAAGGATGGGGAAAGTAGGAAAAGGGAAAGTAGGGAAAGGCAAAGTAGCGGATTAACGGAGATTAAGAGAAGGAAAGGAAAGTATCGGAAAATGATGGGAGCGTAACTGGAAGTAGTAAGAGGTAATACGTGGAGGGTAAATAGTGAAAATGAGGGGAAAGCAAGGGAGGGAAGTCACTATAAGTGAGCTAAAGCATAGAAAATGAAAATAAATAGGGGAAAGGAATGGAGAACCGGGAGAGGATGATAAGTAGGGGAAGTTGTGGAAAATTAGGCAAATTTGGACAAATGAGGATAGGAGAAGGAAGGGAGAGTAAGGGGATAGTAATTTAGTAAAGTAAGAAAAAGGAGTGGAAATAAGGGGAGGGAAAGTAGCGGAAACAGCGGAAATTAAGAAAGGGAACGGGCAGTATCCAGAAATGACAGACGGGTAGGAAGTAGTGGAAGGTAGCGGGTGGAGTGAAAGTATTTGAAGTGAGGCGAAAGCATGAGAAGAAAGTCACTCTAAGTTAGGTAAGGTATGAGGAATGTTTAGAAATGAAAGTTAGTAGGGGAGGGGAATAGAGGACCGGGGAAGGAGGATATGTAGTGAAATGCGGATAAGAATGTAACGGGAAGTAAGGAGCGAGTAATTGAGTGAAGTTAGAAAATGTGTGGAAATTAGGGAAGGGAAGGTAGTAGAAGTGATGGAATTAAGAAAGGGAAAGGGATGTATCGAGAAATAATGGAAGTGTCACTGCAAGTAGTGAGAGGTAATAAGTGGAAGGGAAGTAGTGAAAGTGAGGGAAAATCAAGGAAGAAAAGTGACTGTAAGTAAGGTAAAGTATGAAAAACGTTTAGAAATGAAAGTAAGTGAGGGAGGGGAATGGAGAACTGGGGAAGGATAGCAGAGGAAACGGAAATGTTTGCTTGGGAACGAAGAGGAGGGGGAAGTAAAGAAGGGAGAAGTTCGAGGAGGGTGCAAAGCCTGAAACGAGGGGAGGTAAGTAGGGGAATGTAGAGAGAGTGGGGAAGATGTTTGAATGACTTAATTAACGACTTAATAGGCTACGAAACCCTTTTTTGTAGATTCAAGGAGCCTACATGAACTTTTTTTTTCATTTTTCAAATAGGGTGTCTAAATTCTACAGATGAACAATAAATAAGACAGAGGTAGAGTAAAAAGATTAAAGAAGTCGAGATTTTATTATCTCATTTGGAAGATAACAGAATCAGGCAGCGGTTGGTCAGCTTTGGTTTCCATAATGGAACCACCATGGTGAGAGGTGGGGATAAGTATGTTTATGAGGCTCGCTTCCGGCCAGTCCAACAGGCTTATCTGGAGCTTTTAAGGGTTTGAATAACCCACTTCCGGAAACCCGCTTCCACCACGACGCAACCATAATTAATCTTTGTTTCTCTTTTTAGAGTCCCTTTCCTATTTGGTCCTCTTAAACACACTTAATTTTAAAATGGTGAAACGAGCGTGATTAGGGCGTAGGTCAGGACTGTCATAAAGGAAGTAGTTAAAAAGACCAATATAGCATTTTTAATCAAAAGTGATTGGGTCTACCTACAACTATCCTTTCGTTTATAAATATAAATGTCAAGAATTATAAATTAATCTTCTTTAATAATCTGGCTGGATTGATCGCATTACAGTAGATAGTGAATTTACAGTAGATAATAGTTAATTTATGGTTCAAACATATCATAACTTTTTTTCCAGGTGATTTTGACCCCTAATAGTTAATTAAAAATACTAATTTTGAGTTTAATGGGTAATTATCTTTAATTAATATTTAAGATACTATATGTGTAAATTATATAGAATAAAACTTTATTATTTAACATATATTTGTGCTTGTAATTAAACATTTTAGCCACTGTAGATTTATTATCTACTTTAGAGTGGTCTCTCGCATTTAAGACTTTATAGACCAAAATTCTCATAAAACAGGGTAAAGTAAGTGATTTTTCACGATAATAGAAAAATAATAAGGGAACCCATTTGTTGAATTTTCAACCAAATTGTTGTATTTTTTTACTATTAAGGTAAAGTTTCTACAAAACACTGGAACTTGTAACCCAAAAATATTATTTTTCACAAAAATAGTTCATTTTAAATTTAATAATTAAATTTTTAATTAAAATCGTTGAATTTGCAACAAAAAAAAAAGAAATTAAAAAAAAAATTGTTGCATTTCGGACTGAGCAAACAAGAACTTTCTACAAAAAATTCGATTTCCTACCCGAAAATATGAAGCTTTAAGAATAAAGTTAATTTTTGATAAAATATTTCAGCGTAAAACTCACAAAAAAAATTAATTTTCAACCTACGTATATGAATTTTCACCAAAAAAGTTAATTTTCCACACACAAAAAATGAAATTTCAACGAAATATTTGAATTTTTTATTAAAAAAAAAGGATTTTCTACAAAAAATTCCAGTTTTAACCTTGAAATCTCAATTTATATCAAAAAAATTAATTTCGAAACGAAAGTTGAAAGATTACGCCCCCCCCCCCCCCCCCAAGAAATAAAATTCTCCAAACAATTTCATTTTCAGTACGAAACTATGAACCTTCAAGCAAAAAGATTAATTTTCAACCAAAAAGAATGAACTTTCAAAACAATTGTTTAGTTTTTCAAAAAATAATTAAATTTTCAACCAAATAATAATTCTCGCTAAAAAGTATAAATTTTAACCAAAAATATAGTTTTAGGCTTTTAAACCTGAAAATATCAATTCTAAATTTTAAAAAAGTTACTTTTTAATCGAAAAAGATGATTTTTCCTCCAAAAAAGATAAATTTTCAATTCAAAGGGTCGAATATTCAAGGTTCAAAGACGAAGTTTTTAGAAGACAATTTAAGTTTGAACAAAAAAGGTAATTTTGAACCAAGACAGATGAATTTTCAACCAATGAAGATAATCTTTCCGCCAAGAAATATAAATGCTAAATTCATCAGGAAGAGTTTTCTATATTTAAAAAGAAAAGTATTAAACAAAACCTCAACAAAAGAGAGTGCATTTTCAACAAACATGCTGAAGTTGCAAGCCAAAAAGACGATTTTTTTAGCAGATAGTTACATTTTTAACAAAAAAATTTATTTTGAACAAAGAAAGATGATTGTTCGTCAATGAGATGACATTTCAACCAAAAACAAATGAACTTTGAACCAAAAATAGTTAATTTTTCTTATTGGCTTCTATTAATAGAGTTTGTAATAAGGCTTAAAATGAGAAAAAGGGAGGTTTTTTAAAAAAGGGTATAAAGACAAATTATACAAGAAGGACGTAAGCAGCATTTGTTCGACATAATATAACTTAAAGTTTTTTAAAATTGTAAGTTGAATTTTTGAAGTAAAATGTTTGTAGTTCAAAACAACCAATCTTCCATGAAGAATGATAAAATATCCTATTATTGTTAAAATATTTAAAATAGTCTTTTCAAATGAATTATTTTATTATTAAAAATAAAAATTTTAGACAAAAATACTGGCATAACATAACAAAAAATTGTTTATCATTGTAAATTCTATGGTCATATGAAAATCTAAAGAATTTTTAAATTAAAAATAAGAATTATTGACAAAAAGCAAGAATTCACACAAAACAAATTTGCGAAATGGTAAATCTTCTTTGTAATTAGATGATTTTTGTTCAAAATAACCGATTTTTTTTCTTGTTTCGGACATTAACCAAATTGAATCAGTATAAATTTAGGTATTTATGGATAATATTACTCACGCATATCGGAGAAATCATCAACAAGGATAATTTCCTGAATTAGATGATCGGGCGATCTATCCAGGACTGAATGTACCGTTCTCAATAAAACAGACCAAGCCTCATTATGAAAACAAATAATCACAGCTGTGGGGGGAAGATCCTTTTTGTATCTCTCAGGCTCCTTGCACCTGAAACAAAAAAATTATTTAATTTGATAAACATGTATACTTTTTCTAGAAAGTCATTATTATAATTTAAACAAACAATTTAAATCATTAAAAGATGAAGTCAACTTCGAACATACATGAAAGAATCATAAAAGTAGTATAAGCATGTTATATGCAGACATCGTTAAAATCTAGACAGCACAACATTCTTTTAATAAGCATTATATTGCGCTTTATTTACAAATAAAAAGAAACTGTGCTCCGAACTCCTACAAGTATAAACACGATAAATTCTAATAATAAATAAATTTAATTAAAATATTATCTGAAGGATTGACGCTACCCTTATTTATCTCAGAATTTTTACGGATTAAATATACTATTTTAGAATCCCAATAAGCTACTTTTTCGCGTAGTGCAGATATCGAATTCCAGAATTTTTTTATTTTCCTACCACCCTATTGAACATAAGAAAACGAAATTTTATTTAAAATCAAAATTAAATGTACTTTCTTTTGAATAAATTGATACAAAGATATCCAAAAATCAAAAATTTACAAAAAAAGTTATTAGCAAAGAGTAAGATATTTAGAAGTAATTTTTCATTCTTTGTAATTTCAAGTCAGCTTAAAGCTCCAACCAGTAATACAATACGTTTAGGCCAGACATACAAGGCGTCATTTTTATCTAGTAGTAAAAATCATTTTGAGTCAGACCTAAAGTAGTTGAAATAGTTTAGGTTCTTTCAACAAATCCATGGGCAGTATTAAGCAGTGTACAATTAGGCATTTTAAGTTAGAAACAATGAATATCAAGTAGTATAAGTCATTTTTCATCAGCCTCGAATAGTATTTGGCAGTGTTAATTTTCTGAAGTCAGTCATGTATCGTATGAACTAATAGAAGTTATTTTAAGTCATTTATAAACGCTGCGAAGTAGTATAAATCATTTAAAGTCAGAAGCAATGCATAATAAGTAGTTTAAGTAATTTCGAGTAAGACTTTAAAGGGCATGACATAGTGAAAGTTCTCTTAACAGAGAGGAATGTACCAAGTAGTAAAAGTAAATTGAAATAGCACACATACTCACACAACTGTGAAGTAGTCTAAGACATTTGGAGTAAGACTTACATCGTCTCAAGTAGTTTAACTTCTCTTAAGTCAGCCATGGGCGTTATTAAGTAGTGCAACAGACTTTTATGTTCAAAATTCCCTCAAAATAGGAGCAACAGATCGATTTTTCACGAATCTTGGGAAACAATAGTGAAATACTTTCTCTTTAATAAAATTTATACAGGTAGCGTATTCCTAAGATTTCAATTTGAATTATATTGCATTTTCAAGAAAATAGTTGAATGTTTAACAAAGAAAGATGAATTTTTAAACAAATGGTATAATAAAAAAAAATTATTTTTAACCAAACAGTTGAATCAGCAAACAAATAGTTAAACCTTCAAGCAAAATAGATAAGTTTGTCACAAAAAAGTTGAATTTTTAACACAAGAACATTTATTTTCTATAGAAAAATTCGAACTATCCACAAAATAATATGATATTCAACTAAAAAATATCAATTTTAAGTCCAAAAATAGAATAGGTGAATTTTCGGTTAAACAATGGATTTAAAAAAAAGACTTTTCAACAAAAGAGTTACATTTCCAACACAAGAAATGAATCTACAAGCTGTAAAAATAAAATGTTTTTTATGAAAGTCGTTCAGGTTTCCACCCATTTTTTCATATTTCAAAAAAAGCCACAGATTTTTAAAACAAAAAGCCAAACTTGCAACTTTTAAGTCAGAAAGGAAATTTTTTTTAAAGTTGAAGTTTCAAAATAGAAAGAAGAATTTTTGTATGGGTAATTCAACTTCCAACCAAATTGTTAAATCTTTGATCTTCTTTTCAATTAAAAAGACTTAACATCATCATTTTTTGACATGATTGTTGAATTTTGAACAAAATAGTTCAATTTTCGACCAAAAAAGATTAATTCTGGGCTAAAAATATAATATTAGACTTTTCAATTTAAAAAAATTGTCAACCGAAAAAGATGACTCTTCTAGCGAACGATAAATTTTTAATCCAAGGGGACGAATGTTTAATCCAAAAAATGATTTTTTAATCCAAATGGACGAACTTGCTATAAAAAGAAAATTAAAAAAAAATTAACTCAATTGTGAATTTTGAAGTAAAAAAGGCGAATTTTCTACAAAAACGGTTGAATTTTCAACAAGAAAAAATATTATTGTTTGCGAACTAAGCAGTTTTTTAGTTATTCTTTGACCAAATAGTAACATTTTTAACAGAAACAGGTCAATTATAAAGCAAAATATAATAGTTGAAATTTCAATTAAAAAGAATCAACTTTAAACAACAAAAAAAGAATTTTCTTGTTGAAATATGAATTTCCAATCCAAGAGGATGAATTTTCAATCTGAAAAATGAATTTTCAATCTAAAAGGACGAATTTCCTAAACGAAAAGATAAATCTACAAACAAGAAAGATAACTATTTAATAAATAGTTTAATTTTCAGCAAAGGAGTATCTTATTGGTTCCTAGCAATGTAGTTCGCATTTAACCTAGTTGATGAAAAAAGGGGAAGGTTTCTTGATAACAGGGAAGAAAGGAATTCTTACAAAAATTTAACAGAAAAAGTGGG
Organism: Belonocnema kinseyi; assembly: GCF_010883055.1. NCBI lineage: Eukaryota > Metazoa > Arthropoda > Insecta > Hymenoptera > Cynipidae > Belonocnema > Belonocnema kinseyi. Next base: position 41,455,637 of record NC_046662.1, on the reverse strand, counting down.
AGCAGTTGAAAGAAATATAAAGTCTGGTAGGAGTAAATTTAAGATAATTCTAAGGGTTGTCAAGTAGAACGATGCATTTAAATCCAGACACATCACATGTTAAGTAGTATAAGCCATTGTATGTGATGCGAAAATAAAATATAACAAGTAGTGCCAGTCAATGTATGTCAGACAACCAAGGAGAGTTTGTCATCCAAGTAGTATAGACCCAGTGTGGTCAGCCTTTGGAATATTTTTCACAGCGCATCAGTTGCTTATTTTTACTTACAATAAGAACTATACCAGACTATAAAAAAGGCGATTTTTCACAAGTCAGTGAAACGCGAAAGGTGATTTTCAGGAAAAGAATCGTTTTTGTCGAATCTACGAAACTCTGGCGTCATTGAATAACCTTTCCTGATTTCAGTAGCTGCACACTTTATACCCATTGGTATCCGTTTGTCGCTGAAAAGTGGATATCGCTGTTGGACGCCAATCGACTGGAAATAACTGAATCGCTTACCGATTGAAGGGTCTTTCTCCTTCGTTGAAATGCTGACTCATCTTATCGGACATGGCAATTTTCGCGAAACTTTTACAAGCTACAGACGAAAAGCTGCAATTTTTGGAATAATTTGTAGTCGAACTTGATTGAACTACTTTCAGTTAATTTTCGTAAATTCTTTTAAAAACGGGAAATATTTTTATTTATTAGGAAAATAGGGGAAGAATAGAAAAATTAATTCTTTGAAATAAAATTAATGTTCATGTACCACGTGCATTTATTTTTAACGAAAAAGTTGGCCCACGAATAAATACGATAATTTTCGTTTTATGCTCATTGGAAAAGAAAAGTAAAATTAATGAAAAAATCAAATTTGAAAAAAAACTTTCATGAAAATGTTTGATTTGGGAAATCTAGTACTGCCCTTTCAGGGTATTTGCGCACCTACTATTAGGAAAAAAACTGACCTGTTAAATCGCTGATGTAGTCAAAATTACTTTTTTTTTAATTTAACAAATTTTTTACAACGGCATATTTCTTGGTAGACAATTCAACTGTTTTGATAAAAATGAGCTCTTTTTTCCCTTGAAAATTCAACAATTTTATTAACACATTTGTTCTTGCTTAACTAAATTTTTTTTTTTTTTTTTTGAAAATTGGACTATTTTGTTAATTATTTATGTTTTGAGTTTGAAAATGTATATCTTTCTCTAGAAATTTGACTTTTTTGATTAAAAAATCAACTGTGTGAATGAAAACTTTCATTTTTATCGGTTGAAAATGAACTTTTTTGTTGAAAATTAAACTGTTTTATAGAAAATTAAATGGTTTAGTAGAAAATTTAAGTATTTATCTGAAAATTTGTGTTTTTTAAAAATTCCTCTTCATTGAATGAATATCAATTTTTTGGTTCAATATACTAATGTTTCGTTAAAATTTAATTTGTTTTATTCAAGGATTCAAGTATTTTCTTGAAAATTAATATTCTCGAATTGAAATTCAACTGTTTTGTAAAAATTTTTTTATTGAAAATTAATTTTGTTTAAAATTTATATATTTTGTTGTAAATTCATCTTTCTTGGTATAAAATCGACCCTCTGGGTTGACAATTCTTTTTTTTTTAATAAAAATTTTTCCATTCGGTTATAAATTTATCTGTTTTATTTATCGATACAAGCAATCTCTTTAAAATTGGTTTTTGTCGAAAATGATCTTTTTGCATAGAAATAATTTCTAAAAAGTTCATATTTTGGGTGCAGATTCACAATTTTAGTTGAAAATTATTTTTTTATTGGGTTGTAAATTCGTTTTTCCCTGAAAATTAATTTTTTTAATGCAAATTTGACTATTTTGTTAAAGTTTTATATTCCCGGGTTGTAAATTAAACTATTTTGTAGAAAATTCAATGTTTTGGCACATAATGAAACTCTGTTGCAGAAATCTTTTTTTTTTTATTGAAAATGAATTCTTCTGAATGAAAACTTATTTTTGTGAATTATACAACTGTTTTTTGTTTTTGTAATTTTTAGGTAAAACCTGTTTTTTCAACTTTTGCTTGAAATGATTTAATTTTTTTTTTAAATTTAATTTTTTAAAATAAAAATTCAACGATTTTGCTGAAAATCAATATTTTGGAGTTAAAAATTCAACTGTTTTGTAACAAATTCAACTATTTGGTACAAAATGAAACTGTTTTAAAGAGTTTTTTTTTCAAATTTGAAAATTAATTCTTCTACATGAAAAATTTAACTACTCCACTTTTGGTTACAAATTGATCTGTTTTAGTTCAAAAATTCAACTGTTTAATAAAATTCTGAAACGAAAAAGACTTTTTACTAACATCTCATTCACACTCTTCAATATCTTTAGTTGATATTTTGTTAATAATTGGTCTTTTCGGTCAAAAATTATTTTCATGCTTAAAATTTCAACTTTTTGGTTGAAAGTTTATATATTTTGTTGGAAATTTGTCTTTTCTGTTGAAAAAGGAATCTCCTTGGATGAAAATTCAACTATTTTTGTTAAATGCTCTTTTATTTTGTTGTAAATTCGTCCTTCTTGACATAAAATTAATCTTGTGTATTAAAAATTAATTTTTAAAAATAAAAACCTTACTATCCGATTGTAAATTAATCTTTTTTGTTAAGGATTCAAGCATTCTCTTAAAGATTCGTTTCTGTTCAAAATTATTTTTTCAGATGGAAAACTCTTTCTCAAAAGTTAAATTTTTTTGTTGAAGATTCACAATTTTAGTTGAAAACTCGTTGGCTTTTTGTTGTTAAAAGTTCGTTTTTTTCTTCAAAAATTAATTTTTTCAACTGCAAATTGAATTATTTTGTATAAAAATAAATTATTGGGTATTAATTTAAACGGTGATGAAGAAATTTTTATTTACTGAACATTAATTCTCTTCAATTATAATTGAACTATTTCACTGAAATTTAACAACAAAGGGGGGTGCGTGATTAAATATTTTAGAAAAAAGCATGATGTAATTTATGTATGAACCCGACGAACTTGAATATTTTTCTAGACCCACAATGAAGAAGAATAATAGAATGAAGGAAGACAGGTTTTTAAAGAGGTAGTAATGAATTTAGAAAAAAAGGTTATCTAAAAATAATTAGAGTCAATAGGGTTAAGTGTGATAGAAATAACAAAATTTACGAAAACCATTTGGCCAAGACACTTCACCTGAATCAATCCTTTTCTGATATTTCTAAGAAATTTTGACCCAGGCGAAAAAAATTCTTTAAAAAGGGGGAAAAGAGGGAAATAGGGAAATAATGGTGAAGTCTGTGATATTTTCAAGGTTCTATTTGAAGCTGCTTTTGTCATTTTCTCGGAGTGAAAGGGGATATCCAAAAAGCGTTAGGAAGTGGATTATCTGCAGACATGAGATGAGTATAGAGCCAATAAGGAAGTCGAATATGAATGAGTTTGCAGCGCTCCACTGTGTCTGGTGTTTGGTGTCGGTGTCGAAGATCCTTCTGGGTATAGACAAAGCTTGGGTGCTATTGCCTATCCCTCTTGGGGATTTATGTGATGCATATGGAATTTCTGTCCGACCCAGTCGACAACATGTTCCTCGATCGCAAAGTCCTCTTGAGACTTTCCGAGATGAAGATGCTACTGCCGGCTTCTCGAATATTATTCCGAGGTTCTCTAGAAGCTCTTCTACATGCTGAGTATAAACTGAATCTGCAAAATTGCTTATAGATGCATCTACTGTCTTCTCTTTCTTACGACATTCCATGAAATTTATTTCTGAGACTTTCTTTTCTGTATAAAAGAAAGTTCTAATAAAATCCTATCAAGATCTCTAAAATATTTTTAAAAAAGTACCACAGCCCGTCCGTGCGTCAGATTTTTTCCACAAGACGAGATCTGGGACAAGATTCAAGACAAAAATCAAGACGGGGATCGAGACGAGGCACAAGACATGATTCGAGACAAGGCGCGAGATAAATTTTGATACGAGGCTCGAGAGGGAACGAGGATACGAGGCAGAAGGGACCAGAGAGAAAAGGGTATAGAAAGAGGAGAATTGAACGAATCAGCAGATTACAAAACTTTTTTTGTAGGTGCATGTCGCTTACTTTTCCTGTTTTTAAATACTATCTGTATAAAAATTCCTGAATAAATCTGATTTAATTTATGATTTTTCTAAGCCTATCATTTAAAAAATAGCATAAATTCATTATTTAACATTCCTCAAATTATTTTTATTTCCCTAACCAAGAATATTTAGAGAACAAAATGCTAATCGAGAAGAGAATCGAAACAAGACCTGGAACGAGATTCGAGGCGAGGTTTGAATCAAGATTCACGACGAGGATCGAGACGAGGATCAAGTCGATATTTAGGGCGACCTCTGAGATAAGATTCGAGACAAGGCTCGAGACGAGGCTCGTGGCATTATTCGAGACGAGGCTCAAGACGAGACTTGAGGCCAAAATCGAGACGAGAATAAGACGAGATTTGAACGACTTAGTAGGCTACGAAACTCTTTTTTTAAGTGCATGTCGCCCACTTTGATTGTTTTTTTTTTCAAACAATGTCTGCTGCCTGAATTAATTTGCTTCAGTTCATGATTTTTTATGCTTACTATTTTTTTTTTTTTGAAATCAGCATGAATGATTATTTCTATGAAAGCGTCAAGATTCATTATTTTTACTAGGTGAAAATGAATAGGGTGCTTGAAAGCTAGTGACTGCAAAACTTAATTTTGAAAATTCCTCGACTAATTTTTAATTTTCTCTACAAAAGAAAATTTCGTTTTAATCCATTGGATTGAGAAAAAGTAACTCAATCAAGAAGAATGCAAGTGAATTGAACAAAATCAAAAGTATTTAAAAGACTTTAATACAAATTATCAGATTTCATGGAACATCCAAATGAATTAATATAAATGCCGAAAAATATTTGTAGATCTCTTTAAATCTTTGAAGCCCTACGAAATCCCTCACTGCTTGTAAAAAAATTCTTTTGCAAATCATTGAAATATCATAAAACCCCATCAAATTAATAAAATCCTCAAATTGATGGTAAGCCCCTAGGAATCTTTCAAAATATTTCTAAAACGCAAAGGAAAGCTTTCGAAATTATATAAGACTTTCTACAGCCTCATGCCGGTTTCTTCGATCCCTTAAAACCATTAAGATCCCTTGAAACGTTGTTGTTTTCTTAACAATTCCTTGGAATCTTTTAATACAGCCTCAAAAATTGTGAACCCTTTTAAATATTTTTAAATCCCTCGGAATATTAAAAAAATATTTAAAAACCTTATTACTAAAATCATAAAAACCCTTGGAAATCAATTTAAATTGTTTTATTTTTTTAACATGCCTTGCAATCCTGTTAAATATTCTAAAAAATTTTGTTGTAACCATTCAAATCCTTTAAAATCTCTTCAAAGTTTTTATACTTCTTGAAAAAGTCTTGGAGTTTTTGAAAATACCTTAAAATCTGTTTGAAAAGTTTAAAATTACTTCAGATTATTGAATTCTTTAAAATGATTAAAATTGTATAAGATCTCGTTGAATCTTCAAAAAATTCGTGATAAAAAAAATATAAGATATGCTTTCAAACCCCATGACATTTTTTTGGAATGCTTCAAAATCATAAAAATAGTTGGATAACTCTTTAAAATTCTAAATCGCGTGAAAGGGTCTCAGAATTTTTTAAAATGCCTTAAAATATTTTCAATATTTAAAAATGCCTTGAAATTTTTTTATATCCCCTGCAAATTTTTAAAGCTCTCAAAAATTCCTAGGAATTTTCAAAAATACTGTAAAATTAGTCAAATCCTCTGGAATATCTTCAAAATATTTAAATCTATTAAAAATATCCTGGAATGTTTTAAAATACGCTAAAATATTTTAAATTATTTAAAATCTCATTAAATGACTCAAATCAATAAAAAATTCCTTATAATATTTTTAAATAACATACAATATTTTAATTCCTTTAAAACCTTTTGACATCCCTTGACATTTTTAAAAACTGTTAAAAATTCTGAGGAATTTTTTTTAATCACCTAAAAAATTTCCGATATCTGGAAATCCTTTATAGTCCCTTGAAATATTTTGTAATCCTTCCTAACTATTTGAAGCTCTTTAAAATTCTTCAAATGTTTTGAAAATACAACACAATCTTTAAACTCTTTTAGAATAAATTCAAATGATTGAAATCTATTAAAAATTTCTTGAAATCTTTTAAAATTCCATAAAAATTTATAAAATCATTTGTATTTTTTTGACAGTCCTATCTAATACAAATTTCTTGGAATTAAAAAAAAAACCTGAACTATGTTAAAACTTTTGAAATGTTTCAAAAGCCTTTGAATTTATTGAAATATATTCCAAATTCCTTCGAAATTTGGAAAATACGCTAAAATGTTTTAAATCCTTTGAAACCTTTTCAAATCCCTTAAAACAAATTATAGCTCTCTCATTTCATTTCTCCTACTAAATACCCTTTATTTCTCCTCACTTCCCCTACCACCCATCCCGATAATTTCCCCTAATTTATCTTTTTTTTGGGTTGCGAGTTAGGAGTTAAGAATTAAGAGTCTCAAGAAAGCAGTCAAGAGTGAAGAGTTATGAGTTATGAGCTATGAGTTAGAAATTAGAGGTTAGGAGTTAGAAGTTAGTAGTTAGGAGCTAGGAGCTAGGAGTTAGAAGTTAAGAGTTAGGAGTTAGGAATTAGGAGTTAGGAGTTAGGAATAAAATGAAAAATTACTGTCGATTATTAATTTTAAAATTCGTAATGTTTCTGGAGGGTTTTCAAGATTTATTTTCGAAATAAATGGTGTTCTACTGTCCAAAAGGTACTTTATAAAAAGGTGGTCAATTTTCTAGCAATATCTCAGAGTTAATCGGCAATCGTTTGAAATTCTGCGCTTTGTAATCGTCGTTATCGATAGAGTTCTTTTTAAATTCGTTTTCCCACGAAGCTATTGTGCCCACATCGTCGTAAATTCCATTTCTAAGTATCCCAACAATAAAAATTGATATATGGTGGATATTATCACACGAGAAGGGCAGAAGCGTTGGAGGCCAAGTCGGATATCTGGAAATGAGAAAATACGATAATGCAGCCATATCGGACGCAGGAGTCTAAAACTCGACAGGAAATTTTCTTGGCTGTATTCCACACGTGCACTGTCATAAAACTCATAGAATGTTCTGGACTTGATTATAGTTTTCTTTATCACTTCATGCAAATGGAAACTTTAATTAGGAGTTATATTAAAAAATTAGTTCTATTTTTAGTATAGATTTTGACTAGAAGGTAAAATTCACATACTTTCTAGAAAGTATATTTATTTTATAAGTTATCAATTTAGGAAGTAAAATATTTTATTAGGAGTATCTATAATAATATATAATTATTTTATGGATGGTGAAATTTTGAAAAATATATTTTTTCAGACCAATATTCTTCAACTTTTACCATCATTTTATTAATATTCATCCTGGTAGAATATTCCGTCTTGTGGGAACTTCATTTTCAAACTTGGATGACTTTTATTTCGAGCTAGAGTTAAAAATAATTCAAGTTAAAAAGAATTAAATTTAAATTCGAAGTTATTTAAATTTATTGGTAAAATTGTTTGCAAAATATGATTGATTTCCATAAAATTGAAGTGAATTTAGAGAAATTTAAGACATGCGAGAAGAATTTGATGAAATTCGTAAAAATTTGAAGTGAGTTAAAAAAAAGTTTAAATTATTTTTTTTTCAATTTCCAAATATAAAAAAACTAATCGAATTTATTCAATAAAAATGAATTTAAAAAAATTAAGAATGTTCTAAAGAATTTGATGAAATCTCTTTAAATCATTAAAATCATTACAAACTCATTAATACAATTTTTTAATCCCTTAAAAAAATTAAAATGCTTGGAAATCCCTTTGATTTTTGAAAATATTTTGAAAAGGCTTGGAATTTTTTTAGATTCCTTGAGACTTCTTAAACTTTTTAAAAAATACTCGAAATTTTAAACCAATCTAAAATATTTCAAATCCTTCTAGTACCCATAAAATTACTAAAATCAATTTAGATTTGCTTACAAATTTTTTTAATATCTTGAAATAATTCAAATCCTTGAAGATATTTTGAAATCTCTTGCAATTTTTTAAAGCTTTTAAATATGTTTTAAAATTGTTTGAAATGCACTAAAATATTTGAAATCTTTTGAAATCTTTCGAAATCTCTTGAAAATGCCTTTGCATCTTTCAAAATGCCCTTAAATAATTTAAATCATTGACAATATTATGAAATCTCTTGCAATTTTTGAAAGCTTGTAAGAATTCTTGGAAAAAATGAAATTTACCCTGAAAAATCTCAGATATTTTAAAATTTCTTTGAAATCCTTTGGAATATTTTCACATACCTTAAATCACTGAAAATAATTTCAAATACCATTTAATTACTCAAGTCAATAAAAAATTCCTTGGAATCCCTTCCAAATTTGTCGAAATTTACAAAAATACCCTGAAATTATTTACAATAATTAAAAACTTCTTACAATTTTTTAAAGCTCTTGGAGATTCGTAAGAAATTTAAAAAACACCCTAGAATATTTTATATCTCGTTAAATTACATAAATAAATTCAAAAATCATTGGAAACTTCTTCCTAATAAATCAAAAAAATTTTAATGCTGCAAAATAATTCCAATCTTTTACAATAAGTTAAAATCTCTTCCAGTTTTTTAAAGCTCTTGAAAATACTTTAGAAACTTAAAAAAATGTCCTAAAATATTTGAAATCCTTTGAAATCATATTAAATTAATTAATTCAATTGAGAATTCCTTGGAACCTTTAAAAAAAAACCTAAAATAATTCAAATCCTGACCCATGTATTTACATCTTTTGCAATTTTTGTAAGCATGTGAAAATTGCGGACATTTTTTCAAAATACCCTGAAATATTTTAAATCTTTTGAAATCTGTTTAAATTTCTTGAAAATGCCGTGGAATCTTTCATAAGACCCTAAAATACTAAACATCACTTGAAATTCCATTTAATAACTGAAATCAAATAAAAATTCCTTGGAAACCTCTTTTAAATTTCTCGGTAATTAAGAAATACCCTAAAATCCTTTACAATAATATAAAATCTCTTGCAATTTTTTAAAGCTCGTGTTTGAACTCTTTTGAAATATTTGAAAACACTTGAAAATTCCTTGGAATTTTAAATAATATCCTGAAGCAGTGACATCAATGGAAAATTCCTAGAAATCTTTTGAAATTCTGTAAAATATTTTAATTTGTTAGCAATTCCTTAAAATCCGTTGAAATATTTTTAATCTTTGGAAAATTCCTTGAAATTTTGCGAAACATGCTAAAATAGAACAAATTGTTCAAAATGCCATTAAATTACTGAAAATAATTGAAAGTTTCTTGGAATCGTTTTCCAAACTATTTAGAGTCTAAAAAAATACCCTAAAGTAATTTATATATTTTAAATCCTTCACAATAATTTAAAATCTTTTGCAACTTTTAAAAGCTCTTGAAAATGCCTTAAAATCTTTTTGAATATCCTACAAGATTGAAAATCCTTTGGAATCCCGTTCAATTAAACGGAATTTTTGAAAATGCCGTTTCAAATCCTTAAAAAATAATTTAAAATCACTACTTTCAATTTTTCAAGGCTTCTGAAAGTTTCTTAGAAATTAAAAATATATCCTAAAATATTTAAAATCCCATTAAATTACTGGAATTAATTGAAAAATCCTTAGAATACTCTTCCTAATTATTCAAATCTTTAAAAAATATCCTAAAATATTTCAAATCCTTTGAAATCTTAATTAATTACTGGTGTCAATTGAGAATTCTTTTGCATTTTCAAAAATACCTTAAAATGTTTTAAAGATAATTAAATCTTCTGAAATCTTTTGAAACTTTTTAAAGTTCTTGAAAACGACTTTAAATCTGCCAAAATACCCTAAAGTACCGAAAATTCTTGAAAATCAAATTAAATGATTGAAATTAACTGAAAATTCGTTGGAATCATTTAAAATATCTTAAAATCTTAAAAATTTATTAATATCATGGGAAATTCTTTCAAGGCTTTTTACAACCCCTTAAAATTTTGTTTAGGTCCTTAAAAATTCCTCGGATTTTTTAAAAATACCCTGCATTTTTTGGAATAACTATAAATATCCTACAGAATCCTATTAATAATCGTATTAATAATATCCTATAAATAAACCTGTAAAAGTAACTAAAAACTAATTAAAAAAAAAAGTTACTAAAATTGACTATTGGTAACCCTGCTAACACTATAATGATTAATAACTTTAATTTAATTTGGTTAATTTTGAACTTTACCCAAGTCAGTTTAATTTAATTAAATTATTATTTGAAATATAATAATAAATAATTTATTCTTAAAAGAAAAAAATATAAAAATTTCAAGAGCCTGAATTTATTATTATGAGAATTATTATATTGATAAGAAAAAACAAAAGTAAAAATATAAATACAAATGATAAAACATGCTATTTTTTAATCTCAGTTTAAATTTACCGTTTAATTTGACGAGATTTGGTTGTTTGCATAATATTATTTGCTAGTTTAAATTCCTAGTGACCGCCCAGAGTGAAACGCGCGCATCTTTCTATATGAAGAAGGGTAATTGAATTGATGGGCTTATTTTGCTTGAGACTATGAGGTCCCAGAACCTGTTATTACGAAACAAAATTTATGGCTTTGAATCCATAAGAAAATACTGTACGCTTAACAAAGTTTTCACAAGCCATTACTCTCGATTTATTTCGAAGAGTGGTTATTACTTTAAAATCCTTCTAAAGCTTGAACCAATATCTATCGAGCTGCTCATTTACTAAAAAAGTTTTAGAAAACATTCGCTTTTGAAAATTTTATTCCAATTCGTCAATATTAGTTGAATCGGGACGACTGAAAAATCATGAAAAATAAAATTACGAACAATTCGAAATTCCCGAATTGGAAAATTACCGAATAGTTAGCTTCCCGAATAATACATTTTCCGAATAATTACATTTGCAAATGGAAAAATTCTTGAATAATAAAATTCCTAAATTATAAAGTTCTTAAATAATAAAATTCCCGAGTTGGAAAATTCCTGCATAATGAAATTCCCGAACAAGACAATTTCTGAACAGTTTTTAATATAAACTAATTGGAAAATTTCCGATACAAAATTGCTATAAAATTCTACTACAAAAACTACAAAATTCCCGAATGATCAAATTTTTAAATTATAAAACTACCGAATAATAATATTCCCGGATTGGAAAATTCATGAATAATCAAATTTCTTACCGAAAAATACCGAATAATAAAATTTCAAAGTAATAAAATTCCCGAATAATAAGATTCAAAAAATACAAAAATTTCCCAATTGTAAAATTCCCGAATAATAAAATTCCTAAATTATAAAACTCATAAATAAGAAAATTTCCTAGTAATCAAATTGCCGAATATTAGGATTCCAAAATTACGAAAATTCCCGGATAACAAAATTCTGGACAAAAAATTGCTGAATTATGAAATATCCGAAATAGAAAATTCCCGAATAAAAAATTCTTAATTTATAAAACTCATGCATAATAAATTGCCCAAAAAATAATATTACAGAATAATAAAATTCCCAAATAATAAAATTGCTGAATAATAAATTTTCTGAATGATAAATCTCCTAAGTAATAATATTCTTGAATTTTGAATTTCACGAATAAGATTCCCGACATAAAATAGCGGAATAATAAAATTCCCCAATAATAAGGTTAAAAAATTACGAAATTCTTGAATTGCAAATTTCCCGAATAATAAGATTCCCGACAGAAAATTGCTGAATTATAAATATCCAAACTAGAAAATTCCCGGAAAATAAAATTCCTAAATTATAAAACTCAAGAATAATAAATTCCCAAATAATAATATTACCTAATATTAGAATTGACGAATAATAAAATTACAAAATAATGAGGTTCCAAAATTACGAAATTCCCAAAATTTAAAATTGACAAATAATAAAATTTCCGACAGAAAATCGCCGAATTAAAATATATCTGAACTAGAAGATTCCCGAATGATTCCCGATAGATTTCTAAATCATATAATTCCCGACACTGTAAAATTTCCGGGTAAGAAAATTACCGACAAAAAATTTACGAATTATAAAATGTTCGAACTAGAAGACACCCTCATAATAAAATTTCCGAATAACAAAATTTACTAATAACAACTTCCCCGAATAATAAGGTTCTAGAAAAGAATTGCCAAATTATAAAATATCTGAACTAGAAAATTCCCTTATTAGAAAATTTACGAATTTAAATGATTAAATTATTTTTGATAAATACTATTTATTTATTGAAAATAGAATAATTAAATCTTTTTATTTTACAAAATTTTAATATTTAAAGTTTCTAAAATTATTTTTTGCATTGGAAATAACAATAATTGTTGTTGGAGTTTTCTATTTTGGATATTTTTTAATATGGCCACTTTTTGTTGGGAATTTTATTATTCGGGAATCTTCCAATCCGGGAATTTTACAATTCGGGAATTTTTCCCAAGAAACCTTAATGATTCAAAAATGGAGTTTTACGAGTTTTTGGCGCTAATTAATATTTTTTACGGTTCTGTTCATTCCAGTTGTTTCAAGCACGTAATTTATTACTTCCTATTAATAATTAAACGTTTCCTAAATGCTCTTCCAAATTCTGAACTAAAAGGACGAATTTTCAAAACAACATTTTTTAAAAAATTGTTTAATTTTTACCAAAATTATAAAAAAATTGTTTAATTTTCAACAAATAGATTAATTGTCAACGAAATGTTCAAAATGAATTTATAATCCAAAAAGACAAAGTTTCAACTAAACCGTTGATTTAAAAAAAATAATTTCAATAAAGTCGTTTAATTTTTTAAAAATTAGATTAATTTCAGCAGAAAAATGAATTTAAAGAAAAACTATCCATGAAATTGCTACACTTTTCACGAAAATATTTCAATTTTCAGACAAAAAGATGCATTTTCAAGCAAGAAGATTAATTTCCTACCAAAATAGTTTATTTATTTGAGAAAAATAATCATTTAAAACCAATAATCTTAATTTATTACCAACAAACAAAATTTTTTGACAAAATACATGAATTTTTAGCTAAGGTAGAAAAAACTTTTTCAAGAATAAATTATTGTTATAAAAAATAGAAAATGGCTTAGAATTAGCTGCTTGTGAAAATAAATTTCGAGTTTCAACTCGTTTCACCTAATATGTACGATTCTGAATAAAATGTATAAAAACGTATTCTTTTCAACAAACAAAAAAATGAATTTATTTTCTTGTGGATTGCTACCAAATTTTGGGGCGATATTTATAAAAATTTGAAAAAAGTCCAATGTATTTTTCGACTACCCTATTCCACAACCATTTATTTTTTTATTATTTTACAAAATGGGGGCAATTTGTTTCTATAAAAATATCTATCAATTCCCCAAATTAGGACAATATTGGTATATAAAAATTTCAAGAGCCTGAATTTATTATTATGAGAATTATTATATTGATAAGAAAAAACAAAAGTAAAAATATATATACAAATGATAAAAAATCCTATTTTTTAATCTCAGTTTAAATTTACCGTTTAATTATAATTATGAGCCTGAAGCTAACCCCTTCTACTATTTTTCAATACGAAAAATAAATAGAATGTTCTATAAATGTCAATCAAAAAATGAATAATGACTTTAAATCATTTAATACTAGCTTGAGCATATCTTTAATTAAATTCTTTAAACATTTATATGTCAATAAATGGTAGAGGAAGTTGAGGATCTATTTGAATTATATAATTTTAATAAATTTCAAAACCAGACGTATTGAGCGGAATGAAAATTATAATTTAACACAAGCAAAAGTGACTTTATTTTTAAATATCAATAAAAAGTTGTATTTTTGCATCATGTGAAAAATGGCCATTTTTAAATATTTTTATTGCATTATCTAAATTGCGATAATTATTTTTGGAAACCAAAACTTGCTCGGAAAAGATAAATTTTGTCAAAAAATGAACGAGTTGCATTCCCAGTTAAAATAATTAATTTTCAATCAAGAAAAAAAAATTCCAACAAAAAGAGCAATAGTTGATAGTTCCACTTTAAAATGTTTTGTAATTTTGCAGTCAAAAACAGCTGCGCTAAAACAGAAAATACAAATTTTTAACCAATTATTTGTATTATTTACCAAAACTAAATAGAATAGTATAATTTTTAGTTAAAAAAATTAATTTTCACATAAAAACGAATTTTTAATTAAAGAATTGAATTTTTAACCCAAGAATATTAGTTTTTTTAAATACATGAATTTTCAACCAATTATTTAAATTTTTAAAGAAATTTGTAATCTAATATTTAAATTTTCAACCAAAGAAATTAATTTTCAACAGGAAAAGGTAAATTAGTCACCAAGAAGATCAATATTATTCCATAAAGTACTAAATTGCAACAAAATACAAAAGTTTAAATTGAATAACTGAATTTTCCACTTGAGAAGATACATTTTAATCCAAACATGGAATAGTTAAATTTTTATCTGAGAATTTGCCTTTTAACCAAAAGCAAACTAATTTACCTCTAAATAGACACATTTTTAAGCATAGAAATTATTTTCAACTGTAAGGATAAATTTTCAACTATAATCAATTTTTAAACCAATAGTTGAATTTTCAAATAAAAAATATGCATATTCTACCAAGAAGAAATTAATTTTTAACCCAAAAAAGACGAGAAAAGAATTTTAAACAAAAAAGGACAATTTTCTAACAAAAATAGAATATCTACATTTGCAGTTGAACAAATGTTTAAAAAAAATAAGTTTCAACAAAATAATTACGTTTATAAGCAAAGAAATTAATTTTTAACTAAAATAATTCAGCTTTAACCAGAAAAATGAATTTTTTTACCAAATATTTGAAATTTCAACCCAAAAAATGAATTTTTCACCAAAAAAGAGTTTAAAGGAAAATTTTTTATTTTCTAAGATTTCCTCCAATTGCAGGTGAATTTTATTTTCTTTAAATATATCTAGAAGTTTTCGAATCTTCTGAACAATAAAAAAATATATTAATCTTGAAAATATTAAAAAAAAAATTAAAACTAGGATTAATCAGAAAAGTTTAACTGATTTTGTATTTTATTTTTGTTTCAAATTGATTTTAAAAGAATATTTTGAAAGATTTCGAAAAATGTCAACAGATTTACAAAATTAATAAAGCAAAATTTGAAATATTTTGAAGCATTTTTTTTGTACATATTGCACAATTTTTGGAAAGTTTTCGAAAAAATTCCAATAGTTTTTGAAGATTCATAGAAGGTTTAGAAGTTTCTAATAGGTTTAAATCTGATTCGAAATTTTTGAAATATTAAAAAAATTGTTAAAGAAAATGTAGGTTTTTGAAGATTCGGAAAAAATTTAGAACTTTAAACTGTAGTCTAAAGAATGAAAATTTAGTTTAGAATTTCCACGAAAATTTAAAATGATTTTTTATTCTGAAAAATAACTTTTAAGTGAATTTTTACAAATATTTCAAAACATTTCGAAAGATTTCCGAAACTATCGAGCAAATATAAAAACTAATTTCAAATTTTGAAAATACTTTGTTTTTTAGAATTTCTAGAAAAATTCGAGTCAGTTTAAAATATATTGAGGAATTTCAGAAATTTTTCAGGAATTAAAAATATTTTATAACTTGAAAGATTTCCAAAAATTTGCGAAATTATCTCTAGTTTTCTTCGAAACTTCTTAATGTCCCAAATATCTTTTAAAATGATTTGAATTTTTCCAAGAATTTTGTAAAATCCTGTACAACTTTAAAAACAAACTTATTATATTAATTATCTTGTTCCCAGATTTAGAATCTTATATTAGCTCGAATGCAAGTGCTCAAAAACTTTTAATAAATAAATAATTATTTTAAACTTGTATTTTTTATTAAAAATTGTTTTTACTTTAAATATAAAAACTACATGCGCGCGTAGCGCGTGATTAGTAACGATACGCTCTAAGAAATAATAATAAATGAATAATAAATAATAAATAAATTGTAATAAATTAATAATGAGTCAATAATTTATCCTATTCGCTTGAATAGCAAATATTATTTTAAATGTGCAATCCTGCCTTCCATTATAGATTGCTATCAAATACACGACATAATGAAGACCAAACATATAATGATCTTGACTAGGTCATTTTTTACTGTGTGGTATCTCTAATGCTACCATGGCCATTAGTATCGATTTCGAATAAACAGATACTTTGTCATGTATCTCTGAAGTGAAAAAGAATGTCATCAACACTAAATTCACAAAATGTGTGATTTATAGCCCCTTTATCGATTAAACAGGTGTTTAATTCACCTGTAGGTGTACCTTTCTTTATTAACTTTAAATAGTATTGTTATTTTTTCAATAAGTCTATTAATTAATTTTTTATGTTAAATATTCAATAGTGGTGATTACTGATTATTCTTTAAGAAACAAAAAAAATCTGCCTCAGCCCGAATTTGAACCCTAAACGGCACTGTGCATGAGCGGAGTTTTAACGGTGACGCGTTCTGGTAGCTTTCAATTATTTCAAAAAACGTTTAGAGGCTTTTAAAGTTTGTATTCTAAGCAAATAGGATATCGGTTAAAATCTTTTAAATATTTTGAAGAACTTTGAAATCTGGTGTACTGTATTTTCCCTTTTTGAAATGTTAAAAATGATTTTTTTTCAATCAAAATTTTTTTAATTAAATGCAGATAAATTGAAAAATTCATAATTTCTAATTTTTATAAATTATAGAGTTCAAAAATTTAGATTAAGTTTAAAATAATTTTTTAATTTCAAAAACTACTTTATGGGAAAATTGAAAAAGATTAATGAACAATTCAAATGTATGCCTAAGATTTAAGAAAAAAATGTAGAATATTTTGAAGAATAAGCTTTTGATTTTACAAGACCACCATATTTTCAAAAAATCGAATAAATTAAAGAGATATTTACAATATTTGGAAATATATAAAAATACTTTGAAGCGCAAAAATATTTCATCCAACTCTAAATAAAATTTATATTTTGAAAAAATTAGAATAAAAAATGTAGTAGAATGATAAAAAATCAAATTCCTGGCATGGTAAAATTCCTGAGCCGGAAAGTTTCCAAATAATAAAATTCTCGAACAGTTTATAATGTGACCGAATTGGAAAATTCTCGACATAAATTTCAGAATTATAAAATATCTGGACTATGAAATTTTCCAATAAAAAAATTGTTAAAACATGAAACTCCCGAACAACAAGATTCGTAATTTATAACATTCTCGACAGAAGATTGCCGAATGATAAGCTATCTGAAATAGAAAATTCCCAAATAATAAAATTCTCGAGAGAAAATTGCCGAATGATAAAATATCCAAACGATTTCCACAAGTGTCAAAAATAATTGTTTAATTTTGAAAAATAGTATAAAAGAACATTTAAAATTACTAATAAACATTTCAAATGTATGCCTAAAATTTCAGAAAAAAAGTAGAATACGAGGGTGGATTGATAAGTTTCCGGCCTGACCAAGAGATGGCGCCACTAGGCCTACTTTGAGGTGGCGTTCTATAGTACCATCCTTAGATAGCTTGTA
>NC_046662.1:41386424-41437878 GCF_010883055.1 Belonocnema kinseyi | reverse complement strand
GTATCAGCCTTGGAGGAGATTATGTTGAGAAATAAAAAAAAAATTCTTAAAAACGCTGTTTTTCTTGGTCAGGCCGGAAACTTATCAATCCACCCTCGTATTTTAATGAGTTTTTTTTCATTTTACAAAACCAAAATATTTTCAAAAAATCGGATAAATTAAAGAGATATTCTAAGGGATTTCTTAAAATACGACAATACTTTTAAGCTTCAAAATATTTCTTTAAGTTTTAAAGAAAATGTAGATTTTGAGAAAATTGGAATAAAATCTCTTTAACCTTTTAAAGAATTTTAAAAAATATTTCAGCAGATTAAAAAATATGCTCAGGATACCTTAACGAATTTCCAATCGTTTATTATTATAAGAATTAATTGTAAACTTTTTAATATTCAGAAAAAATTCAGAAAAATTATAAGAAAAATTTGATTCATTTCAAAAAATATTTAGACCTTTTTCCATTTTCTCAAAAAGACCTAGACAAATTTATATTTATATAACTTTAAAATAAATAAACTTAAAAAATAAATCATTATCGATAATTTTCTTTTCTATTAAAAATTAATTTTTCCGTCAGATTATAGTTTGGTTAAAATTATCATTTATTCCTTGGCAGAGAAATATTTTTTGGTTGAAAATTGAACTATTTTGTTAAAAATTAGTTTTTTTGGTTGAAAAATTTCAACTCTTTTTTATCCAAAATTAAAATCTTTTTTAGTGGAAATATCAACAACTATATTTGTTATTTATAATTTACCTTTTTTGGTTGAAAATTGACTCTATTGGCAAAAATTTAAATTTTTTTGTTACAAAATTTAAACTCCCTACTCACCTTACCTTCCCCCTCTCTTCGGTTCCTCAGTTAACAAGACCCCCCCCCCCCCCCTATTCCGTTGTCCAGCTCTTCTCTTTATCATTTTTAATCATTTCCCCTACTTTCCCTTACTTTCCCAACTACACCTCAATTTATTACCCCTTATTTCTCATCATTTTCACAACTTTCTTCTCCCGGACCCCTTAATACCACTCCTATTACTCGCACTACCTTCCCATCCGTCATTTCAACTCACTTTCTCATTTCCTTTCCTCTCACTTTTCACCAAATTCCCTGCTTTATCACTTCTAATTTCCTCTTCCTTCCCCTATTTCGCCCCCCCCCATTTCCCTCCTCAGGAAAAAGGAAGACGGACGGATGGACCTTAAAAAGGTGAGTGTTAATAAATAAACAAGAAGAGAAATTAAAGGTTTTATAGAGTCTTCTCCTTTAGGAAAATGAGATGCACTATTTTGTTTAGCGATATATCATTCTGTTGACCAAAGGAATTAGTTGGAGAGCATAGAAGTGTAAAAATTCGTTAACAACTAAAGCATCTAAGTTGTAGCTCGTTTCGACTTTCGAGCTGTGGAACGGGATGATTGATCGTGTTTGCCTGTAATGAGTAAACATTCTCGTCACCCTAGCCTGAGGTTAGTAGAACGACTACGACTACAGCAGGCCATGATCACTAACAAGCTCCCTCCTTTATAGGGGTAACGCCAATGCGTGGTGCAATTTCAAGTTTCATACCTGAACTCGTCTACACAAATATTTCAGAAGCTACCAAACCCTTCTAATTCTAATGACGTGTGAGCTTCCGAAAATAGACTACAAGAAGTTTTACTGATGCTCTAAATTATTCAATCAAGCATGATGAAACCACTACTTGGGGGCCAGCCATAAAAGCACTACATGACGCTTTTTCAGTGATTTTTGAATAAACCTTCCCTCTCATAATAATTTGTTACATTTAGGTACCCCACTCCCAATCCTCATAATGAAATATGAGCCTGAAGCTAACCCCGTCTACTATTTTTCAATATGAAATATAAATAGAATATTCTATAAATGTCAATCAAAAAATGAAGAATGACTTTAAACCATTTGATACTAGTTTGAGCATATCTTTAATTAAATTCTTTAAACATTTTACTTTTTTTGTTTTAAGAATATTGAGTACGTTTCCTGTCCAAATTTGAACAAATTTTGCAAAAAATGGCCCTGCAACAGTACAGTTAAATAAAAACCTAATAAGTTTGGAAAACAATTTCATAAATCAGACTTAACACTTAAGCGAGAATACTTACTTCTTTAATGTTTTTAAGAAATTCCATTTTTCTCTTCTTTGCTCTGAATTAATAGAATCCTATCAGAAAATCCCAACATTCTTAGTTAAAAGCTAATTTTGTTTGTTTTGGTTAAAAATACCTCCGTTAGGTTTGAAATTTAATTATTTTGTTGAAAATTTAAACACGTTGATGAAAATTCGTTCAATTCTAGGTTCAAATTCAACATTTTTAACTGAAAAATTAAATATTTCATCTTCGGTTGAAAATCGATATTTTAAATTGAAAATTGACCTTTTCATGTTGAAAATTCATGTGTTTGGTTGAAAATTCGTCTTTTTGGTAAAAAATTAAGATTCTTGGTTGAAACCTCATTCTTTTTAGTTAAAAATGACACTGCTCGGTTGAAATTTCATCTTCTTTAGTAGAATACAACTGTTTTTTTAATTCAAATCTTTCAGTTTTTTTGTTGGTTAAAAATTTATCGTTGTACTTGCTATTTTTTTGTTGGTTAAATATTTATCCATTTAGTTGACATTAAACCTGTTCGATTGTAAATTAACTTTTGTATTAAATTTTATATTTTCGGATTGAAAATTAAATTGTTTTGTAGATAAATTGTCTTCTTAATATTTTTAATTAACAATTTAACTAGTTTCTTAAAAATTAATCTTTTTTAGTCAAATTCAATTACTTACTAAAAATTTAACTATCAAATTTTTTGTCAAAAACTTACCACTTTTGTTGTAGAAAACGTAACTATTTGGTTAAAAATTGATGTATTTGATTGAAAATTCGTCCATTGACATATCAAATTCATCTCTGATAATAAAAGAGTCAACAAAGAATCAAAAGATTTTCAAAAAAAATTATATATTTTAAACGACAAAGATTAAATTTCGGCAACAAAATACGAATTTTCAACAAAATACATGAATTTTTAAACAAAAAAAGATCAATTTCAAACAAAAAATGGGATATTTGAGTTTGTTACTAAAATAGTTTAATTTTTAACCAAATAGTTAAATTTTCAATGTTGCAACGATAAAATTTCGACAAGATACATACATTTTCAACTATGAAACACAAATTTTTACCCAATAATAAACTAGTTCACTCTTCAGTACAAAAAATTAATTATTATCCAAAAAACGAATGGCCAACAAAGTAATTAAATTTTCAAACATGCCATTTTCAACTAAAATCAAAAACCTATAGCCAGAAAACTGCATTATCAACATAGCTGTTACACTTTCAATTAAATATTTCAATTTTAAACTAAACGTATAATTAAACTTTAGACTAAAAAAGGAGCACTTAAATTCTTGAGATAAAGAAATTAATTTTCAACAAAAAGTATAATTTTTGAACAACAAAAACAACAATAAATGACTTTTTAATAAAATCGTTGAATTTCCTACAAGGTAAATTGATTTTTAACGAAATAGTTGTATTTTCAACCAAAATTATCAGTTTTCTAAGAAGGAGATTAGTTTTATACTGAAAAAGACCAGTTTTCAACAAAATATATGAATTTGCAAACACAAAAAGATAAATTTTGAAATAACAACAGAATATTTTAATTTGCAATGCTAAAAATAAAATTTCAACAGAAGAAATAGAAAATTTTCTACAAGTAGTTTAAAAATATTTGTATTATCTATGTGAATTACTCTTTATTACCTGGAATACCCTGAGTTTAAATTCAATTACTTAGATTCCACAAATTACTTTAAATTATCTAGATTAAAATTGGACTACCCAGGATTCTAGATGGTTAAAACTAGATTGCACTGAATTACTCCGATTCATAAGTGGATTAAACGAGATTATCCTGAATTACCCTGGATTACACTGTAAATCTCTGGATTAAAATTCAACTACTGAGGTTACCTAGATTACTTTGAATTGCCTACATGATAATTGGACTACCCTGGAATATAGGTAGAATAAATTTCATTATTTTGGATTACCTAAATTACTTTTAATTACCTAGATTCCAATTGGCCTATCTTGGATAATAGGCGGATACAAATTAATTATTCTTGATGATATCGACTTATAAGCAGATTACCCTAGACTACCCTGTATTATCCTGTATTACCATAGATTACACTGAATTACACTGGGTTACGCTGGATTACATTGAATAATATGGATTACAGTTTAATTACTTGAATTACCTAAATTTACTTTAAATTGCCCAGATTACAATTGGACTACCTTGAATTATAGGTGGAATAAACTATATTACTGTAGATTCAAATTTAAATACTTGGATTACCTAAATTACTTCGATTTACCTAAATTTCTTCGATTTAAGATTACTTCGATTTACCTGGATTAAAATTGAACTACCCTAGATTGTAGATGGAATAAACTGTATTACTCTAGATAATTCGACTTATAAGTGCATTACCCTAGAATACTATGGATTATGATCGATTACCCTGAATTACACTGAAATACCCTAGAGTAAAATTGAATTACTTGGATTACCTAAATTATGCCTAGATTGCAGTGTCCTCCCTGAAGTATAGGTGGAATAAACTTAATTATTCTGGATTACTCTGACTTATAAGTCAATTACCCCAGATAACCCTGGATAACACTGGAATAATCGGGGTTAAAATTTAATTACTTAGATTACCTAAATGACTTTGAATTACCTAGATTACAATTGGACTAACATGAATTATAGGTCGATTAAACTTACTTATTCTCGATTACGCCGACAAATAATTGAACTACCCTAGATTACCCTGGAATACTATGGATTATTCTCGATTAATCTGGATTAAAATTTAATTACTTGGATGACCTAAATTACTGCGACTTACCTAGATTAAAATTGTGCTAACATTGATTGTAGATGGATTACATTTCATTATTCTCGATTACTGCGATTTATAAGTGGATTAGGCTGGACTATCGTAGAATATACTTGATTACCATCGATTACACTGAAAAACTCTAGGTTAAAATGTAATGATTTGGATTATCTGAATTACTTTTAATCATCTAGATTACAATTGGACTACCCTGGATTATAGGTGGATTAAATTCAATTGATCTGGATTACTCCGACTTACAAGTAGATTACCCTAGAGTAGACTGTATCACGATGGATTACACTGTATTTCCCTGAATTACACTGGAATACTCTGGATTAAAAATTAATTACTCAGATCACCTAAATTACTTTGAATTACTTATATTACAATTGGGCTACTCTGGATTAAAGGTGGATCAAATTTAATTATTTTGGATTACTCCGACTTATAAGTAGATTACCCTAGCGTAGACAGTATTACGGTGGATTCAACTAAACAACACTGTATTATTCTGGATTACACCGGAATACTCTGGATTAAGATTTAATTAAATGTATTTTATAAATTACTTCGATTTCCCTAGGTTATATTTGGACTAACGTGGATTCTAGAAGGAATAAACTAGATTACTCTGGATTACTCTATATTAGACTGGATTAGGGTGGATTACACTCATTTTCACTGGATAACTTTGGATTACACTGGAATACGCTGGATTCAAATTTGATTACGTGGATTATAGGTTAAATAAACTAAATTACTCTGAATTCCTCTAGCATATAAGTGGATTACCCTAGACTACCCTGGAATACACTAGATTACATCGGATTATCCGGATAACACCGTCTTACCAGATTAGTTTACCCCTCCCAGAACTCTAAGAGTAAAAAAAAAATAATAAAGAGTTCTGAAGCCATTTTGGATGGATTGTGTTATTTCTGGAAGTGTTGGCTATTGGCGACAATGTAATCTCGTTTGGTGCTTCCTGTTCTGCTCTTAAGTCGAGAACCAGTAGGTCCTCTAGAGCTACGAGGGGTTTCCGGGGCAAGACTGCAGCGGGCAGCCAGATGTACGGAGGATGCTGAGAAAAGCAACATAATTATCGACATCTCAAGACAATGGGGCTCGTTAGGTGCTGTGAAACTACTGCTTGAGTCCCAAAGTCGGTTTGCGGAAGAGTCCTTGGGAGCGGTATTGCTTCCGGTTTGGACGCGAGTCAAGTTACTGACTGCTTATTGGGGGACTGCACTGTCTTCCTCAAACTCAGGACTTACATTTCTCCTTGTCTCGGGTCTCTTTGAGAAGCATCTAAAGCGCAACCAGCCAACTGCGACTACCCTCGTCTCCAGAACAGCCACCACCCACCACCCCTTTCACAACCCGCAATTGTCCGCTTTTCTCGAACCACAGCACATTTCCAACTAATGGACTCTGAAGGGAAGGCGAAAAAGACGCACACTTTCCTCTTCTTTCTGACTGCTTGCCATAACGGCGAGGACGCCTAACTTTACAAATATCAAGCTGCCAATTATGGAAGGATGTCAATTGGAAAGTGTAACTTTAGCACTTTTTAAGGAAGTTCGATAACAGGGTGTCTAGCGGAATTTCATATTTAAATTCTTGGATATCCCGGATAGGAATAAACAGCGATTTTCTCATTTAACCTATGTGTATTAAGTTAAAACCAGAAAAGAAGAAATTTGAACAAGAAAGATTATTTTCAATCAATAAAGATGAATTTTTAATGCAATTGTTAAATTTCAAGTAAATTTTACTGATCACTTAAATTTTAATGAAAAATAATGTTTTTTAAATATTTCTAAAGTCTCAAAATAAATTATGAATTTTGAATAAAAAAATAAAAGAATTTACATAAAAATAGTAAAATTATTGAATAAGCAGTTTAATTTCAGAAGAATATTATGAATTTTCAGCAAGAAAGATGATTTTTAACCGCATAGACTAATTATTCACGAAATTGTTAAATTTATAACTAAACAATATAAATTTTTAACCAAAAGTGAAACAGTTAAATTTTTAGTTTGAAAAACTTATTTTAATCGGAAAACAACCATTTCTTCAACAATTGAAATTAATCGCGAAAGATAAAGTTTTAACAAAATAGTTAAATTCTTAAGCAAAATGATGAATCTTCAACGGAATTCTTAAATTTCAAAGTAAAAAAGATACATATATTTGAATTATCCGCATAAATAATGAATTTTCAATGAAGAAGATTAATTTTCTACCCCAATAGACTAATTTTCAACAAAATACATGAATTTTTAATAAAAAAGTTAATTTCAACCTTAGAGTTTACTTCTTTCCAAATTGTTAAATTTATAACTCAAAAAGATTAATTTTAAATCAAAAGTGAGGACGTTAAATTTTTAGTTTAAAAAACTAATTTTCCACAGAAAAAAAAACAAATCCTCCAACAATGAAATTTTACTAAAAAAAGACAAATTTTTAACAAGAAAGATAATTTTCAATCAATAAAGTTGAATTTTTAAAACAATTGTTAAAGTCTCAATTAAAAAAGATAAATTTTAAACCAGAATTGAAACCATTAAATAATTTCACTAACAAAAACAATGAAATTTCAACTAATTAAATTTAACTAAAAAAGTCGCATTTTTAATGCTATTTTTGAATTATGAAGATAAATGGTTAATTTAAAATAAAGAAGATTGAATTTATACCCAAATAGACGAATTTCGAACAAAACATATGAGGTTAAATATTAAAAAATCGAGGATAAACTTTCAAAAGAAAACAGAACAGTTAACTTTTCTGATAAAAGAAAAAAGATTCCACAAAAAAATATTTTTAACCAAAAAATATTTTCAACAAAATAGTTAAATTTTTTTAATAAGTAATTTAATTTTCAATCAAAATTATTGAATTTCAGCGAAAAAGTTAATTTTCAACCGTATAGTCTATATTTTCAGAAATTTTTAACTAAGAAAGATCAGTTTTCAAAAAAAAAAGTAAAATAGTTACATTTTTATTTTTAAAAAAACCCTAATTTTTAACAGAAAAACCAATTTATAAACAGTCGAAGTTAATTAAAAAATACGAACTTTTAACAAAATGAAATTGTTATTTTTTATTTAGAAAAATTTAATTTTCCATACAAAAAAAACGAATTTTTAACAAAACAGTTACATTTTTAAATTAGTTTAATTTAAAAAAATTAATATTCATCAAAAAAGTAACTTTCTAGCCGATCAGTCCAATTTTTTAACAAATTGTTAAATTTTCAAGGCTTGAAGGCGAATTTTCTATAAAACAGTTGAATCTTCAATTCGCAAATATGAATTTTTCACGAAAAAGTTAACTTACGAAGAAATGGATAAAATTTCAACTATAAAGTTGAATATTACAAAAAAAGGAATCTGCAGCGAAACATGTAACAGTTAATATTTTAACGAACAATTTTTATAATTTTTATTTAAAAACAATTGAATTTAACCGGAAAAGAAGAAATTTGTGTAATTGTTGTAAAATTTTCTAAGATAAGCAAACCTTTTTAGCATTATTTCAAAACTATCTTTGTTTACGTTCTCTACCTAATTCTCTCAATTTTTTTAAAATTTCAATATTTTCAGTTTTTCTAGGACAAAAATCTTATTTTCATAAACATTAAAAAACGAAAGTAAAATTTAAAAGCTTTGCAGTACATAGAAAAATTTATTTCAGGAAGTTGAAACATCTTAGGATAGTTTTCAAAGCTTTACAAATTTATTTTAGTTTTTACATGTTTATAAGAATGAGATTTATTATGAAAAAATGAAAATATTTAAATCTCACAAGATTTTCGAAAATCAGGTTTATTACTTAGGTTACAAAACAAAATTAATATTAGCAATGTTTACAAAACTCTGGTAATTTTTTCATTATAATTTTCATCATAAATTTTCATTATTTTTAAAACATACTTTAGTCCCGCGTAACCTCGGAATATTAATCAATTTATTTAAAATTGTACACAGGTTTTAGGGACCCAAAATTAAACTTTTTAGTGCCCAGCGGTTTTTCATTTCCAATTTTTTCCTTTTCTTCTCGCACGAACTGATGGGAGTAGATATGAAATCAGCTTTTTGAACTTTTAGAACTGAATAGTTTAAAGAAAAGAATTGTTTTCCCAAATATGACATGACTACGAGGTGGCTATCACTCTAATGAATCTAGGGTGATCACTAAGTAGGTAAAGTCAATTTTAGTCAGCCCTGGGCGACAAAACATCCATAATTTGTATTCATTGACCTAATGTAAATATATTCTACATTGTTCTGAAATGCTTGAGAATATTTTACAAAGTTCTAGATTATTCTAATAATTTAAGAATATTTGATACATTTCTAGACTTTTCTTCAATACTCTCGATTATCCTAGAATCGTATAGAATATTCTGATATTTTATAGAATGTTCTACAATATTCGGACTTGTTTTAACATTTTTACAATATTCTGGAATTTTTTTCATGATCTAATATATTTCCAAATTTCACTAATTCTTGTTGAATTTTCAAATATTGTTACGATATTAGAATTTTCGGATTTCAGAATCTTCTTTTAAAATGTTCTGACAGCTTTTATAGTTCTGTGATATTCAGGTTGTTTCTGGGATGTTCTAAAATATATTGTAATATTTCATAAAGTTTTGGGAAGTTCTGGAAGATTGTAGAATGTTCCCAACCTTTTGCAGATTCTTCTAAAACACTGGAGAATATTCGAAAATGTTAAAACCTTTATAGAATATTTGGATGTTTCAAGATACTTCAACAGGTTGCGCATTATTAAAAAATTCTAAAATATTCTACGACTTTTTTCCCTATTCAATAGAGGAAACCTACACAGGGTGGATAGAAACACTTTTGGAGTCATAATATTAATAAATGATTAACAAATAAGCAAAATATTGACACTGTGTATGAATTCATGAAACAATAATTCAAAAGTATTACTCAGAAACCTTTTTTCCTTTATACAGTGATCATTTACTAACTATAATAAACAAAAAGGAACTACGAATACTTTTATTTTGTTAGGTTAGTAAAAGGAATGGAGGTTTTTGTTTATCTAAAAATTGTTTGGTCAGTAACACATACTTGTTTATGCTCGCAACCTAAAAGCAAAGAGTATTTTGATATTCAATCCTCATCAGTCACAGGGTCGATGAAATTTAAGAAAATTATTAACCAGACAGTTTTGAAGCCAAAAGTTTGACGAATCGAAAGAATCAGGGAAAGAACAGTGAAATCAATTTAAATTATTAAAAAACGATAATCTGTAGGCTAACAAAATTTTCATCGCCATCTGAAAAACTCATACTGGTTTCCCCTACTCGTATTAAAAATCCTACTTTAAATATTGTATTAAAAATTATCAAAAACAAAGCTGTCTCTTTAAACTCAAAACAACCATTGAGAATAAGAACTTGCCTTCTACAGTCCTATCTAGATGTTTCAACGAATGTGCAAGAATTATAACAGTCTAGAACCTGTCAGCTGTCTCATTCATCATTCGTTATTCTCCACAGACTGTTTCAATCTCACGCTGTCCACTATAACTCCTAACAATAAAATGAACTAAGCAACGCTTGGAACAGGAAAACAAAAAGTAAACCTACAAACCACGATTAAAACATTTCAAAAAGGAATCCCATGACTCTTTAACTGCAACGACAATTTATCGGTTCTAACGAGTAATCACTACCTGGACTAATTGACGTTGAAGAACTTATACATCTTTTTCTGGAAAAGGGATTCTAGCGTCTTAGAGCAAAGTTCCCCACACAAAGAGGAATTAATTGGTCCTGGCCCGTGATTAGTAGGTCTTTCGGAATTACCGCGATGCTTCCACGATGATTAATGTCTCGGCGTTGCCAACTTTCTCACTGAAGATTAATACCAGAATTGGCGGAGAAGAGGATGCTGGAAGGGCGAATTTTAATGCAGCGCCGACGGTTTGTCTGCACGGGATATTGTGCAGAGACTCGAAATTCTGATGTCCGGAGTTTCCCTCAGCCTGTTCAATGTTCATACTTGTTAAGCCTGCTGTGGGCAACCCTTTGGCTCTAGTGTCATCACCCTTCGCACTAACAAATATTTCAACCAAGGCAAGAAACTTTTGATCAGCAGACATTTGTGAACTACGTTTCTTGTCTGCTGTCACAGAGATTACAAATTTCTGATAATAATTGGATGGAGTTTTATCAGGTTTATTTTTCAGGACCCAAGTTGAAAAATAACGATTTGCAGATCTATTATTCAATGAATTTTTCTAGGTAAGCTGAAAATAAATAATTAAAAAAAAACACATAACTATTTTCAAATGTCATACTTTTTTGTTTTTATTTACAAGAAAAAATTAATTTCTGTACCACTGTGATTCAAATAGTTATTTTAAAAACAAAAATTACTTTTTTATGAATACATACCAGTTTTGTTAATTCTATTTTTCATGATTTTTCGGTTTAAACTATTAATAGAAAAAATTCAATAAGATAAAAGATTAAAATACGGATAAATAACTCTGAGATATTCAAAACTTCTCTCAAGTTGACAAGAGATCAGTGTAAAAAATTTAATTTCAAGAAGCGCACTTTTGAGAAAACAATATTTTTGTATAAGGATGATTGCGAAAAAGTTGAAAATTTTATAAAATCAAAATTTGTTAAACAATTTTTCAAATTGCCTGAAATATATTTTTGCAATTAAGGGTAACCTGAAAAAAATGTAAATTTGAAACTTAGATGTCAAGGAATATGTTTGTGACACGTATGGATTTTAGATGCTGATAAAACTCGCTTGGCGAGTTATTTAAAATACAACCACAAATCAGAAAAAAAAACTTTTGCATTTTAAGAGACATTCCTTCGAGCTGGAAAAGGAAAGGGGTACATTCTGACGCACCCTATTCAACCACAAGGTTGAATTTTCTAGCAAAAGTTATTTTTATTTTAAAATAAAACACAACGGCATTCAACAAAAAATGCTAAGTTTTACCAAAAGAATTTTTAAACAAATTTTCTACAAAAAAAGTTTAGTTGATTTTTTAGAAATTATGGCATTTGTTACATTGTCAATAATGTTATTTTTGACATAAAGAGAACTGACCAATGTTGAAAATATTGAATTTGTATTTTTGAAGTGAATGCTTTTCACTTTTACTTTTTTATATGAATAAAACATAAATTTCGAATATTAATTTGTATAGAAAAGAATTTTCAATTAATCCAGATTCCTACCAAACCGACACATCTAGAAAAGTGGAATTTCATCTATCTATCCCTAAATTTGTATAATTATGGAAAAATTTTTTTTGTCATTAAATTTTTTTTTATAATTTTAAAATTTTAGGACTAGAGCCACCTATCTTAGTGTTATGTTTACCCCCTCCCCTCCCCTTTTTAACAATAAGTAATTTTTAATTATGTTTAAAAATTTTAATTTATTAATTATTTTAAACAGAGAAGTGTCTGAAAATATCAAATAACATACGTAGAATACGAATACCATAGAATGCCATTGAATGCCATAGAATACGAATAAAATAACACTTCAGGTAGGTTTTGCGAGTTTTTGGCGCTAATTATGACTTTTTTTGCCTTTTCTTTAAATTATTTCTGGCAAATAAGAGACCATTTTATCTGATAATTAGATGTTCACATACGTGTTTAAGCAATTTATTATTGTTAGTAGCCATTTTCTCCTAGAATGGAGTTAGAAAGACGCGGTTTTTTCCAAAATTTTCCACTTGTCCAATTTTCAATTAGAGGGAAGTGATATCTCATCAATGTCACCAATAGTGATTGTTTAAACAATTTATTATTATTTTTAATGATATTCTCTTACGAAATGCTACAAAATTGTAGTTTAAAAAAAACTTACTTTTAGTCCAATTTTCAATTAAGATAAATTATGTAATTAATTAAAGTCAAGAAAACTTATTGTTTAGACAATTTATAATAATTATTAATAATATTATATGAGAATAATACTAAAAAGACATCGTTTTTTTCTGAAATTTTGGGTTCTTGTATAATTTTCAATTGAAGTGAGGAAATAATAAATTCAAGTTGATGAAAATAATTGTTTAAACAAATTATTATCATTTTTAATAATATTCTCTTAGCCTAATTGGTAAAATATGGCGGTTTTTTCTGAAATTTTCAACTGCTTGTCTTTTTTAATAGGCGTAATTTAACAATTAATTAAACTTATCAAAAATAATTGTTTAAACAAATTATTATTGTTTGTGACTATCTTCATCTAAATCAATACCTGATAGTTGCGGTTTTTCGTCAAATTGTACCTTTCTGTCCATTTTTCCCTCAGTGAGGTAATAATTAATTAAAGTTAAGAAAAAGGTGTGTTAAACAATTTAATATTGTTAATTGTTAATAACTAAGCAGGCGAAGCAGAGCTAAAGATTTTATTTTAAAAACTAGGTAAAAAAGGACAGAAAGTTAAAATTGCCGAGAAAGCCGCATGTTTCTAGCATTATTGAAATATAATATTATTAATAATAATCATAATAAATTGTTTCAACAATTCATTTTCTTGACTCCAATTAATCACTTAACTTATCTTAATTGCAAATTTGACTAAAATAGATTTTTTTTAACTGAAATTTTGTAGAATTTTTCTAAGAGAATATTATTTCAAATAAATATAAATTATTTAAACAGTCACTCTTGTTAACATTCATGAACTATACTTCCGCTTTAATTATAAAGTTAGCTACAACAAGTGGAAACTTTTGGAAAAAGAACGTGTTTTTCTAACTCCATTATATGAGAACATTGCTACAAACAAATAAATTGTTTAAACAATTTATGTGAGCATCTAATTATCAGTATAAAATGGTCTCTTATGTGCCAGAAACAATCTTCTTTTAAAAAACCGCAAAAAAAGTCATAATAAGCGCCACAACTCGCAAATCCCATTTTTTCACTTATGGGGTTTTTCGGGACCCTATAAAACAGACTTATTATGTTGATATTTAAAAACCGATATTTTATTCGTATTCTATGGCTTATTTTGAAGAGAAATGTTGAGTTTCAACTCGATGGAGATAATATTGAGGATTCTGGAAAAGATTTACAAAAACGTATTTTTTTAATGGGAAATACGTGTTAAACTTAATGGGGCTCATGGTACCTCTAAATATCGTTTTTTTCAAACAAAAAATTTGTTTGTTTTTGTGTGGATTGGAACAAATTTCTGAGATGTCCCCATTCAAATTTTATTTTAAATTCAATGCATGTTTAGACCACCCTAATGTATATGTATATATTTCCGGATTGAATTATTTTAGACCGTTAAAATTTACCGCTTCTCCCCAATGATGTTTCGTACAGGCGACCTAATAATAACGGCATTTAATTAACGTACGCATTGCAGTTACAGCTTGCAATACGAAACACCCTTGCATCTGGAAACTAACATTAATCATAACTCGGACAGCGTGTTCATGTCACAGACATATGAATGTTAATCAATTTTATCAGAAATTTAAATTACTACTTTCAAAATCGTCCCAAAAATGGCAATCTACATTTTAATGTAATTTTAATTTTAATTAAAGAACAAAATTCCCGATCATTTCCCGTTTCGCAAACATTTTCAAGGTCAAAGATATGTAAAAATGGTACACTTAACCTAAAAAAATTTTTCATTCGAATCAATGAAAACCAAGGGGCTATTCACTGAGAATTCAAGTTAGTCTCTGTACCATTTCTGTTTAGCAGATCGGCTCTACTGATTCGGGAGAACCATTACCCCGAACAGGCCGTATTGTTTAGGCTATTCACTGAGAATTCATGTAAGTCTCTGTACCATTTCTGTTTAGCAGAACGGCTCTACTGATTCGGGAGAACCATTACCCCGAACAGGCCGCATTGTTTAATCACCAGTATAGTCGAGCCGTTCTGCACACGTGACGCTAGCAGCGCAGTTCTGCGCTTGCGCAGTTTAGGAAAATATAGCACCCATATTACGGAGCGACTGATCTTCGAAAGTTTGGGGTAACCAGTACCCCGAATTTGGAACAGACGCCGCACCAAACCGAACATGAATAAGTGAGGGTGAGAAAGACACGAATAATCGCGAGCCAGAGATAGTTCTAATTTATTCTTTAAATTATTTATTACCAGAATTACTACAGAAGTTAATTAAATTGTGAATTTTTTTTACCTATTTGCATTAACATTACATAAGTAATAATTTGAATTTAAAAAAGGTGAAAATAATTAAAATCGTAAGGCTGGTAAAAATGCGTTAAAATATTATTATTTTTAATAAAAAACAATTGAATCGCACCAAACGAGACGAATCTTCAATAGAATAGCGTAATAATTTTTCACTACTAAACATTTGCATTTTTAACCATCAAAAAAGATTAAATTTCTATCAAAAGGTCAATTTCTTTCAAGTTTAATTTTGTACAAAAAAAAAGGAATTTAACAGAATAATAAGCGAATTTTCAACCAAATAATATACTTTTTAAAATGAAAAAAATATTAGGAGTACAGTAATACTAGTTGGAACTTTTTTAAGCCATGAATACTTTAAAGATTTAAAAATCTATCGAATTGTCAACAAAAAAGTTAATTTTTGTAATAACTTTTTGATAAAAAAAATGTTTATTTGAAAAGGGCGAATTTTCTATTGATAACAGTTTACTTTTTGACAAAAAGGTGATATTTCAACAAAATAGTAGGATATTTAACTCGCAAAAATAAAATTTTGACAATAAATTTAATTATTAAATAGAAAAGATGTCTTTGCTACAAAAAAAAATCCATGCGCAAGAACGAATTTTTGAGTAAAAACATAATTTTCCTGATAAAATAATTGAACTTTCAACTTGCAAAGATGAATTTTCAACCAAATGTTTGAATTTGCCGACAAGAAAGAATAAACTTTGAATAAAAACCAAACAGTTATATTTTGAAACCAAAACAGACGAAACTTTTTCACAGACAGTTCAATTTTTAACAGAAAAGTTCGTTTTTAAATAATAAACATAAAAAACAACTCTTTTCCAAAGACAGTTAAATTTTCTACTACAAAATTAATTTCTAAATAAGAGAGATAAATTTTGAATACAAAAGAACGAATTTTTTAAAAACAAATTAACTTTTGATGATAATGTTTTTTGTAACAAAATTGTATAATTTTTAACTCGTAAAGATGAATTTTAGACAACAAATTTAATTAATAATTAGGAAAGATGTGTTTGCTACTAAAAAAGATGAATTTTCAAATTAAAATTACGAATTTTTTATGAATAAAGAGATGACTTATTTAACAAAACTGTTGAACTTTTACCATGCAAAGATGAATTTTCAAGCGAAAGAAACGTTTTTTTTTTAAGACGGTTTAATTTTTAAGAATAAATTTCATTTTTGAATAAGAAAGACAGCTTTCTGACAAAATGACCAATTTTCTATTCAGATCAGTTGAATTTCTGACGAAAAAGATTATTTTAACAAAAAGTTAATTTTTAAATAAGAAAAATGAATTTACAAACCAAAGCGTCAAAAAATGCAAGATTATAATCATTTAACCGAAAGTTACAACTGCATCCAATTGAATCAGAGGTTGTTGTTTCGCAATTGTTTCAATTCATAATTTAAATTTTTTTTGAAAAAATACCTCTTTTCAACACGGAATAATAATTTTTTTAAAAATTTAATTGTCCATTGATAATTATCATTCTTCAGAATAAAGTCCAACTCCAGCTCAGAATTGGTTAAAAATTGAAAATTCCTTGTACAAATCCAGAATTTTAATTCTTTAAAAAAATTCTTCATTTCGTCTGAGAAATAAAATTCTTTTGAAAAATCCCTGCTCAAATCAAGAATTTTAATTCTTTTCAAAAATTCTCCATTTCAGCTAAAAATTAGATTTTTTTGTAACATCCTTTTTCTATAGTGTTGCTAAGTCGGCATTGTGGGTAAGGCCGGCAATGTGGGTAAAGCCGGCACTGTAGGTAAAGCCGGCACCCTCACGTTTCTCAGAAATGGTGCGCATGTCGGCCTAACCATTTTGTTGTGTGACAGATTTCTTGCACATGTACGAAATTTACGTTCGCAGTTGTCACTTTATTTTTCGGCCACATGAAATATGTAAACGTTTACAGTGGTCCTAAGCCGGCATCAAACAGGTGGTCCTTAGTCGGCACCAAACAGGTAGTCCTGTGTCGCCATCTTGTTTTTGTTGTTATTTGTATGTTATTTCATATCGCAAGAACTAAAGCGTAACTCCCTTGCGCTGCTGACGCGCATTAGGGATTTAGAACCAGAAAGTGCCGACTTAAGACCAAATTTTAAAGAAACAGCAAAAATCGACTTTTTCAATTTGCGCTTTGAACGACTAACAGAAGTGTTGTAAATAAACGATCGTGGTACCTGACCAAATACATTAAAGCACCATTAAACCATGTTTACCCTCTGTTTTCGACTAAAAAAATCTTACTGTGTCGACTTAGAACTACTCTCGATAGCATTTTTCCATCGTATTTTTACCAGTAGAAGCGTTTGAGATGCCTGACAAAAATTTTAATCATATTTGTAAAGATTTCAAAACTATTTTTTGGAAACAGATGTGTTATAAACATTATTAATTTATGACTGACTTGCAAATAAGAAGCTTTAAATATTTACAGAATCGATTGAGGCCTCCAGAAATTTAGAAACAATTGACATTCACAGAATTATCTAAATTATAAAAAACTTAATTTTTTCACACAAATTTTCTCGACGCGCAAAACCAAGTCGGTTATCAATTGAATCCAAATTAAAAATTTGGAACGCAAAACCTTATTTTCAAAATTCTTGACCACTTAAATTTAAAACTCGAAATTCTCTTTTTGAAACATATTTTTATTCGGCATTTTGTATCACTGGAATAAGACAATTTGAAATTCAAATTTATAGATTTTTAAATTTATTATTCGCAGGGCTGCAACCGCCTTATTTCCGTGAATGAGAATTAGAATGAATTAGATTGAAAGTACAAATTTCAAGGAAAAGTATTAAAAATTAAAAATAATTTTTAAAGAATTTAAAATAAAAAATTGTAAGTATTCAGGGTGAATTAAAGTGAAATAAAAAAAATCTAATCCGAAAAATTTCATTTTGGTAAACTTAAAGTGAATGACAGAATTAAAATAATTTTAAATGAAAGGAAAAAAATCTAAAATACTCGGTTACATTAAATTAAATTTAATTAGAGTGAATTTTGAAGAATTCAAGGAAATTTAGAAGAATTCAGGGAAAGGCAAAAAATAAAGAGATTTCAGGATAAATCAATAAGAATTCGTAATGAATTCAAAATGAATTCCAATTAATTTTTTTCTTTACTTATGACTTATTCTAGTCAATTTAAAATGAATATAAAAAGATTTAAGAAAATGAGAAGAATTCACAAGTCAATTAAAAAAATTCAAGGGAATTCCAAAGAATTTAAAAGAATTCAAAATAGATTAATAAGGGTGCAAAAAATATTTGAAACGTTTCTCAAATCGTGAAAGGACTAAAATTCCTGATTCTATGAAACTTAAAATTTTTCTAAAATCCTACTAAAAATCTTCAAAATTGAAATCGATTAAATCTTTTTAATTTCCTTAGAATCATTCACAGCCTCGGAAATCTCTTAAAATTCTGTTCAATCTTTATAAAATATCTTGAAACCACTTTAAATGTCCTAAAATATTTACATCCTTTTGAAATTTCTTTAAATTATTCGAAGCAATTAAAAATTTCTTGTAATCATTTAAATTCCCTAAAATATTTCGTATCCTTTAAAAACTTTTGAAATTTTTTAAAACTCAAGGAAATTCTTTGGATATATGAAAAAATAAAATACTTTAAATCTTCTGAAACTCTTCAAAACTTTTTAAAGCTTTTTAAAATATCTTGGAATTTTTAAAAATACACTTAGTCTTTAATATTTCAAATTCTTTAAAATCTTTTGAAATTCTTTAAAATTGGAAAAATACCCTCAAAACTGTGAATTTTTTTTGAAATATTATCAAAAATATTATTAAAACCCGTGAAATTACATTAAATCTGATATTACCTTCTTGTAAACCATTGGGGGAAGGGGCCCACATACCAGAAGTATGGTGCGGTCTATGAGACCGCACGGCTGTACTTAAAGGTTGAAGTATATCCAATAGAAATTACCCGGATTTTATAATTTTTTTCATATTCCCTAACTTTTACTTGACTTTCCCTAACCAACAAAACTCTCTGATTTTTCCCTAATTTCCAAAATATTACTAGGAAGATTCGCAATAAATCAATGCTAAATCTAAAATTGAAATTACAATCTTTTTATAAATGCACTATTGAATGTCAAACCATATTGATCATTTCACTTATAAAGGTTTTAAAGAAGAGAAATTAATTATTCAATGTTTTTTTTTTCAATTGGTAATTCCTAAAATTCATAACTTTCTAGAAAATGTATGCAAATACCTTTCAAATTCTAAAAATCTTTGAAATTAAAATTTCTTTTAAAATCCTACTAAAATACATTTACGATTTAAAGTTTTAAAATCTTTTTAATTTTCTTAGAATCAATAAAATCCTAAAAATTTCTTAGAAATTCTTTTTAATTTTTACAAAGTACCTTGGAACCTCTTCAGATGCCCTAAAATATTTGAAACCTATTAAAATTATTGGTAGCAATTGCAAATTCCTTTTAAGCCTTTGAAACCATTCGAAACTTCTTAAAGCTTTCAAAAATACCTTTGAATTTTTAGAAATACACTAAAATTTTTTTTAAATTCCTGAAAATTAAAACAAATATCTTAAAATCTGTCAAATTCTTTTACATCTATGAAAGTCTTATAAAATTCCGTGAAATTGCGTAAAATCTGACATTTTTAAATTAAAATGATTAAAATCTATTTAGAATTTTCTAAAATACTTTAAATTATTTAAAGCCTTTGGAAATTACCTGAAATGTTTTTAAACTCTTCAAAATTCCTTTATTTTGTTTTAAATACCCTAAACTCTGTAAACATTTCAAAATTTGTATCGAAAATATTATTAAAACCCGTGAATGTACATTAAATCTCATGAAATTTACACCAATAGGGGGGGGGGGGTACCCACATATCAGAAGTGCCGTGCGGCTTTTGAGACCGCACGGCCATACCTAAAGGTTAAAGTAAATCTGAAAGAAATTCCCCGACTTGACGAGCAAAAAAAGAATGTGAAGGTTTAAAAGAAGATAAATGAATAATTATTTAATATTGTTCCAATTGATAATTCCTAAAATTCCTAACTTTCTGGAAAATGTGTTAAAATACCTTTCAAATTCTCAAAATCATTCAAAGTTAACATTCTTTTAAAATCCTACTGCAATACCTTTAAAATCTATTTTTTTTAAATCTTATTAATTTCATTAGAATCATTAAAATAATTTGAAATTCTTGTTAACATTTGGCACTTCTTTATATGTCCTAAAATATTCATAGCCTATTAAAATCTCTTTAAATTATTTGACGCAATTTCAAATTCCTTTTAGTCTTTTGAAATTACCTAAAATATTTCATATTCTTTACAATATTTCGAAACTTTTTAAAATTATTGGAAATTCCTTGGAATTATGAAAAAAAAACTTACAATATTTTTAAACTTTTCAAAACTTTTAAAAACGTCTTGGAATTTTCAGAAATACATTAAATCTTTGATATTTCCAATTCTTTGAATTCTTCTCAAATTGCTTAAAATTTTTTCAAACTCCTGAAAATTTCTTAATTTTCTAAAAACATCCTCAAATCTATAAAAATGTTTATAATTTTATCTGATATTTTCTTCTTTTACACTAGTGGAGGAGGCGTACACGTATCAGAAGCGTGGTGCGGTCTGTGAGACCGCACGGCTACACTGACCAACAAAACTTCCTGATTATTCCTTAATTTACAAAATATCACTAACAAGCGTCGAAATAAACTGGTATCAAATCTTAAATTAAAATTATAATTGTTTTATAAGTGAAAATATTGAATCTGAAACCGCATTGCAATAAAGTCAATATTAATTTGACTATTGATCACTTAACGTATGAAAAAGAAGATGAAGGTTTGGAAAAATAGAAATGAATTATTCAATGTTTTTTCAAATGTTAATCGGATAAAAAGGGGAAAATAATGTACTCTTCATGTCACATGCACCCGGCAGTATGATCAATACAATTCTGGTTGTAGTCGCAAGCTAACCAGCGGGCATTGCACAATACGTCCTTTAAATGAAAAACCATCGATGCGAAAAACGAGTACAAGTAGGCAACTGTCCAATGCAGATTGATAAATTCGAAACTTCATCTCCAGTCCAGACGACGTCTCTTGTATTATAAATGGCACTTTTCATCCATTTTTCAATAAGAGTACAATTTTATAAATTATTCATTAAAGTACAAAATTCTACTATAAAAAAAGAAAAAAAGTTAGAGTGAATTTAGAAGAATTTAAGGGAAACGAGAAGAATTCGATAAAATTCATAAAAATTTAAGTCATTTGAAATACCTTCAAGCGAATTGAAAAGAATTCGAAGAATTCAAAAATATTTTTAGAAACTCATTGAATTCATTAGATTTAGATCTAGTTTAGGAAAGAGCAAAGGAAATAAAAAAATGCAAAAGAATTTTATGTAATGCCTATTAGTTCAAGGCGAGTCAAAAAAATTGAGGGTGAATTTAAAAAAAAAATCTAAGGAAAAATCCGATATGAAAAAAATTAAGCGAACTCAAAAGATTCTAGGAAGAATTTAAAAAAACATTAAAAGAATTTGAAATAATTAAAGGTAAATTGTTAAGTATAATTAGTGTGAATTAAAACGAATTTAAAGGAGTTCAAGAGAATTCAAGAGAAATAAAAATATTCAAATGCATTCCAAGAATTGAGGGTGAATTTATAAGACGTTAAAACAATTTAAAGTTAATTTGACAAGAATTCCACTGAACTGAAAAAAATCGAAAAGTCAAAAAAATTCCACAGATTTCAGAAAAATTTAAGTGAATGTAGAAGAATTTAAGAAAAATGAGATGAATTAGATAAAATTCGTAAAAGTTCAAGGTATATTTCCAAATGGACTCAAATAAATTTTAAAAAATTCAAAATATTTCACTTACGTCAGTACAATTGGAATGGAATTTAGAGAAATTAGGATAAATTAATAAAAATTCAGGATCAATTTAATTCAATCTAGAAAAAACTTTCTTTTAAGATTTCAGTAAACTTTAAATGAATTACTGAACTTAAATGAATTAAAAAAAATGAGAAGAATTCGTTGAAATTCATAACAATGAAAGTTTAATTGTAGAACGAAATTGAATGAAAGGGAAAAATGTAAAATACTCAATGGTTTTAAATAAAATTTGAGTGAATTTGGAAGAATTCAAAGAATTCAAAGGAAATAAGGAGAATTTAGGGAAAATAAAAAAATAGATAATTTAAAATAAATTAATAAAAATTCAGGATGAATTCCAAAAGAAATGAAAATGAATTTTTTTCAAATTATTTATTTCAGTAAATTTGAAGTACATGTGAATGAATTTGAGAGAAATGGGAAGAATTAAATGAAATTCATAAAAGATCAAGGTGAATAAAAAAAATCCAGTGAATTCAAATTAATACAAAAATATGAAATATGAATTAAATAAAAACTAAGAAAAATGCAAAAAGATCCAGCGGATGTAATGGAATGAAGAAAATTCAAAAGAATTCCCATAAATTAAAATATTTCAAGAGATTTTAAAAGAATTAAAAAAAATAAAAAATAAATTAATAAGATTTCAGGGTGAATTCCAAATTCAATGAATACAAAAAATTCAAAATATTCCATTGACTTCAGTAAAATGAAAGTGAATGTATAAGAATTTAAGAAGCATAATATTGTTTTTATAGTTATAAGGAATTCAAAATAAATTTGAAAAAATTAAAGGTGAATTGAAAATTAATTAAAATTTAAAAGAGTTGGGAAAACATTCAAAAGAATTTAGGAAAAATAAAAAAATGAGAGTTCTAAGAATTCCGCGCGAATTTAGAACAATTCAAGCGATCTCGCAAAAATTAAGGCAAAATAAAAAATTTAGGGCGAAACCCACATGGATTCAAATGAATGGCAAAAAAAATTTCTATTGATTTTAGTAAAATTAGAGTGAATTTAGAAAAATCAAATGAACTCGAAGGAATTCAGAAAAATTGAGAAAAATCCAGGAGAATTCATATAATTGAAAATAATTCAGGGCAACTTAATAAGGATTCGAATTCAATTTAAAATGAATTGAAAGAAATAAAAAATATTCCATTGCTATCCGTAAATTTTCAGTAAATGTGGATCAATTGAGGGAGAATTAAAAACAAATTCGTGCAAATTTAAATAAATTAAAAATACATTCAAAGAATTCTGAATAAATTCAAAATGATTTACGTTGAGTCCCAAATGCATTCGAGATGAATTGAAAAAAATTAATATTGAATATTTTGTTCATTTCAGTAAAATTGGAGTATATAAAAGAATTAAAGAAGAATTATAAACAATTAAAAAGAATTTAAGAGAATCAAGGATTAATTAACAATTCCGAGATAATAACAAATGAAGGTAATTAAAAAAATGGAAATAAATTGAAAAAAGATCCAAAATATTTCATTGATTTTAATGAAGTTAAGAGTGGATTTAGAAGAATTCGAGAGAATTCAAAACAATTTAGCAAGATAAAAAGAATGCAGCGAGATTAAAAAATTAAAGAATATTAAATTTTTCAATGAATATAGGTTAAATTAATAAAAATTCAGGTTTAATACCAGATGAACACAAACAAATTAAAAAATTAAAAATACTCCATTGATTATAGTAAAATTAAAGTGAATGTAAACGTAAAAGAATTTAAAAGGATTCAGAATGAATTCAACGCATTTTGGATAAATTAAAAATAACTCAAGTTTAATATGAAATTCTTTCCAAAATAATTGAAAGCATTAAAATTATGAATATTCGGTTGATTTTAGTAAAACTGGACTATATTCAAATGATCTTAAGGGAATTTTATATAATCCAGCGAGAATAAAAAAATAGTTAAGAAAAATAAAAAAATAAATCAGGGTGCAATTCAAATGAATTTAAATGAACTGAAGAAAATCCAAAACATTCCACGTTTTTGACTAAAATTAGAGCGAATTTAGAAGAATTCGGCGGAATTCAATAGGATTCGTGAAGAATTTAAAAAAGATTCAAGCTAATTCGAATAATTAAGGAATCAACAAATTTAAAGGAATACCGAGTCAATTTCAAAATTAAATCAAATGATTAGGGAAAAATTTAATTCAGAGCTAAGTAAAAAAATCTAAACCTTCAAGAAATTCCGATTTTATCCGAAATAAATTCAAATGAATTAGAAAAAAAATCCTAAACATTCTAATGATTTCAGTAAAATGGTAGTAAATTTATAAGAATTCAGATATAACAAAAAAACTTCCAGAGAATTCAAAGAATTTAAAGAAAATCAGAATATACTAATAAAAATTCAGGGTAAATTAACAAGAAATCCAAAGAAATTGAAAAAAATGTAATTCACAACAGTTTACTGACTTGACTAAGATTGGGATTAATTTAAAAGGATTCGAAGGAATCCAAGAGGATTTAGAGAGAATTAAAAAAATGCAAGCGAATTCAAATCATTCAGGAAACAACAAATTTAAAAGGATACCAAGTTCACTTCGAATGAAATAAAATGAATGATAACCAATCCAAAAATTTCCATTGATTTCATTAAAATTTGAATGAA
The DNA here is from genome assembly GCF_010883055.1 of Belonocnema kinseyi. NCBI lineage: Eukaryota > Metazoa > Arthropoda > Insecta > Hymenoptera > Cynipidae > Belonocnema > Belonocnema kinseyi. The sequence continues at coordinate 41,413,130 of NC_046662.1, read as the reverse complement.
TTAGAAAATAAATAAAAGGAAATTCACGAGAATTCATGGATAAATAAAAAAGCTCCAAATTTAACAAAAAATTTCGAGCTAATCCCAAATAAATTTGAATGAATTTAAAAAATCTTTAATATAACATTTATTTCAGTAAAGTTGAAGTGAATTTAGAATTATATACAATAATTAAAGAGAATTTGTTGAAGTGCATACAAATTCCAGGTGAATTTAAACGTCTTGCGGCTGAATTAAAAGAACATACAGAAAACTTAAAGAAGATCCTTTTAATTTAGTGTATTTCAAGGAAATTACAAAGAATTGAGGGTGATTAAAAGGGAATTCAAAGGATTTCGAAAAATTTAGAAATAGGTATAGCCCTAAAACCAATAGAGGTCAACCTTTTAGGCATTTATTTTAATTTATTGGAAGGAGAAAAAAGAAAGGAAATCTAATCAGCGGGTTGTACTTCACAGGCGCAAAAGAAAGCTCAATTTTCTGTCACAAAAAGAATAAGAAATAAAATAAAATTTTTTGGAAAAATTCGCTTCGCTAGCGCACGTCAAATTCCCTTTAGATGATGTGATTCAACTATTGCATTGAAAAACCAATCCTCGTAGACGCATCATGAACTTGGCGAAAACCCTATTCATTTCAATCCCCTTAATCTGGATAGTAGGAATATTGACTATTCCATACGATACGGTCCTCCTCTATTTACTCAAAAACTCGTTTTTTTTTAATAAATGAAACAAGATTGAAAAGGCCTTTTAATATTTCCTAATTAATTTTTTTAGGGAAAAAAATTAATTAATTAAGCGGATTGGTTGAAAACGGCAATATTCTTTTCTGTAAACACTGGATACTTCGTCACCAAGTTTATAAGCTTTTTCATCATTCGTTTATATGGAAACGAGTCGGAAGTATATGGAAGATTTAAAAACGGGAAACGAAGCAAAGTAGGAAGAAGGGAGAAACTTTGTGGCAAATGGAAATTTGCGATAAGCCGGATATGCGGGAGGCGTTGGTGGTTTCACTGGGAAAACGAACTGGCGAGCATCGTTTCTCCTCATTCCTTCTTGACTATATTTGATCCATTCCCCTCCTTCTGGCTCTTTTTTTATATTATTTTTCCCAGCAGATTGGATTTCGTCGAATCGACGAGTCGAGCCTCGAATACCTTCTTTCCAATTTGCGATGGGCCACCGTCTGCGCAAACGGGTGTCAGCAAAATCGGGACCCGCCATGCACGACTGATTCGTACCAGTGGCATAATGCGGGTAATGAGAGAAGGATGAAGAAAAATAAAGAGAATGGAAAAATTGTAGAAAATCCAAATCAAAAGCTTTCAAAAGAAACTCAAAAAAGATGAAATTGGTTGCTTTTCGAACGAAAACTCCACAAAGACGTTTAAAGAATAGATTAAGGGTGGCCTTTTTAATAGAAGATAAAAATTTCCGGTCATTTCTCGATTTTACCGATTCTCAAAGCTCAGCAATTGACACTATAAAATAGTAGGTACTAGCACTTTGAAATTTCACAATTTTATATGAAATGTAGATAAGCTACAAAATTTAGAATTTTCAACTTTTAGAAACTTTGAGTTCAAAATTGAGATCCAGTTCCAAAAATATAAATACACTTTGTCCTTTTCAATTCTCTTAATTAAAGAATCAATAAATCAACTTTAAAATGTTCAAAATTATATTATTTTAAATAATTTGAGGCTAGAAATATTAACAATTGAAAAATTAAAATTGTTTCCAACTAAACACTGCTTAAATTAAAAGTTAAATTATTTTCATTTTTAATAGCTTAGACATCCTTTAAAAGTTATGAAATTTTATTTCAAAATCGTAGGAATTCTAGAAGTCGTTTTAAATTTTTTAAATTTTAAATTATTTTTGAGATTTTTACATAACTTCTGAATATCTATTAACATGAATGGAATTTTTCCTACAATTTTCAGGATATCCTGAAAATTCACAAAAATGTCCTTAAAATCCCTAAGATTTTGTTTCACAACTTTGAAAAACTTTAAAACAATTTTCACATATTCTCTTAAAATAATTTTAAGCTGAAAAATCATTTTTAATTTTCCTAGAAATCTTAAGAAAATATTTTGAATATTTGAAGCCTTTCATTCATAATTCATAAAAAGCTTTCTTTTTCAAATCCGCAAAAATCTACCTTTTTGAAAATTAGTTTAATACTGAAATTTATACGAAATAGTTAAATTTCTACTGAAATTATTCACTTTCAACAAAAAAAAAAAGAATTTTTAACAAAAGCGATTCAACTTTCAAACATGTAATAAAAAAAAAGAATTTTCACGCAAAAAGATTAGGATGAATCTTTAACAAAAAACGTTAATTTTCAAACAAACAGTTGAATTTGTTACTAAAATAATTCAATTATTAACCTAAAGATACGAATTTTCAACAAAATAGTTCCATATTCAGAAAAACAATTTTCAAGTAAAAATCAAGAATATTCAACGAGAAATGTGAATTTTTTTAACAATTTATTGCAATTTAAACCAAGTGTTTCAATTTTTAACTGAAAAAGATTATTTATAATCTAAAAATGTCAGAGATAAATGTTCTGTAGAGAAAATTAATTTTCTTTTTAAAAAGACGAATTTTTAACCAAATATATGCATATTTCAATAAAAAGAAATAAATTTACAATGAAAAATGGAATGATAAAAAAATCAATTAGTTCAGTTTTTAACTAAAAAAAAGCAGTTGCATTTTTAACGAGAAAAATGAGCTTTTAAAAAGTTTTTGAAATCCCTACATAGTATATTAATGTTGTATTGAATAGTTAAATTTTCAACCAAAAACATGAATTTTCAACGAAGATTTTTTTCTACCGAAAAAGACGAATGTTGAACAAAAACATTAAACTTTTAATGAAAGAAATGAACTTGCAATTCCATATACTTTAAGTTTAAAATTAATTTTTTAATAAAAAAAATGTTCAAGGACATAGTACAAATTTTAATCAAAAAGATGAAGTTTCAATTTCATCTAGGTACTTCAGGTTGCAAAAATTTTAATTTTGAACTAAAAAAAAACAAATTTTCAACAAAAGAGATTCATTTTCTACGGATAATAAGACGAATTTTTAACACAATAAATAAACTTTCAACAACAGAAGAAACAAGTTCAACAAATCACTATAAATTTATTTGAATTAATCACGTAAACTACTACTAATTACCTGATTTACTCTTGATTACAAGTTAATTACTTAGATTATTTAAATTTCTTCGAACACACTGGGTCACAAGTGGATTACTGTGGATTATAGGTGAATCACTCAGAATTATAAATGGATTACTCTGGAATACGGAGATTACTAAGAATTATCTGAATTATTCGGATTACAAGTGAATTACTCTAGATTACAGTATTACAAGTTGATTACTCAGGATTACAAGTGGATTACACATGATTTCAAGTGAGTTACTCAGGATTATAAATGGATTAACGAGGATTACAATTAAATTACTCAGCATGTCAAGTAAATTAATCAGGATTACAAGTAGATTACACAGGATTATAAGTGCATTACTCAGAATTACAAGTGGATTACTCAGGATTACAAGTAGACTACTTAGGATTACAAGTAGATCACTCAGGATTACATTGGATTACTCTGATTACAGCGGGTTACCAGTTTGGATACTCTTCCTCAGAAAACATTTCCGTCGCCAACTTCCCTTTATCAGTCCTAACTTCGCCCCCTATTCACCCTTAGTTCTAGTAATTTTCCCTACGTCCCCCCTTAACATTGCCCCTCCTTTGCCCTACTACCCCTCCCCTTCTTCCTCCTCACTACAAATATTTCCACTCGACCCAATCATCTTATTTTCACACCACTCGTTTCCTCTTATTTTCCCTCACTCTTCCTCTAATAATTTCCGTTTACTTTCCATAGTACCCCTTCTCTTATTTTCCCTTACTTCTCCTGATTTACCTTCCCTAACTATTACACACTTCCCACCTTGATAAAAAGTCTCGCGGACAAACTCTCGACTGGAACTGTAAGAGCTTCTGTCCAGGGCTACGAAACCTAAACAAAATGGAAAAGAAATAAATTCGAAATAATAATTTGGAGGGCAATTTGAAATTTAAGCCCAGGGCTACAGGTCCATTAACCCCACCGTTAATCTAGCTCTGATTGCTCAAAAGTAGCATTGGCCGGTTCACCGGAAATATTCTCTGCAATTTCATTTCCTCTTCCCCAATATTTCAACCCGAGTCTGACGAGGCAATATGCGACCGATCGACCTTCTCTTTACCTCTCTATCACCAACCTAGCTCGCAGGGAATAAATTACTTGCACGTACCTACCAGCCGTCTTATTACGATTTAAATTGACGGGCTTTGAAGCTCAAAGATGATGATATCGATATATTGTGATATTTTGATCTCAAAATTCCCGGTGGAATACGTCGGCGAAATGAAGGTATAAAGCAAGGGAAGCTGGGAAGAACATAAAGAGCCGAAGTTGTTACAAGACCAAACTTTCCAAGTTATGGTTTTACTCCTGGTATTGTGGTATTTGCAGGCAAACGAAGCACATGTATTTGCTATTATTTTACACTGTAAGACATTATCTTACACATTTGGCGCTTAAACTAACCTTAACGAACTTTCGAGATGACGCCTGCGGTTGACGTATAAATGAAAAATTGACGTTGCAAAGGCTGCACGAAAGCCTTTGTGGAAATTACACTGTTCAACATAGTATCATCTGTGTTTATGGAATAAAATATATCACTTCTAGAGAAGTATTATGTGACGAATCCCAATCTGCACAAATGGTTTTTAAAGAAACCTTATATTTAAGAGAATAAGCTTGACTAGTTTAGTCAACTGGGTGTCATTCGCTAAGTTCTTTGATGTAAAGAAGTTTTCTTTTTAATTATTGATTGTTAGTTCCGATAGAAAGAACAATTATAAGCTGCTACTTTTCACTAGAAACATTTCCTCTTGCAAGCTCGACGAGGATAAGCATTTGGTTCATCAGCCATAATGAGAGTCCAGTAGTGGTTTGCAAAACCATTTACAGTCTACTTAGATTGGTACCATTGATTGCAGCAAGGTTTTGATGAAATTGCCCCACATTCATCACCAACTGATTCCAAATTTTGTGGAAAGAAGTTCAACTGAGAATAAAGAATGCGAATCTTAAAGTGACATGTTCACTTTTGTTTCCGAAAAGTTCTGCAGCAGTGTTGATCAGGTGTTTGTAGTTTTTGGAAATTTACCATCCCCAAGAGATTATTTATAAGAGCTTTTGTTGATAAACAAGTCCTTCTTTCGACTTGAGTCTACCTCTTGTCGAAATCACAGCCCACCATCAGTTGACGGACTTGTAGTCCATCAGAAAGACCTTTCTTGATTTTAGCTTCACTAAGTTAGGGTATTTTATTTTTTTGACATGTAATAGTGATGGGAAGATTTGTTGAGGATCAACCAGTTGTTTTTGAGCAACGTTCATATTTTGTGGGTCTGTCTTTCGTTCTAGCCAAACTTTAACATCATAAGGATGGTACAAGGTACTTAAAAAACAGCAAAGTTTTTTATAGCCAGATTGGGATCCAAACAGAATTCCCATAAATTTAAAATCACCAAAGATGGACCATTCGATAGGTATTGATGGATATTCATTCTTCTTGTCCAAGAAAACAGTTTTTAAACTATCCTTATGTGAATCAATGAATAAGCCTGAATTTTCTGGCTGCTGTTCACCATCAAAGCTGTTTAGGTACATCTGCATTGGTACAATCAATTTATCATGTCTGGAAAATAAGGTAATTTAATCTTTTTCACGATTTTGGTAAAAAATTTTTAGACCTTCTTTAAGCGAATGTTCCCCCTCAAGTCTAAAATCAAAGATTCCAGCCTTATTCTTCGAGAGATTTAGATCCCTTATCAATCATTTAATTCTTTCTGATCGAATAATTCTAGCAAGTTTCTGGTCGGTACTGGACCTTTTTCACCTAAGGAACGTTACATTAAATGAATAATTTTTTTTAACTTTCTACCTTTCAATGATTTCTCAATGAGAACGCAAGAGAACAATGAATAAAATAAAATTTGAAAGAATTTAAAGAAAATTTAAGGAAAATGAGAAGAATGTAAAAATTCATAAATAATTTAGTTTAAGTTTTAAAAATGTAAGTGAATTTAAAAATTTGAAATGAATTGAATATGATTTGAATCATGCAAAATTCCACTTTTTCTAGTGAAATTGGATTAAACTTAAAAGAATTCAAGGGAATTCAAAAGAATTTAATAAAATTCCTGAGGCTTCAAACTAATTTAAAAATGCGATTTTTAAAATCAATTCACTGAAGTAGAATTAGGAAGAATTAAGGTGAAGTAAAAAGAATTCAGAAAGAGTAAAAAATATTTAGGAAGTTCCAAATAATTGAACAAAATTGCTAATGATTTCAAGATGAATCCATAAGAATTCAGTGGGATTCGAAATGAATGTAGCCGGAATTAGAAAAATCAAGAAATTTACGAAGCATTCAAGCAAATTTTTAAGAATCCGCGCTAAATTAATGAGAATTTAGGATGGATTCCAAAATAATTTACACGATCGAGTTGTCGAAAAATCCAAAAATTAAAAATACTCCACTGATTTCAATAAAATTAGAGTAAATATAGAATGGTTCAAGTGAATTCAAGAGACTTTGATAAAATCCATTACAATTAGAAAGAATATATTTAAAGAAAATCTCTAAAATAAAAAAAAGTTGACTGAATTGATTAACATGGAAGTGAGATAATGCAGAATTGAAAAGAATTTAATTATATAAAAAAAATTAAGGGACATAAGAAATATTTCATTAAATTGTGAAAAATGGAAGTTAAACTAAAAAAAAATCTTGAGATTTGAAAAAGATAAAAAAATATTGTGAAAAATTCAAGAGATTTAAAAAGAATTTAATGAAATGCCTAAGAATTAAAATTGTTTTTTGAAATACATTAAGGCAAATTTTAAAAAAATGATTGAACTGAGAAAAGTTGAGTAAACCCAGAAGAATTCAAGACAATTTTTTAAAAATCAGGGTAAATAAAAAAATCTTATTAATATAAGAATTCATGGTCAAATCCAATAAAATTCAAATGAAATGACAAAATAAAATTTTTATTTACTGATGTTAGAAAATTGAAGTACATTTATAAGAAACTAAGGAAATTAAAGAAAATTCGATGAAATTCATAAGCATTGAAGGTAAAGTTAAAACTCTTCATTGTTTAGTAAAAAAATATCTAATAAAGATTAATTGAATTTAAAGTATTTGAAGATAATTTCAAAGAATTCAGGTTGAATTCCAAATAACTCAGAAAATTGAAAAAAAATTAATTATTTCTAGACTGGAAAATCGCAGTCAAACCAACAAAGGTTTAAGTAAAATTGAGACAGAAAATATTTCCGCGACTAATTAGTTACAAAATGAAGTAAAATTTGCGGTACTTTTTAAAGACTCCATCGGGATTTTGCCGTTTACTGAGTTCCCAAGACCTGTCAAGCAGAAACTTAATTTCCGTGTGGCTTTTCCATTAAAATAAATGCTCTCAAAGCCGATTATGTAAAGGGTAATTGAGACTTTTAGTAGAGTGGACCAGTTTTTTTAAATGCTGAGAAAAAAATCAATTTAAATAATAATTTATTTTGATAACATTAAAAACATTAAAAATTGTACACAAATTGTATACTCATAGACAGTGGTCTTCCCGGTTCAAATCCGGGCGGAGGCAGATTTTTTTTATGATCTTCAAAAATGTTTGGTCCGAAGTAATAACTTTTTCCAAAAACAAAAATTATTTCGATTAACAAAAGATAAATCTTAAACAATCCTTTCGTGGAGCACTGAATGAGTTACCTTCACTGAAACTAGATAAAAATTCTCTTGGTATTTTTCTCTCAAAATAATTCGACCATTAAAAAATGTGAAAATCACAATAATTCTCTTGAAACGTAAATCCTTATAAAAAATACCTTCACAAAATCTTTACAAATTACCTCGCTCTCCAGAAATATTTTAGTACATTAAACTCAGCTTTGACACAAACTCACCTGAAACAAACAAGAAAACAATTATAAGTAAAAGAATGATGAAATAAAATGAAAATGCATGGCCAGTTTTTTTTTTATTTTGAGAACATATAATAAAGCGGCACTTTACCAGCATTTCATTCTTGTAGTATTTTTAACATGAGATCTTTTATAAACGAAATAAAATAATATTTCAGGTACAAATTAAGAATGGAAATTAAGAATTGACGCAATTGAATTTTCAATTAATAAAAATTAAAAAATTTAAACAAAATAGTTGAATCCTCATTCAAAGAAGATTAATTTTCAACCAAAGAATTACATTTTTATCTAAGAAAGATGAAATTTATACTGAAACAGATTAATTTTTAATTAATAAGACAAATGAAAAAAAGATGAATTTTAATTTCATTTAAAAGATTTTCCTTTATTTATTCAGTCTTTAAATTGCGATTTTTAAAACAAAAAGACGAAATATAACTTTTAATAAATCATTCAGTAATTATTAATTTTTCCATATTTTAACGATTCGAGTTTTCAGTATATTTAGCTTCAAACGCATGAAGTTTTAATTAGCTCATCCCTGAGGCTCTGGGGTTATATTTAAACTTTTTAGTTTTAAATTGGATTTTATTAATTCAAAAATGTTTCCATTAAAAACTTTTCCAAATTAAAATTCTGCCGTCTTTTAAATTAATTTTAATTGAGAAACCATCCATTTTTAATTACGTCAGCACTGCTAAACTTGCATTACATCCAATTTTTTTTAATTTATTTTTTTTATCCTTCAAATTTAATCATTATTAAACTTTTATCTAACCAATTAAAGGCCACTTTAAGAGATCAAAAATAATGTTATGAGATTTTAAAGTATTTAAAAAGAGTTCTTCAAAAAATTTTAAGGGCTTTTACAGATTCTCTTAAGGTTTTAAATTATTCCAGAATTTTTAAGGAATCTGAAAGAATCTTTTGAGACTTCATGTCATATGAAAGGATTTTAAAACTTCAAAATGTGTTATGAAAAAATAATAGAAAGATTTTTTCCCACTGAAAAGATTGTAAAGATTGTCGAAATATTTCAAAATATTTCAAGGGATTACACGAGATTTCAAGTTATTTCTTTAAATTTTTAGGCATTTCAATTGTTTATGGCAGATTTTTACAAATTAAATTTTTTTTTTAACGCATTTAAAATTATTCCAAGGAATTTTATGGGATCTCGTAATAACGTATAGGATTGCATTAGCTTCTATACGATGTCAAGGCATTTTAAGAACTGTTCGATTTTTTTTATTCTTACTATACCATGTTTATATTTCTATTTCCATCTCGTATGTAAATAATAATGACGTGCATATAAATTCTTAATTAAATAAAAAATAAGATTTTTTATTTGTGAAAAACTATTTTTGCAGAGGGACTGAGAAAATATGAAACTGCGAGGGTAAATAGGAATGGGCGTGGGAAATTAAAAAATAGCGTAGGAAAATATGTAAAAGAGTGGAAAAACGAAAGAGCGTACGAAAATATTAATTAGCGTAGGAAAATAGTAAATAGCGTCGAAAAAAAATAAATCGCGTGGAAACATATTAAATAGCGTGAGAAAATAGGAAGGTGCGTGGGAAATTAAAAAAAAGCTTTAAAAAATATGAAAAATCTTGGTAAAATAAAAGGGCGTCGGGAAATATTAAATAGAGTGGGAAAAGAGGTAGGTATGTGTGAAAATAGAAAGATGCATGGAAAAGAATATGAAAAACGTGCAGAAAAGGGAAGCAGCGTGGAAAATATGAAAAAGCGCGAGAAAATCGGAAGGGGCGTGGGAAAATATTAAACACCGCCTCATCTAACCAAGAGTTAAAAGACTCGAATCGCGGTCCATGTAACAGGTATAGATTTTTTTAAAGACCTTTTTTCGAGAAAGGCTGATAATTGGATCATATTACTTCATAAAGTAATATGATGCGCTATAACAGATTACAAGTTTGGTTTTTAACTATTACCAATATTAGTTCTAAATTTAAAAACATATTGGTATCATTTTCTGTATTTTCAGTTTAAAAATTTTAGAATTTATTCACCTTCTTAAGATTTGTCTCTTACTGGCACTTTTGAGCAAAACAAAAAATTGCGATCAGCTGCAAAACAGATAAAAATTGCGCTTTAACTTTTGGGTGCCAGAATAATGATACACACTGCATAATTTTGTTTTGGATTCATAGCCCTCTCTGTAATAAGTCATTACACGCAGTGCTACCGCCTGATCTAACCGGAAGTTGAAAAACTCCCAGGCGATCCTCGTAGCATCCTTGGACTTTTTTATACCGCTTTTCTCGAGGAAGACTGACAGTCGAATCATATTACATTATAAAGTAATATGATACTACAGTAGCTTCCCCCTATCAGTCTAAAATTGAATAACTTCTCGGTACCTTTGTCTGTATTTCTCACTGCAAACTTTCTACAACTGTTCCACCATATTCACATTTTCTTATCATTAGTACTTTTCTAGAGTACAAATTCAGTTTCCTCTAATAAAAACTTCATCCTCTGAAATATTTCTATGTAGCCTCAAAAAAATGATTACTCGCTGAACTTTTTCGTCTAAACTTCCCTCTGAAAGTTGTCCCCTGGGATGATTTGGTGAAAGTAATAGATTCGGCCATCAATTCTGAACTTTCTTTGTATATTCTACTAGCACAGAATACTTTCACTGCACTGATGGTTCAGAAGAAGTTCTTATCTCAACGGGGCTGTATCATCCGACACAAGCATAGATAAAGTTCACTTTGCTCCTTAAGGGCGAACGCCGCCGCGCCGCCAGTGTACCAAGTAATTTCGTGCGTGCCTCGAATTGTATCCAGAGTCTCGATCAAAGGCGTCTCGAACTCTCTTTACGATGGTGGTTACGTGCGGATGAGCTCTTGAACTTTTGCCCAAAGGTACCGATTCCAAGGAGATCAGAGGAGCCAACTTATCAGAGAGATCTCTACACATTTCTGGTTATTGAGTGAAACTTATTTTAGGAAGAAACGTCGATCTTTCTTTGCTGAACTTAATAATTAGTTTCGAATTAATCTCTAGTCAAAAACTTCTGTCTTCTTTTCTGTCTTTTTCATCAGGGAGCTTCAGCACCACGTGCTTATCAATAGATAGTTAAATTTTTAAACCGAAAAATTAAATGTTAAACAAAAGAGTTTATTTTGAGCCAACAGAAATTAATTTTGAATCAAGAAAGATGTCTTTTCTAACATCAAATACGAACTTTCAAACTAAAAAGGACAAATTTACAACAAATTAAGGGATAGTTTAATTTTGAATTTAAAGAACTGTTTTTCAATAAAAATAAAAACGAATTTTTAAGGCCATGTGATTAGTGGGTCACGTGACCAGATTCCTACCTTACCGCCACTTTTTTTATTTACCAACTTATTATCACACGAAACGCCCATCAAGTTGAAAATTTAGGATACTAAACAAGAAACACTAAGAATGGTAGGTATGGTCCTAAATTTGTATAATTATGAAAACAGTTTTTTGTTGTAAATAATTTTTTTGCTTTTTTCATCATTATTATAATTTAGAACCAGAACCACCTTTCTTAGTGCTTCTTATATATTATCCCAAATGTTCAATTCGATGTGGCGCTTCGTATGAAAATAAATTGGGAAATAAAAAAATTGAGGGTAAAGTAGGAATCTGATCACGTGACCCACTTGTCGCATGGCCTTAAATAGTTGAATTCAACGAAGAAAGACGAATTTTCAGAAAAATAGCTTACTCATCAACTCAATAGATGAATTTTCAAAAAAGCAAGACTAATTTTTTACCTAGATAGACGCATTTTGAAGAAAATAGTTAGGGATTCAAGTTAAGACGCGCAATGTTTAAAAAAAGTTGAATGTTTTCTGAAGCAAAAAATAAATATTCAAGCGCAAATAGAATCGCTAAGTTTCAGTGTGCAAAATCAAATTTTCGAAAACAAAGAAACGAATTTTTAATTGGTTGAATTTTTATTTAAAAAATACATGACTTTTTTAACAAATATTTTAATATTCAACAAAAAAATTTATTTTCAAACAGTTATATTTTTCAAAAAAAAATAGCTGAATTTTCAAAGCTAAAAAACCAACAATTAAAAATATATAATTACATTTTTACCCAAATAAATGAATTTCTAACTAAAATTGATAGATTCTTAACTAGCTATTGCAATTCTTCCAAATTCTGCCAGGAATCTATAAATATCTGCCTGGAACATTAAAAAATGTGCAAGAAAATTTTGCATTTTTGATGATTTGCATTCAAAATTTTTTCAATTTGTAAGATTTAGAATTAAAACTTTTAACTTCCAATTATTAAAATTATCAAAATTATCAAAATTTAAGAGTTTTCATAATTATATCCTTTTAGTTCATTGTTTTTAAAATTCCAAATTTTATAACTTTTTAAATTTACAATTAAGTATCCTACAATAGAATTTTGATAATTTACACAACAATTTAAGAGTTTTTATTATTACATCTTTTAAATTTATGATTTTTAAAACTAAATTTTTTCCAATTTTTTAAATTAACAATTGAAAATTCTATAATACAAAAAAATTGTAAAGATTTCCATGCAAGATTTGTGCAATTTGAAAGATTTAGAGTTGAAATCTTAACAATTTTCAACTGTAAATCTTAAAAATTTTAAAAATTAGAGTTTTCATTTTAAAAAATTTTCAATTAAGTAAGTACATCTATTTAAGAATTTAGAATGAGGAATTATGTAATTTTGATGATTTACATTCGAAATTTCCGTAATTTGTAAGCTTTAAAATTAAAAGAAAACTTTTGACTTCTGATCATTAAAATTATAAAAATCATAAGAATTTGAGACTATTTAATAGTACATCTTTTAAATTTATAAATTTTAAAATTCAAGATTTACTAATTTTTTAAATTTAGAATTAGAAATCCTATAATAGAATTTGATGATTTAAATTCAAGATTTGTGCTATTTGAAATATTTAGAATTGAAAACTTAAAGTTTTCAACTCTATTTCTTCAAAATTTAAAAAATTAGATTTTTCAATTTTGAAAATTGCTAATGAAACAAGCATATTTAATACTTTTTAAGTAAGAACTCTGTATTTTTGTTCATTTACATTCGAAAATTTTTAAATTTACAATTGAAAATTCTAGAATTTTGATGATTTACATTCAAGATTTGTGTTTTTTAAAGATTTTAAATTAAAAGCTTAAGAGTTTGCAATTTTCAATTCAAAAAATTAGACTTTCTAATTTTGAAAACAGGCAATACAAAAATAAACACATTTAAGCTTGTTCAATTGAGAATTCTGTAATTTTGATAATTTATATTCAAAATTTCTTCAATTTGTAAGATTTAGAATTGAAAACTCTTGACTTACGATATTTAAAATTATCAAAATCATTAAAATTTAAAAGTTTTTATTCATACTTCTTCTAAAATTATGAATTTTAAACTACAAGGTTTGTTTATTCAAGAATTTCTCATTTTTATAGTTTACAATAAAAAATTCTAGAATTTTGATGATTCACATTTAAGATTTGTGCCTTTTAAAAGATTAAAATATAAAAGCTTAACAGTTTCCAATTGTCAATTTCAGGAATTATAGATTTTAATTTTTTAAATTTTCAATAGAAAAATAATCTTGTTTAAGCTTTTACAATTAAGAATTCTGTCATTTGTATGATTTACTATAGAAATTTCTTCAATCTGAAAGATTTAGAACTGAAAATTCTTAAAACTCAATCTTTAAAATGATTAAAAGCATATCAAATTGATAGTTATTATTTATACATCTTTTAAATTTACAGCTTTAAGACACCAATTTTTTTAAATTGAAGAGTTTATAATTTTTAAATTTGCAATTAAAAATGATGCAAGTTTTAAGTTTCAAAATTAAAGTTTGCTAAAATTTCAACCGGCTATTTTTGCTAGTTATTCATTATCACGAAAAATGTGCTTAGCAGATAATTTTTGATCAAATTACTTCCAATCCAAAATGTCAGTGTCACTAGGAAACTTCCGGAAGTCATTAAAAAAAATTCTGGAAATAAACTTAAGAATAATTGTCTATCTGCCAAGACTCTAATCCTTTGTAAAACTTGATAATGAATTCTAATTATAATTAATTGTAAGAATCCATTAGACAGGTGAAATGTAAAATATTCTGAATAAATTCTTCTTTAAGATCATAAAAGCGAAAAATACTCCTTCTGCTCTTTCTTTTCTCTCGTTTTAAAATTCCACTTTTCAATCATACATTTCCGATTGCATATTTCTGACTCAATATTCCCTTCCTTAATCATAATTAATATCACAATTGGAATTTTAGATATGAATCGATTTGATTTAAATTTAAACAGATTGATTGATTTAAGCTGACTTAAATACTTAAATTAAGACCAAAAATTTCATTGAATTTTTTGAAAATTTGTTTCTATTTGGATATTTAGATAAAAATACAACTGTTTCGTTGAAAATTCCACTAATTCTTATAAAATTCACTTTTTGTTTAAAATTTATATTTGTGTACTGAAAATTCAATTGAAATCTTTTTTGATACAAATTCAACTCCTTTTTAAAAATTTTTTCGGTGATTTAAAAAGTCACCTTCTTTAGTAGGATATTCATTTCTTTTTGGACAAAAATTTAATTGCTTCGTTAAAAAATTAACAATCTTGTTAAAAAGCCATACTTTTTTTTTGAAAATTCGACTATTTAGCACAACACTAATTTATTGTTTACTTTTCTTATTTTGATGTTGGAAAGTGAACTCAATCTTCTTTGGATGAAGATTAAACTATTTTATTTTTTATTTTTTTTTTTTAATTAATTTATTTGAGACGAAATTTAATCCTTCTTGAATAAAAAATCAACTGTTCGGTTGAAAATTTTGCTGTTTGTATCATATTTTTTGGATAAAAATGAAACTGTTTGAATGAAAATTAAACTATTTTATTTTGAAGTCATACTTTTTTATTCAAAATTCTTCATGTTTGAAAAATTAAAAATTTGGTATAAACTGATACTTTTTAGTTAAAAATTGTTCGGTATTTTGTAAATTGAAATATTTCGTGGAAAATTGACTCTTTGTTTTTATTTAATATTTTGGTGTTGTGAACAGAACTGAAATATTTTATGGATGAAAATGTAACTATTTTTTAAAACATTTCTTTTTTCCATTAGAAATTCATCTGTTCTAAAAGAAACTTCATATTTTTTGGACAAAAATGCAACTATTTGGTACAAAAATAAGCAATTTTGTTGAAAAGTTATCCTCTTTGATTCAAAATTTGACTTTTTAATTTGAAAATTAAATTTTTTTCGCAGAACCTTATTTCTTGTTTAGAAATTCATATTTTAATCGCGAAAAATGAACGGAAATATTTTTTAAGTTGAAAGTTTAACTATCTTATTAAAAAAAAATCTTTTTGACCGAAAATTCAATCTTAGAGTCTTTTTTTCGTTTAAAATTAATTCTTTAAAGAAAATTGAACTTGTCTCGTTTTTTTTTAATATTGATCTTTTTTATTTGAAAAATCTTCTTTTTTAATGAAAAAAAAACACATTATCCTTGTTTGTAATATTATTTTCGGTTTGGAAATTCAATTTTTGTAGAGAAAATCCATCTTTTGGCCTAAAGGTTCAACAATTTATATAAACTTTGATTTATTTCTTGAGTGGACAATCTTTATTGGTTAGAAATTGTTCTTTTTTATTTTGTATAAATATGATCTTTTTCATGGAAATTTATCTTTTTGGTTAAAAATTTAATTATTATGTTGAAAACTTATTCTTTCTGGTAAAAAGACTTTAATTCTTATAAAAATAAATTAATAAATTAGACATTTTTTTATATATATATCTGAAATACTGTTTCATTCCGTTTATAAAAGATTCTCTGTTAAAAGTATTACAAGATTAAAATGCAGATATTTCAATATTAATGGTCGAACGAAAATTTGATCTATAAATTTTGTTCTGGTTCTAATTTCGGTGCACGAAATTATTAACAAGAAAATACATTTAACTTAAACCTTAAATCAATTTTTTTTTAACGGAGACTAAACTCAAGATTTATTCAAATCTTTAAGGATTGGCTTATGAATACTTTAATGAGTTTTTTAAATTAAAGCCATACATTTTTTGCCTAAATTTACCAAAATAAATTTATTTTTATTTAAATATTATATAAAGGTTCTTTGGAAAAATAGCGATTTTATAAATGTGACATTTCAAATTTTGATATTTTTCATGAAAATCCCTCCAGCTGAAATATTCTCTTAAACCTTTGACCTAGTTTAAATAAAAGTACAATTATCTTCTCGAAATGGAAAAATAAATATTATAAGAAAAGATATCCCGAATGGCACATATTCTCAATTCAATCCCATTGCGTGAATAAATCCTTTTTTCTCGGGCTGTATTGAAAAAGCATTTATCTCGGGCGCTTCATATGCAAAAAGATATATTTTCACTACAGAATTCGGAACGGATCGATGGACAGCGATGCGAGGGACGTTGGTATTTATTTTCGCGACAATTCTACTTTCGTTTTGTCGATATACGTGCCAGGTATACGTTTTTGCATTTTTCCAATTCACCGTAAAATTTAAAGCAATGTGAATAGAAAAATAGGTTGAAGGGGTGAGTAGGTAAAAAGTTAAAAGGAGTTATAAAGATACAGAATTTATGCTTTTGCACAAAAGACGATTTTCCAACCAATGCATCTAAAGTGGCAAAAGCGTCAGTTTCAGAATTTAAAAAGTGGAAAAAATGGAAAAATGAAAGGGGAGAATTTTAAAATAGTTCAGAGTTAACAAAATAGTGTCAATTATGTCAAAAATATGGAACAAGAGTTTCAAAAAAGTACACTTATATTAAAAAGGGTGCAATTAAAAATTACTTTTTTAAGTAAAATTTCCGGTTTTCTAACTGAATATGTGAAACGCATTGAAAATAATCTTCAATGTTTATTAAAAATTTTGTACTTTAGTCTATAATTTATCATTCCAATTTAAATTTTTGGTTAAGAAGCGGGTAAAAAATTTGACTTTTTTTAGCAATCATCTTTTTCTTTAAAAAATGTATCTACTCCTATAGAAATTTGACTTTTTTTGGTTAAAAATTCAACTATCTTGTTAAAACATAATCTGCTTTTCGGCTACAAAATTCAACAATTTGAGGAAAAATCCATTTCTTTTGTTAAATACCACTGTTTGGTTCGTAATTAAACTTTTTTAAATTGAGGATTCAAGTATTTGGTTGAAAATTCATTTTTGTTGATGAACTATAAACGAATTTTAATCACAATCTTTTTTATTAAAGTTGAGGTTTTAATGAAAACATCAAACACTCAACTTTTTAGTTTAAATATTCAACCCCTTGGTTGCAAGTTGAGCTATTTTCTTGGCGGTTTAATTTTTTGGGTTAAAATTCATGATTTTTGCGGAAAATTCATTTTTGTTTTTGTTAAAAACTTAATTTCTTAATTTAACTTTCAACTATGTTGCTGAAAATGAACTATTTAGTACAAAATTAAACTGTTTTGTGAAAAATTAATTTTTTTATTGAAAATTTATTATCTTCAATAAAAATTTACCTGACAAATTTTTTCTTAAAATTAAATCTCTTTTAGTTTGACTATTCAACGATTTAGCTTAAACTTTTAAGTAACGTAAAAAATATAAACTGAAAGTTAATGAAATAAAATTTAGATTAAAATTACATATATATCTTTCAAAGAATTTAGTTAAAACTTATTTAATTACATACACCTAAAACTTGGATACAATTATTTTTAAACAATAAAATTTCTAAAAAATTACAGAGTCTGCATATACAGGTCAACTCAAAGATTAGAGCTTAATAAGAAAGTCCTACTATTTTTGCTTAAAAATGCGAATTTTTGACTTAAAAATTCATTTCTTTGGGTGGAAATGTAACTACATTATTGAAATTTTTTCTTCTTGAAAATCACTTACTTTTACATAAAATCGAATTGTTCTATTTCTGGTTACAAATTTCTTTTTTTTTCAGTCTAAAATTAAAATTAATTAAAACTATGATTAAAAATATTTAGCTGAAAATTCACGTATTTTCATGAAAGTTAGTCTTTTTCGGTAGAAAATTAGTCTTCTTGGATAAAAATTCATTTTTTTATTATCACAAATTTAACTATTTCTTTGGAAATTCCTAATTTTGGTTGAAAATTCTTTGGTTGAAAATTAAAACATTTTCTTGGAAAATCGATGTGTTTTTGGTTTAAAATTTATTTTTAAACTTAAATTTAAACTATTGAAGTTGAAGATTCATTATAATAGTTGAAAAATAATCTTTCTGGTTGAAAATTTAACTGGTTTCTTCAAAATTTGTTTTTTGTTTGTAGAAAAGTAATTTTTTAAATGAAAATTTAACTATTCAATTTGTGGTTAAAAATTGTTCTCTTTTATATGAAAATTCAACTTTTTGGTTCAAAATTGATCTTTTTGATTAAAAATGAAACTATTTGATTGAAACCTATTGCATTTTCTTTAAAATTATATTTGTTTTCGTAGAAAATATTTTTTTTATTAAATTCAACTTATTCGCTGAACGTTGAAAAACTTTCTTATTAATTAGTTTTCTAAATTGAAGATTCACCATTCTATTCAAAAATTCATTATTTTTGAATTCATCTCTCTTTTATTTTTACAATTAAACTATTTTGTTGAAAATTAGTTTTTTTACAAATGTAGTTTGTTTAAAATTCATTTTTTGTTTAAAATCCATTTCTTTTTTCGTATTTTCTCATTCTATTCACCTGTCTTCAATTTATAGTAAAAATATTTTTTGTTGAAAATATGAACTAATGTATTTTTCGTTATGAAAGAACATTTTCGGTTGAAAATGGCTTATAAGTAGAAAAATAAAAGTAGCACTACTTTATTAATTAAAAGAAAGCAGTACAATTTTATCAAAACCTTCATCCCCTGAATCGTCCGACGTAATGTTTTGGACGAACTTTTAAGTAAATTAAAGATAAAAAATTAAGTCGGCAAAAATTAACTAAAACAGGGAGGAGCGATGAAAAACTTATGGAGCATAATAAAGGAGGGTAAAATTTTGATCGTGGTATAAAAAATCTAAAAATTGTGTAAAAAAAATTACTCCCCTCTCGCGCTATTACTTCCCCACTCTTATATCCCCCTCCCCCTAGGACATGGGGTAAAGTTGACTAGGGTAGAAGCTAAATCCGACTAGAGTACGGCGTACAGTGTAGTGTCAGATAAGGTAGAGGTTAAAGTCAGCTAGGATGCGGGATAAAATCAACTAGAGTATGGACTAAAGTCGGGTAGGTTACGGAGTGAAGTCGACTGTGGTACGGGGTAAAGTCGATCAGAGGACCGTATAAAGTCGACTCAGGTACGGGGTGAAGTCATCTAGAGTACGTGGTAAAGTTGGCTAGAGTGTGAGTTAAAGTCAGGTAGATTGCGGGGTAAAGTTGACTGTGGTGCGGGGTAAAGTCGATCAGGAAACCGGATAAAGTCAAATAAGGTACGAGGTAAAGTCAGCTAGGGTACGGCCTAAAGTAGGCTAGGGTACGGAGTAAGGTTGGCTAGGTTACGGGGCTTTTTTAGGCGTAAAATCGATCAGGAGACCGGATAAAGTCGACTAAGGTTCAGAGTCAAGTCAATTAGGATACGGGGTAAAGTTGTCTAGGGTACGGAGTAAAATCGGGTAGCTTACGGGGTATAATCGGCTAGGGTACCGGATAAAGTCGATCAGGGGAATAGATCAAGTCGGCTAAGGTACGGGGTAAAGTCAGATTGGGTATGGGGTAAAATCGGCTAGGATACGGGGTAAAATCGGCTAGAGCATGGGGTAAAGTCGACTAGGTTACGGGGTAAAGTCAGATATCAGTCTAAACTATCGCAGATCCTCAAAGTTTTTTCGATTTATTTTAATCTTACATAAAGTGTTGATCTTAAAAGAAATAAAAAAATTTCCTGTCATGTGTAAATAGAACTGCGGTCGGCACAGGGTTAAAAAGCGCCGCTTTGAATCTCATCGGCAGATAATCAGAGAAAACTGATCGTCTCGCAAAGAGACGGAACGCTCGTTATATTCAGGTTTGCACAGCTCTTTGTCAAAGCGTTATACTTGAACCAAGGGAACTCCAGGCATACTGACATTAATCCGAGATGTGAAGTGTGAAGCTCTTTAGATTTTACCCCACCTTTATTGTCATTAGAAAAGCATACTCAAAGACCAACCGTACGGTTTATAATTTTTTTTTAAGCAAAAAAGTAAAGTAAAATAAATACAGTCGAATCTGAATTTAGTGTTTCCTAGAATTGACACCGCGCGTTGGGGAGGGATTTGAGAAGCTGGGGGGGGGGGCTGCGATGCTCACTGATGCGTCACAAAACAGCGAGAAAAAATAATCCCGAGACTCTGGATTTAATATCACGGTCAGCCCCAAAATTGACATTAAATCCAGGTTTCACTACTACCCAAATAAAAAAAGTCGTATTGAGATCTCATTGGGATCCTGACTAAAGACTGTCTAAACTGCTGGGTGTGAGGCAAACGAGAACTTGAAGACCAATTTTTTTTAAACAAGTTTTTAAATTTCATATCACGAAAAATGTACTAAAAGAAACCCTATTTATTTTTTCGACATTTTTAAGTGTTCATTCTAGGGGTCAATTACTCGTAATTTTTATGTACAGTTGATTGCGACATACTAAAATTGTATCCTTGATATCTTCAAACATATTTTTAAATATATTCATTTTTTTTAATCTGTTCACATCTGCTGAAACCCATTCATATTTTTAAAATCCTCCAATATTTTAAAAATAATTATAGGTTCTATAAATATTATTCTCGCTTAATTATTTCTGCATGAATTGTTAAAATCTGCAGAAATCCCTTAAAGTCAAATTTATTTTATTCCATGAAGTACCATTCATTTTAAATCCCTTTAATGCAAATTAAATCCTTTGAACTTTCTCGGAAACGCAAAAAGACAGTTGAAAATGTGTAAATAATTCGAAATCCTTTAGATTTCATTTAAATTAATTTACTTAACAGCTTTTTTCTCTCACTGAAAATTAAACTATTATATTTTTTGTAAACAATTTTCTTTTTTAGTTAAAAATTTATCTATTTCTTTGAAAATTTATTTTTGGTAGAAAATGAAACATAAATTTTTTTGTTAAAAATTCCATAAACATAAGGAATTTTGTTAAAAATTAAAGTTTATGGCTAAAAAAATTCATTTCAGTATTTAAAAATTAGTGTATTTATTAAAAATTAATTTTTCGTTTAAAATTTATTTTTTGTTATTAAAATTATATTACTTTAACTTCAAATTAAACTATCCTATTTTTTGTTAAAGGCTTATCTTTTTTAGTAGAAAATTGACCCTTTTGGTTCAAAATTCCGCCAAAAATTAAGGTACTTGGTTAAAAATTAATGTATTTAGTTCCAAAATAATGTTTTTGGTTAAGATTTTTATTTCATTAGTGGAAATTTTTTTATTAAAACGTAAATTAATTTTTCAAATTGCAAATATAACAATTCCACTTTTCACCGAAATTTTTATTTTATTTATGACAAAAATTTAATCTTTTTGGTTGAAAATTTAACAATTTTGTTTAGAATTTATATTATTTTCAATCTATTCAATTTTTTTAACTTTCTTTTTTAATTAATCTATTTTGTTCGAAATTTGTGCTTTTTTTCATAGGAAATTCATCTTCTGAGTTGGAAATTCAACTATGTGGTTACCTTATTTTTTGTATTAAAATTACATCATTTTAGTTCAAATTTTATTGTTTTGGTACCAAACTTAACAAATTTGGTTGAAAATGCGTCTTTTTTTGTTTAAATTTTTTTTTACTAAATATATTGCTATTTCATTTTTTGTAAGAAATTAATATTTCGTTGAAAATTTATGTTTTTTGGTAGAAAATTCATCATCTGCGTTGAATATTCAACTATGTGGTTAATATTTGTTTTGTATTGAAAATGCATCATTTTAATTAAAAATTCATTCCTTTCGTTAGAAATTTAACCAATTTTTTTGACATTTTTTAACTTTTTCTTTTTTAAAATCATTTTTTTTTTTACTAAAAATATAGATATTTCATTTCTTGTGAAAAATTAACCTTTTGTTGCAAATTTTAGTTCTTTTATAGAAAATATATTTTCTCGGTAAAAACTTGCACTATTTGATTAATTTTTCTTAAGATGCATTATTTTAATGAAAAGTTCATTTCTTTAGTGAAAAATTTAACAATTTTTGTGGAAAACTCGTTTTTCTGTTATCGAAAATGATTTTTTAAATAAGAATAGGTTGAATTTTTTGGTTTTAGAACCGCTTTTTTAATAGCAATGTTTTTTATTGGAAACATCAACTATTACTCTAATTATTGAGAAGTTATTTATTTTTAAAATTTAATAACCCAGTCAGCCATAAGGAAAAATCACAACCGTGTTTTCGGGATTTTTAACACACCTTTTTTTTAAAGAAATATTTATTTCCTTACTTAGCATGTTAAGATTGAAAATTTAACTAGATCCAGTGATATTTCGATTTATTTTAATTGGATTATTTTAATGTTCTTAATTGGAATATTTCAATAAATAACATACTAACGAGAGCCTTGATTAAAATGTGTAAATGAATTAAAACGGATTTCGATTAAAAATAATTCGCCCTCGTAGAAGATAAAGTGCTCTGTATTAGTTTTAACGAAAAATCCTTACTTTAACTGCTAGGTTTTTGAAAATAATTTCCGGACCTTAATTATCTGGATCAACATAGGTTCCTACTTATGCTTTTCCAATATTGCTGTCGCGCGGAGAAAACTATGCTCGTACGTGAATTAAAGTTTCCGATAATTGTGCTTTCAGCTTTAGTCACTCTGTGACTTACTCATGCATAGAGAACAGAATTTCTCCAACGAGAATGTTACATTGTTACATGAAGCGCGCGGTTCCTGTAACATCTTTCGTTGTCTGTGAGCACTCAAGTGAATAAAAAAAAAGTGAATAAAAAAAAATGAATAATTACTTGTTAAACATAAATATGTAATTAATGTAATCAATGTAATTAATAGTCAAGAGGACAGCATAGTTTAATTTATTTCAGAAAATCTGATCCCGATTCCTGAAGTGGTCCAGATCGGGTTAGTTCAATGTGGCCCTGATCACAGCTACTGTAGCGGTCCTGGCCGGGGCCACATCCTGTTACCCACATTACATAATAGCTAATTTAAAAATTAGAATCACTTAAAATTAGGGTTACTCCCGATCTTAATAAGTGACATTCTATGTTTCATTCAAAAAAATTTTTTTTTTTAAATTGGTAACTTCTTAATTATTTTGTTTTTCTAAATAATAAAATTAAAAAATAATACCAGATGTTTATTTCTTTTTAAAATATTTATTTAATATTTATTGTTTAACACGTTATGAAGATACTTCAACTAAAAGATAACAAAGAGTTTTAAACTCTCTGAAAAATCAATGATAATTGTTTTCAAATATTTAAATGATAAAGTTTAATATTCTTCACTGATTGTTCCTTTTCATCAAATAAATAACATTTAAATAATATTTGTATGGATACCACAGTCTGGCACTGATCGGATTAGGCGTTTCATTTTCAGTCTGGCCCTGACTGGGATGCTTGGTTGGGGCCAGATTCTGCAAGATCAGGGCCATTCCAAAATTTCTGCATGGGTTGACGGCCTAATATTTCGAGTCGAAATATATTAAATTTTCATCAAAATAGTTAGATTTTTGAATAAAAAATATTTCCTAAGCAGAAGAAATGAATTTTCAACCAACTAGTTGAATTTACAACAAACAAAAATTTATTTTTAACCAAATAGTTGAACACTCAAGCAGTAAAAGAATGATCAATCAAATGGTCCGATTTTTAAGATAAGACAGATGAATCTAAAACCAAAAAGAATAATTTTCAACAAAGTAGTTTAACCTTCAACCAAGAAGTTAAAAATACAAATTTTCAAGAAAAAAGTGAATTTTCACTAAGAAATATAAATTTTCAACCGCATAGTTGAATTTTCGACAAACACATCATTCATTATTAACCAAATAGGTTCATTTGAACAAAATAGTTGAATTTATAAACAAAAAATACGAATTTTTTAGAAGACAGTTAAATTCTCAACCAAAAAGTTCATTTTCAACCAAGAAAGATGACTTAAGTGACAAAAATGATGAATTGTAAATAGAAAATATTTTGGCTCTAAAACAATATAATTGAGTTCAATAAAAAAAACGAAGTTTTAACAACGCAGTTGAGTTTTCAGTTTAAAAACTAAATTTTCAACAACAAAAAACGACTTTTTCACAAAGTAATTAATTTTTCAACCAAGTAGAAAAACTTTCAAATAAAATAGAGGAATTTTTAGCCTAACAGTAGAATTTCCAATAAAATAAGCTAAGTTCTCACCGAACAATAAAATGTTTGATATTTCGAAAAAAAATTTAATTAGTTAAAATATTTGAATTCTCAACTAAAAAAGATTTTCTGCTAAAAGATATTATTCTACAATCCGAAAAGACGAATTTTTGAGAAAATAATAAAACTTTATAAAATAGTTGATTTTTCAACAAACTAGATGAATTTTCAACAAAAAGCTTTATTTTCATCTAATAAGGACGATATTTCTACCAAAAATGATAAATTCTCAATCCAAATGAACGAATATTCAACAAAGCAGTTAAATTTTCAACCAAAAATTATGCATGAAAAAATAGTGTAATTTTCTTAATTGATTCTATTAATTGAGTTCGAATTTAAGAAACAAATGAGAAAAAGGGGAAAAAGGGTATCTTTCTTAAAACAGAAGTGAACAGAGGAATTCTCCACAAAATGGGAAAAGAAAGGAAGATTAAAAATAATGTGAAGTCTTTTAATTAAAAACAAAGTTTATATTTTGTTAATTTCATTGTTTCCCATTCGGGGAAAGTGAGAGTGAGTACAGTAAGGGATGAGAAATGGAGAAGGGAAAGTATGAGAGGTAGGGGTATTGAAGAAGAAATTGGAAGGGAAACTGGGAAAAATTGGAGGTGGAAAATGGGAAAAGAAAGAAATATAGGAAATATTGTGAAGTCTGTTCTTTATCAACCAATTTTTAATTTTTCTCGAATCCCATTAGGGGACAGTGGGAGGAATTAGAATAAGTGAGGAGAAATAGGGAAGAGAAAGTATAAGAAGCGGGGCAAGTACGAGATTTGAGGCAAATGAGAAATGAGGAGAAGGTTAAAACAGAAAAGGAGGGGAAATAAGGGCGAAATTAAAGGGGAAGTAGAGGAAATTTGAGAAAGGTAAAGCAACGGGAGGAGTAGCAGGAGGGGTAGTGGAAGGAAGTAAGAGTAGAGGAAGGAACGTTGGAGGTGGTAAGGAGAAGGATACGAGCAATTAGGAGAAGGGGTAATAGATGCAGGGAGGGGAAGTAATCGAAAAGATTGACTGGAGGGAAGGGAAAGTATGAGAGGAAGAAATTTGAACGACTTAAAGTACTACTTCAAACATTTTCTATTAAAATATAATAAATATATTATTAAAAACATTAACTATAAAAAGTATTTCCCTAAAACTTTTTCATTCCTATTTCCAATGAATTGCCGCAATTAAACTATATTTTTAGCATAGTTGTTCTTAGTTTTCTGTAGCGTGAAAGGGGGAAACCGAGGCTTTTAATCACTGTCAATGCAATGCAAAAGCCCTTGTCTCTGGCAGACAATCACGTGCAGTCGTAAACAATACCGCTGAAGTTTGCCTGTTCGCGAAAACTTTTGGAGAAATTCTGTCGTCGATTCTACTTTAGCATCCACTTCAGGAGGAAGTACTTCACACACGAGACAGAAAAGAGGGTCTCCTCTCGTTTTCCATCTTTCCCCTGCTCTTGTGACTATGCAACGTCGCACATAATTCCGACCACCCCTTAAGGGCCATTGCAAGCTCTTTCCTTTCGTCGGTATCTCATACACCTCAGCATCGTAATTAGAGCAAGATGTGCTGCAAGAACAGGAGAGCTGTAGTACCCGGCACGCGTGAAACCAAAAAACTCTTCAAAATTTCTCTAAAACTTTTTCATTTTAAGCAAAAAAATTTGTTAAAAATGAGTTAACTTGGGTTTCGTAGCCTATTAGAACGTTCATTCTGTCTTTGATACCACCTCCCATCTCATAATTTCCCGCCCATGATCGCCCTACTCCCCCCTACCTCCCCTACCATCTCCACCATACTTAACCCTTCACTACTCCTCCCTTCCCAGTTTCTTCCACGCATAATATCCCCTCCACTCACTTTTCTGGATAATACTTCCCTTCCGTTAATTCCCTTCCCCTGCCACCACTTTCCTTTCTCTATTCACCAAAATATATCTGGTGAATCTCCATCACTTCCTATACAACACCTTAGCATCATAATAAGAGCAAGATGATACCGAAAATCAATTAAAAACTATTCTGAAACTCATTCTTTCGTTTCAATGGAGTTTGTTAAAAATTAGTTAAAATAGGCGCCTACAAAAAAAGGTTTCCTAAATTATCAAGCTGTTGATTTCAATCGTTCCACCC
>NC_046662.1:41342121-41386414 GCF_010883055.1 Belonocnema kinseyi | reverse complement strand
TAATTGCCCTAAGTTTCTGTCTCCAATATACTTACCCTCCCAACGCTTACTACATTTTACCCCTTCACTTCCCCTCCATTCCGCAACTTCCTTGACCTCTCCATTCAGCTCTACCAACTTTCCTAGATAATACTCTTCTTTCCTTTCCAAGCTATCACTTTTTCTCACTTACTCTTCTACTCACCTGCATTACCGTACTAGCCCTCCCTTCGCTTTCATAATAACCGTCCCAAACTTTATATAATTTCACCTAATATCCGAACCCTCATTTCCCCTCGCTTCCCCTACTTCTGCTACCTCAATTTCCTCCTACTCCACCTTCCATTTTCGCTTACTTTCCACCCATATTCCACCACACTTTCTCTACCCTCATTTCTTTCCGCTTTAACTATTTCTCCACAAATCTACACCCTCATCTCTCCCGTTACTATTTCACATCACTATACCCCTACTTCCACTATTTTCCTCCCTACATTTCCCCTTACTTGTAATACTTCCTTTTCTCTTCTTCGTAACTCCTTATTTCATCTCGCTTCCTCTACTCGTCCCGCAATAATTATCGCCTACCCTTGCACTGGTTTACACTCACTTGTCCATCCATAATTTTTTCTTACTTCCTTTATCTTTATTGCCTTCCACTTAACCTACTTCCTCTTACTTCCTCTGCCTTTATTTCGCTATAATCTCTTACTTCTTATTCCCTCATTTCCCCTCCTGGGTGAAATTTACGACGGTCCTCTAGAAACCGGATCGAAACTACAAGGGTTTACATCCCCGGAAAAAGGGTGCTATTTTATAATTGGATATAGTTAGATCGATGAAAACGTATTAAAGACGACATAAAAAAGCCCGGGAAAATATTAAATTTTGTGAATAAATAATTTATATACAATCTTCAATATTCTCAAATTCATATTAAAAATAGTTAAAGTTTATGCGTGTTCATGTCTCTGAATTTTCATTTTACAACATTAAAAACAAGGGATTTAAAAATTTCTCAGGAAAAATTTTTAGGACTGTAAAACACGAAAAAAATCTCCGAAAAAGAAAAGATTCGAAATAAAAAATTATCGAAATAATGAAATAGAAGAAATATAAAAAAACCCAACTTCAAATAGTGTGAACTAATAAATTCCCGAACAATTTATAATATTAGAAAATTTAAAAAAAAACTTACATTGAGCATTAATAAAAAATTTCTTTCATCAAAATATTTCCTTATTGTATTTTTAATAAATAAATAAAATTAATAAAAAAATATTTAATTGTTTAAATTTGTGAATTTGGAACAGTCCGATGTTGTATAATATAGTAATTTTCTCTCACGAATTTTATTATTCAGAAATTTAAAATTCGCTAATATGAAAAACTATTGGAAATGTAATTATTGGGAGGTTTTTACGTTCTATAATATTATAAGCTGCTCGAACATTTTATCACCAGGAGAATTTTAAAATTTTAGATTTCTATATTTCGACAATTTCATAATTTCGTGAATTTTATATTAAGAATTTTATTTTTTAGAATTTTTCAGTCGTTCCAGATTTTTGAGTACTAAGAGTTGTAGACATTTTTGAAAGGAAATGTCCTTAAATCCACTGAAATCTTAAAAAATCAATTCATTTTTTTAAGTCTTTCAATTTTTTGATTTTCTTCATATTCTATGAATCAGTTAAAATCCGTAGAAATCCTTGAAATAAAAATTTAATTTATTTCATAAAGTTCTGTAAAAATTATTTTAAATCCTTAGAAATTCCTCAAATCTATTAAAATAAGTAGAAACTATTTGAAATTCCCAGAATATAAATTAAATTAAAATTATGAACTAAATTTATCTTAAAAAACCCCCGTTGATATAAAACTCACGCACGCTTATCTTCACCTCCTTGGATTTTTTTCTAATATTAAAACCATAAGGCATTTAAAAAACCATAACAATACATTTCTAAATAGTAAGAGTTCTATTTTTTTTGAATGAAATCGCTTGAAAATTTTTTTCATCTTTTAAAATAAATTATAAACTTTATTTTATAATATAAAAACCATACCGCATTTAAACACCAATGACAAAAAAATTTAAATAATAAGTGCTGTTATATTTTTTGGAATGAAGTCTCTTGAAATTTTTTGGAATCTTTCAAAATAACTTAAAACCTTTAAAATCATTTGCAATTTCTGTATATCCTTCATACCCCTGAAATTGAATTAAAATTATTTTCAAACGACCTTTGACGTCCCTGGATTTTTATTTTCTAATATTAAAAACACTCAGTATTTAAAAATTGATAAATATGAACATTTCTGCGAATTTTTTAAACCATTTAAATTATATTATGTACTTATAATTTCCGAATTAAAAAAAATAAAATAAATTTTTTATTCAGTAAGAAACTCCAGCTCTCCAGAACTTGGACTTCAATATTTAAGTAGTAACGGCTGGAGATTATATTGGCACTTAATCATATCAAATGATTTTAAAATTTAATTTATCTGAAATACAACTGATTTATCCTTGACAAATATTAATCCAATAATTAATTAAAATGTAATTCATGTAACGTTCATTAATTAATATTCAGTCAATATCCAACATTACACAATTTCAGATGACCCAAATTAATATTATTAACGGAAAAGGATCAACTATGATTCCAAATTAATTAGAATTCCTGTAATTATTTTAAATAATTGAAACGGTATCAAAATCAATGTTCAGCGGTAGATTTTTTTGCGAAAAAAGAGAATAAACGATGATTTTATTTATTTTATTTTTTGGAGTGAAAAATCAACTATTTTATTGAAAGTTCAACAATTTTGATTTGACAAATCGTTATTTTTGTTAAATATTTAACTAATTTCTTACAAAATTCAAATATTTCATTAAAAATTACATTTTTTTATCGAAAATTTATATTATTATGTTGAAATTTCAACTGTTTTGTAAAAATATCGCCTTTTTTACTTTTATATTCAACAATTCGGTGGAAAATTTTTCTTCTTTCTTGATAGAAAAATCTTTCTCGCCTATAATGTCATCTATTTTTTTTGAAAATTCGTCTTTTTTAATTGAAAATTAAAACAAATTGTTTCGACTTTAAACCTTTCATTCTGTAGTAAAAAATGTAAGAATTACATTTTTTGTTTAAAATAACCTTTTCTGGTTGCTAAGAATATAGTTGCAGATTATAACAAATGGTTTAAGCAAGTTTGACAATACATTATTATCATTGAAAGGTAGTATTTCATGTAAATATTAGAATTAGCTACAATTAAACGGGAACTAGAAGTAATGAAAAGCGCGCGATTTTGAAATTAAATTTTACAATAAATTCACAATTTAAAAAAATTAAATGTGAAAGAAGATAACATGAAATATAAACATATCAATACCGCATAAAAAATATGAAAATGGAAACATTTATTAACAAAAACTATTCCATTTTATGCTTTAGAGTTACTTTTTTAAATCGAAAATTCAGACATTTTGATGAAAATTGTATTTTATAGGAGAAAATTAATCTTGTTGCTTAAAAATTTAATTATTTCGTTCAAAATTCATGTTCTGGATCGAAAATGAATTTTTTAATTAAAAATTGAACCGTTTCGATTTTCAAGTACAAAATTTATCTTGTTTAGCTGATCATTCATGTACTTTGTTACAATTAATATTCTTTAGTAGAAATTTCATCTTATTTACAATATTTTATTGAAAAGTCGTTCTTCGTTTGAATGAATTGTTTTTCAATGTGAATTTAATTATTTGACATTTGGTTGAAAAGTGATCTTTTATAGTTGAAAATTCAACTTTATGATTTAAAAATTATTGATTCATCTTGTTTGTTTGAAAATTTTTTTTTAACCGAATGTTTAACTATTTCATATTTGATTTAAAATTAAAATTTTCAAAATTCAAATATTTTCTTGACTATTCACACACAGATTTAGTTAAAAATGCTTCTTTCTTGGTGACACATTAATATTCTTGATTAGAAATGTATTTCTTTCGTTGAAAATTCAATTGCTTCGTGAAAAATTCATTGTTTTAGTAAAAATGATTTTTCTGTTTTATTAAAAACAGAGCTATTTTGTTTAGAATTCTTCGTTTGTTGGTTGAAAATAATTTCGATAACTTAAAATTTACATTTCCAACTTTTGGTTAAAAATTCATGTATTTTTAGAAAATTAATTTTTGTGGTTGAAAATTCATCTTTCTGGTTGAAAATTCTTTTTTTTTTGTAGAAAATTAATATTCTTGGTCTACTCGATTTTTGGTTTAAAAATGATCTTTTCTATTCGAAAAAAGCTATTGGATTAAAAATTAATGCATTTTTTGAAAGGTAATTTTTTGTAGAAAATCAATTCTCGTCGTTAAAAATGGACCTTTTTCGTTGAAAATTATCAGTTTTTGGTAAAAAATTAATCTTCTTAATTGGAAACCCATCTTTATTAATTAATGCATTTTTTGAAAGGTAATTTTTTGTATAAAATCAATTCTCGTGGTTAAAAATGGACCTTTTTGGTTGAAAATTGTCAGTTTTTGGTAAAAAATTAATCTTCTTGATTGGAAACCCATCTTTATTGATAGAAAATCAAGTATTTCGTTAAAACTTCATTTTTTTTGCAGAAAGATTCATAATTTTAATTAAAAATTACACTTTTTGTTTGGAAATTTATATTTTTTGTTGAAGATTTGACCTTTTGTCTAGAAAACTCATCTCTCTTATTGTAGTATCACCTTTTTTGTTATAAGTTGAACTATTTGATTAAAAATTCAGTTTTTCGAGTCAAGATTTATAATTTTCATTAAAACTGTGTCTTTTAGAGTAGAAGATTTATCTTTGTTATTGATAATTCATATATTTTGTTAAAAATATGTCTCTTTTGGTTGAAAAACATGTTCTTTTTGGTCAAAAGTTCAACCAATTGTTTAAAAATTAATTTTTTTGTAGTAAAAATTTTAATTCATATTTTTGGACGAAAATTCTGTTTATTAGTTAATAAATCATCTAATGGGTTAAAAACTCAACTTTTTTCTTGAAGATTCACCATTCTGCTAGAAACTTTTTTTCATTTATATTTTTTAGTTTAAAATTGAACTATTTTGTTGAAAATTAATTTTCTTATCTGACAATGTTAGTATTCCATTTTTGGTTGAAAATTGCTCTTTTTTAATTAAAAATTCAGGTATTTTCTTGAAAAGTCGTCTTTTTTGGTGAATAATTTTTTTCCTATTAGTTCTATAGTCTTATATATTTCAATCGACGTATTGAACGTGAACGCGTATAAAACTTTTGTGCCCTTTATGAGGACATTTTTTATATTTTTATAAAAAAATTATTTCTTGAAAATGTGTTTTCTATCATTTACCATAATTAAACGTTTTTTTAGGTTATATCATTAGCAAATTTAATAAACAAACGCATTATTCAAGCACTTATCGACGGAAAAATTCGTTTTTTTCAATGCCAGTCCTTTTAATTGGGAACTTCACGATAATTTTAGCAATAAGCATGACTATTTGATACTTTTTTTAAAAACAAATTTAATAAACAAATGCATTAGTCGGGCATCTGTTGACGAAAAATTCGGTTTTTTATTCGGTACCAGTCCTTTTAATTGAGAACTTTATATTAATTTCAGCAAGATTCAAAATTAGTACATAAACTTTATGATTTTTCAAACAAATTTAATAAACAAATGCATTATTTGGCCATTTGTCGACGGAAAAATTCGTTTTTTTCCATGTCAGTCCTTTTAATTTAAAACTTTACAGTTACTTCAGTAACATTCATAATTAGTTGATTAATATTATGTTTTTGTTAAACAAATTTAATTAAAAAATGCATACTTCAGGAATTGGTGACGTAAAAACTCGTTTTTTTTAAGGCCAATCCTTTTAATTGGGAACTTCATGATAATTTTAACAACAT
The DNA here is from genome assembly GCF_010883055.1 of Belonocnema kinseyi. NCBI lineage: Eukaryota > Metazoa > Arthropoda > Insecta > Hymenoptera > Cynipidae > Belonocnema > Belonocnema kinseyi. The sequence goes on along the minus strand of NC_046662.1, from coordinate 41,380,484 downwards.
CCATCACTACTTGATAATTTATTTTAACAAATTTAATAAATAAATACATAAGTCGGGCATCTATTGATAAAAAGTAAGTTTTTCTTCGATGTCAGTCCTTTTAATTCAGAACTTCATGTTAATTTCAGCAACATTCATAATAAGTTCATAAATTTTATGATTTTTTCAACAAATTTAATAAACAAATGCATTAGTCGGGCATCTGTTGACGAAAAATTCGGTTTTTTATTCGGCATCAGTCCTTTTAATTGAGAACTTTATGTTAATTTCAGCAAAATTCAATATTAGTACATAAACTTTATGATTTTTCAAACAAATTTAATAAACAAATGCATTATTTGGCCATTTGTCGACGAAAAAATTCGGTTTTTTCAATGTCAGTCCTTTTAATTGAGAACTTTACAGTTACTTCAGTAACATTCATAATTAGTTGATTAATATTATGTTTTAGTTAAACAAATTTAATTTAAAAATGCATAATTCGGGAATCGGTGACGTAAAAACTCGTTTTTCTTTAATGCCAATCCTTTTAATTGGGAACTTCATGATAATTTCAAGAACATCCATCACTACTTGATAAGTTTTTTTAACAAATTTAATTAAAAAATACATAAGTCGGGCATCTGTTGACAAAAAGTAAGTTTTTCTTCGATGTCAGTCCTTTTAATTCTGAACTTCATGTTAATTTCAGCAACATTCATAATAAGTTCATAAATTTTATGATTTTTTAAATAAATTTAATAAACCAATTCATTAGTTGGGCATTTGTCAGCGGAAATATTCGTTTTTTTCAATGTCTGTCCTTTTAATTGGACACTTTACGATAATTTCAATAGCATTCCTAATTAGTTGATTAATTTTACGTTTTTGTTAAACAAATTTAATTAAAAAATGCATTATTCGGGCATTCATCGACGTAAAAACTATTTTTTTTTCAAAGTCAGTTAATCCATATAATTAATAGGGCCTATTTAATCGTGGAAAATGATATCAGTTCACGATTGTTAAAAGATTAATAGTTTACAACGAAAATAGTCAGAAACATTTAGTTCAGGGAGATGAGATAATTGCTTGGTGAAGCCGCATACCATAATCTATGCGAATTAGCTTATTCACTCTGGGAGAGAAACTTTCTTCAGACTCGTGAGTGTCCCGACTTTTCATGTTTTATAGAATTTATTTATAATAATTATTAAATGAATTGCTTAATAATTCCTTGTATTCAAACCCTCTTGTGTTGGCCAACTGTAAGTACTGAATGAAAAAAAGAACTGTTTTCTGAAATTAAAAGGACTAACTTTGAAAAAAACTACATCTATAGAAATTTAGTTACAAAATACGTTAAAACCGATATTACAGTTTAGTATAATCTTTAACAATTTAGGGAAATCGGGTATGTATATTACAAAGTAGTATAGCATTTATTAATAATCTATGAAAAATTCACATTGGAAAATTAATATAAGTTCTACAAAACTTGTAACAGAAAATGGGATATTTAAAATTCACTATATTAAATTTAAGCAGGACCATAATGTTGATTATTAGAAAGATTGGAATATTTTTTTCACATTTTGAAAGAGAGGAATGTTGAAAATACGAAAACGACAAGTTCGAAAACCGACGTGAAATCCCGCGTTATATACTAAATGGTGAGAATTTTTAGGATTGTGAGAAACGGCATGGTGCTTAATAACTCGACTTAGAAACATTCAAAATTAAAATTAAAAACAGGAAAATATTCTGTTTTAATAAGGTCAAAACTGGGATTGAATAAATTCAAAAATTTCTTTATGTTTTTTTTTAATCACCTCGTTCCTGCCTCACATTCGGCTTGGTAATACAAGTAACAGTGCTGGGTTCAAAATTGTAGGTGCCCTGAACTAAATATAAATTCTGTATTATTATACAATTACCAGTCCAACCGTTTATAAGAAAAAAGAGCTATGAATAAAATAATTCCTCTTTTTTTGAGAAGTACTTAAAATCTATGTGAAATCTTGAAATTTCTGTGAATTCTTTTGGAATCATTCTCAATTTTTGTAAAATATTTAAAATACATAAAATCTTTAAAATACCTGAAATCTTTGTGAAATTTTTCTGGCGCATTTGTGCATTCTTAGTTTAAAATTTGTTTGTAAAATCTTTTGTGTTAGTTTGAAATCATTGAAACTTTAAAAATCTTCTCAAATTTGTTAAAACCTGATTTGATAGTTTAAAACCTTTCAAATATTTATGAAATATTTAAAATCTTTTGAAAGCTTTACAATTCTCGGAAATGTTCCAAAACTTTTGGAAATTTTTGTGAAATCTTTTGAAAAATTTGTGAGTTTTTTTATTCGTTGAAATCATCGAATTCTATTAAATCTTAGTGAAATATTTTTAAATCTTCCAAATGTTTTAAAATCTTTGATATATGGTGTACTGTACCCTTTTTAAAATGTTTGAAATCCTTTATATCTTATGAAATATTTAAAAGTCTTGTAAAATTTTTGTAAAATATTTTTAAACTAGTGATGTACACTAGGGTTGTCTTCAACTTAACTTGCGGGAGATATTAAGAATTTGTTGAGGAATCTCTAATCAATCATTTCCATAAAATTACTTTAACTTTTGATTCCTCAACTCCCCTCCCCCCTTGTGGAGCCCCAAAAATGCCCAAAAAAACTGAAATTGACTGTTTTGTCCAAAATTAACACATAAATGCTCTATTTTTCCTTTTTTTGCCATAAATTATGTTTGAATTATAATGATCTTTGTTTCAAGTATTTAGTATTCGTTTAAAAAATTTATTATTATTTAATTGTAACTTTTTCTTAAAAAGAGGTATAAAACTCTAGTTTAAAAAAAAATTTAATTAGCTTTGCTTTCTGCAATTATTGTGGTAATTTGTCATTGTAAGGAGCAAAATTTTTCGTCTAAACCATTATCGTATTGTTTAATAAATTTATTAAATATTAATGTAAAACTTTATCGGAAATTGATTCAAAAATCTGATTTTCGTCTCAATTCATTTGAGTAATTCGCTTATTGTTAAATATTTAAACAGCAAGCAAATGCTTTAAATGACCAGTATTTGTTTATAAAATATTTCACATTGATCAAGAAAAGTTTATTTTCAGTGAGACTTCATTCTATAAAAATTACATTCAAGTTTGTCGTACTGAAATTATTTTTGATAATATTTTCCTTTTAATCACCCTGGTAAACATACTCGTTTGTCCTCTGAAAGCTCAAAGCAAGTTTTTTGTTTTTTTTATTAATTTGTAGATTATTTACATTAACTTTCGTACCTCGAACTATTAATTCCTATAATTGCTTTCATATTATTTAAATATGTCATTATCAATTTTTCTTATTCGGTGTTTTAATACATAAAATATCAATCTTTGCTATTGAATATACCAATTTTCGTTCTAAAGATATTAAGTTTTCATATTCTAATTATAAAGTTTTGTAATCACGATAACAATAACTTTTATATTTACCTGATTTCCCTAAATCGTAATCGACTATATCAATTATGAATATTGAAATATCAAGTTTTATTATAAAATTTCTTTCAGTTAGTTTTTATGTCAACAAATGCTCAAATAATGCATTTTTTAATTAAATTTGTTTAAATACAACATAACATTAATCAACTAATTATGAATTTTAAATGATCGTAAAGTTCCCAATTAAAAGGACTGACATTGAAAAAAAAGGAGTTTTTCCGTCGACAAGTGCCTAAATAATGCATTTGTTTATTAAATTTGTTAAAAAAATTGTATAATTGATCAAGAAATTATGAATTTTTCTGAAATTATCTTAAGGCTCTGAATTTTAAAAAATTGACATAGTAAAAAAAGGAATTTTTCGACGACAAATGCCTGAATAATGCAATTGTTTATAATATTAACAAGAATAGACTTAAGAGAAATTTTTTTCATTAAAATATTGTTTATATTAAAATTTATTACAATATAACTTAAAAAATCACATTTTCAACAAATAATTTATTTATAAAAAATTTGTTTGTTGCGTCATGATGTATTATCTTTATATAATGTTAATCCATGAAACTTCGGCGATTACAACAATTTTCTGTTATTGACGAGCACCGGGAACGTCGAGTAGAAAAAGTTGGCATTTTTTTCGTCACCCACTAATTGAACACTACAGGGTCGAATACTTTCCGGCCACACCTTGACAATTCAAGATTAATCTCTTAATTTTAATAACCAATGCAGTCATTAATCGAAATCCATTTGTTTTAACTATTTTCCTGGCACGAAATTTCCCGGAAAATTGGCATCCACCAAGTATGGACCATTCAACATCCAATCTACTCTCATGGGATTACTCGCGAGGAAAATAGCACCGGAATTGGAAATTCGTAGCCGACAAACGATGCTTCTTGAACTCCTTACTGTCAGACTTCGAGAAGTACTTTTCTCTTCTTCCACCCCCTGCTTATGTCGATTGTAGAAGTACGTACGCAAAGGCGTCTATGTGTATGCGAGCATATCTACATACTTCTTTTTTGAATGTGCCAGCACGTTTGCTCTTTCACGACGCTCCTTGAATAATGGAAACATAAATGCTTTTTGGCAGGCCAGGTGAATCGAGCCAAGGGATGAATTCTAGGTGTTCAAAACACACCCTGGATTCTCACATTTTTCTGAAAAGATAAATGTGCACACCATCTACTTTGGACAAAATTTGCAATGGAAATCTTCCTAACCATCTTTTCGGTTTGCAAGATTTTCATCACAGAGTCAGAAGTTTAACTAAAGCTTACAACTCTGGTTAGTGTCTTAACAAGTTTGTAAATTATGTATGATTATCTTTAAATTTATTCAATCATTTTGTCTGCATTAAGCCCCTAAGTTTTCATTTCCTTATTAAGTGATTTTGTCTCTCATTTTATTCGATCAGCCAGTTAGACAGTTTGGCAGTTCTTTTAGTTTGACATCTTCGGACATAATTTTTTCACTTGAAGTTTTTAAGATTGAATAGAAATTCTTCAGTTTTAATTGGAATATCAAATTCTTATCACGTTAGATCGAGACAACCATCACTTTTATCTGATTTCCAAATCAGTTAAAACTAGATGCAGTGCTGGGGAAATTCCTTAAAAATTACTGATTATTCCTTTAAAATTACAGACACATTTACTTCGTAGTAATAGTAATTTGTTCAATTTCTACTTACTAATTCAAGTAACTAAAGGTTCCTTTAAACTTCCTCATTAACATTCGGAAATTTACATACTCGAAAAATTATAAGAATTTTTGCAAAAATATAAATCAACACTGTCAAATATTAAAAATTTAACTATTTCAAAAAAGACTCGACAGCTACATCATTTTTTATTGAACAAATTAAATATTACAAGTCTTCAGTTGAAAAGATTCAAAATTGAAGAATTTAAAAATTATCAATATTATTATGGAGTTTAGAACATAATTTTAAGTTTTTTAAATGGGAATTGTGAGACTATTTATAGTTTAAGAAGTTATTGACTATTTTATATAGAGAATCTTAATTAATTAATTAATTAATAGTAGATTATAAATTTATTTTTTAAGGATATTACTGAAAATTAGACAAAAACGATAAAAGTATCCGTTGCCACTATTCATAATGTGTTAGGCAGGTGAACAAGTTTAAAAAATGTTGTCATTTTCTTTTTTAGTTTCTTAAAAAAATTTTAAAACAGTTTTTTACTAATGTATATGTCTATATGGCTGGATGTATTTAAGTGTGTATGAAATAGTGTATGACTGTCTGTCTGTGAGCATGATAACTTTTGAAAATATTAGTTATTTTAGTTAGTCAGTTATTTTTGATGAGAATTCAAAAAGTGAGCAAATTTAAAAAATTTTTGAGACCACTTTTTTTAAAGATTCAAAAGTTTTTGAAGGGTTGTTCTTAGTACTTAAAAATATGAACATTTTCTGCTAAATACTTTTTTTGGCGAAAAGAATTACCAGAGTTATAGCACTTGCAAAATTAAAAAAAATAAACAAAAATGAAAATTTTAAGTTAAATAGCGTACGATATAAAAAAATGCAAGTAAATAAAAACGTTACTTTTTGAAAGCCCTACAACATTATCATACCAACTTTTTGAATTTTTTGGAAAATTTGAAAATTCAAATCTTGACTGCATAAACAATAATAAAAAATCCAAAATTGCATTTTGTGGTCAAACTGTGCATGATGCGAAAAAAGATTATAAAAACATTGTGCCATCAAAGAAGATGTACAAATCGGTTAATAATCACTTTTCTATAGGATTTTTTCAACGAAAGAAGAGCAAAAAGCTTTTTATTAATTTAAAAATAAATAACGTACAATATGAAAATAGTCAAATAAATAAAAACGTTACTTTTCAAAGTCCCTTCGTGATTGTCATAACAACTTTTTGAACGTTTTCGATAAATTAAAAATTAAAATTTTGAGGGCACAAAAATAGTAAAAAATAAAAAATTGCATTTTATGGTTAAACTGCAAGATACGACAAAAGATGATTTTGATAGAAAGCGTAGTTTTTTTATTCGTAAAAAACAGCATTAAAAATATATAAATTAAATTTTCAAAAAAACGAGACAAGCTCCGAATAAATAAACAGGCAAAATTTGTTCATTCAAAAAAGACCTTCAAATTTGTTATGAATTATTTTTTGATAAAATGCGCATTTCTTGTTTTAATCGCGAAAAATAACATTTACAAGAAAAAATCAAATCATTGGAAAAACGATGCAAGGTATAACAACACATAAACAAAAAAAAATTGTTCATTCATAAAATTTTCACTTATAAAATTGTTTGTCTAAATTATATCTATCAATTTTTTTTAAGCCACTTTACGCTAGGATGCGTATTTTTGGTTTAAATCGTAAAAAATAACATTGAAAATAAGCAAATTAGATTTATAAAAAAACCGCACAAGTTTCAGTAACACTTTTAATAACAAATTTTTTTGTATATGATATGAGTGCGAAGCACCAAATAAATGATGATAATGTGTTCATTAAAGCCGCAGGAGATTTAATGAAAGAGAATTCACAACCATCAACTTACAGTTGTTGATTTGTTGATCTCTAATTTTAAAAGGCCTGCATGCAAATGAGGAGTAAATAAAAATCTCGGGCAGGCAGCGCAAGATAAATATATTATCGAGCGCGAAGCGCAAGAACCAGTAGCAATTTCTGGTTAGATACTTTTCCATTAAGTTATTAGAGAGATCAGAATAAGAACCTGAATTCAAGAAAATATCGCTAACTTTTATCTATGTGGTAATGGTACAAGTAATTATTTAAAATGAATTTTGAAAGAATTAAGTTTTATGCAAAACAATTTGCACATAAAGTACAATCAAATGTTTAATAACCAAAATTTTTTGAAATTAAATCTGAAAGTTTGCCTTTAAAATTTAATTTTTAAAAGGCATGTGATGAAAATATGTTCGTGAAACTAAAAGGGATTTAACAAAAAAAAAATCGCAAGAACTAAATGTCAGTTGCCAATGGTTTGACCTTTAATTTTAAAATTCCTAAGTAAATATGTGGGGCATGTGCAATGACCGAGCGCCTAGCGCGAGGTAAATACATTATCCCAGCGAGCAGACTTTTTTTTGTAGAAAGCCCTTAATTTTGAAATTTTTAATTTGAAACAACTTCAAAATAAAACCAATTTAGTTTAATTTGTCTACTTTAATCATGGTTTAACAAAACTGTAAATTAAAATATTTATCAAGGTTAAAAAAAAATCTTTGACCAAAATATACTAAAATAAAACAAAATAGTTCCTTCTGAAAATCACACCTGCAATAATAATGAAGAAATAATTTCGAAACAAATTTTATAAAAAGAATTTAATTTCTAGGTATTTATTTATTGAATAGAGACAAACCACTTCGGAAAAAACTTTTTTTGGATGAAAAATGGGGTGTCATAAAAAACCTTTTTTTTGTCGCGCAACCCCTAAAACTATTCCCTTTGGTAAGAATTATATACGTATTTTTGTTTTAATAAAAAAAATTTAACTGCGGTTCTAGAACTTTAAACCACCCAAAAATGATTATAGCTTTAAATTAACGGCAATTTCCCTTAAAACAATTACTACCGTTTTTAGGAATTAAAATATCAAATCGTGCATTTTAAGCATTTTTCATCCATTTTTTAAAGATATTTTATTAACTGGATGTCTTGCTGAAATAACGAAAATTGAGAAATATATTTTTAAATTTGACCCTTATAAAAGTTAGTTTTTCACGATAAGGGGTAGTATTTTTGGTCCTTTTGGGTCAACTTTTTTTTACTAGGAACCTAGTACCGTCAGTTGTATTTCCTTACTGGAACTTATAATTTTTACGGAAATTAATGCTGATAAATAATTTTGAATATTTTGGGGCAGATAGGCTCCAGAACGGCGGCTATAACTTTTTTTGAACAAAACGAAAATAAAAAATTATTTTATTCGTAAAATGGAACAAATTCAGGGAGTTCATGACACAAACAAAATAAAAATAGTCAGTGGTGCATTCGAGATGATTTTAATACAATTCGAGATTTTCTTGAAACATTTCCAGTTGAACTCAGAACTTCACAAGAATCGAAAATTTAAAAACAAATTAAAATGTCGAGTCCAGAATCTAGAAATTTTTTTCGAGATTCTTGACCTCCATGAAGTTTTAAGTTTACCTGAATATGTTTAAAAAAACTCGACATCGTCTCGAATTCAATAGTTATTCTCCTATTTCGAGACATATTGCTTTAATTATTAATAACATTTTGTTATTGTTCTAAACGTAATTAATATTCATTGCAGTAAAAGAAAGGAGCAAAAACTAAGCTCGTGTAATCTTTATGCAAACGTTCACTACCAAGCTTACTTTTACTGCAGATTTTGCATACTATTTACATACTTAAAATCCATAAGTCGATTAGCTTCTGAATTATAAATAAAAACCCAGTTTTTTAAATGAGAATCTAATTAACAGTGTTGAAAGAAAAATTGTCTGAAATTCATGCTCCCGATTTTGCAGGATCTGTGCAAACATCGAATTGTCGATATGGGTAAAAGTCGATAAAAACTGTTTTTCCATAATTTTAATAATAAATCGTTTTATTTCACTGAGACCATTGTTTGCCTACAGGAACAATACCTTTTCACTGAAAAAAGAAGATGAATATTTAATACAGTAATTGCAATCCAGCTTTTGGTTATTAAATCATGTTGTCATTGCATGAATAAGCCATCAGTGCAAGCCAAAAAAATCCATCATCACGATAATAAATAGCTATTTTTATTTTTATGAATAATTGCTAATAATTTATTTGTATTTTTTAAAAATTAATAGAAATTAAATTCCTATACGAGATAATTTCATATAAAATGAATAGAAGAATGACATTGTGCACAACCTTGGAAAGAGAGAATATAAATTGTAAAGTGACATTTTGATTGAGCGCGTCACGGACTGAGTAATTACCAAATTAGGGACATGCACAAATTAAATTGTGTCTCGTAATTTCATGAAAAGTTTATATGTGAAAGGCTTATTGCAGAAAACAGAAAATTTCACTACGAATTCGAGCATTGAGTATCATTTATAATCATTAATTCGAGACATTTTCAAGAAAATTCGCTTTTTTAACATGTTTAGTTGGACTTAGAACTTCATCCAGTTTAAAATTAAAAAAAATAAATAAATTTCGAGTCGAGGATCTCGAAACCTTTTATTCGACATTCTTGATCTCCATCAAGATTTGAGTTTACCTTAACATGTTTTAAGAAAATCTTGAAATTTCTCGAAACCGTTTTAAATGCACCAATAATCATTTCATAATCAGGGTGTCTACACAAATAATAAAATTCCCGAACAGTTGATAATATTACCGCATTTGAAAATTTACAAAAAATAAAATTCCTAACGTAAAATTGCCAAACTATAAGATATCAGAACAACAAAATTCACGAATTAGAAAATTCCCAAACATGAATTAAATTTCTGAATTAAATTTTTTTTAAATATAAAATAACAAAGAAAGTTTAATTTTGAACCAAGTACATAGACTTATTTTCAACCAAAAAGATGTATTTTTAACTGAGAAAAAGTTTTCAGTCACGAGAAAAAACCATTTTTAAAAAAAAGTTCAATTTTCAAAAAACGATGAATAATCCTCAAAAAATATTAATTTCTAAAAAAAAACGAATTTTCTACAAAAAAAAAGAATTTTCAAATAAAAGAGATAATTTTTCAACCAAAAATTGAATAGCTATATCTTCAGTCATAAAAATTAATTTTTAAATAAAAGGATGATCTTCCAACTAAAATAATAGAAGACTAAGTTGGAATAGTTGCATTTTCATTTTAAAAAAAATTTTCCACAAAACAAAAACATTTTCCAACAAAGTGATGAATTTTCAACTAAAATGAAGAATTTTCAACTGGAATAGCTGAATTTAGATCTGAAAAAGATTAGTTTTCAACAAAAAATGGAATAGTTAAATTCTCAATTACGAAACAATTAATTTCCGTCAAGAGAACAACATTTTTAACAAAAAGAGTAATTTTCAATCCAAATGATGAATGCTCAACTGGAATTATTAATTCTTAACCTAAAAATAAATTTTCAACCAAGAAAATTAATTTCTACGAAAAAATGTATTTTCACCAAAAAAAGAGAATCAAAAATTGAATAGTTGAATTTTGAGTTAAAAAACATTTTTGTTTAATTTTAAAGAAAAAACTGTGGAATTCATACAAAAAGTCTAATTTTCCTTAAAATAGTTAAATTTTCAACCCAAAATGTTTCTTATGTCAAAAAATCAGAAGAAAATCTACAAAATTATAATTTTACGAAGTTTAAGGAAAAATTCTATTTAGTTTAAAATATATTTATGGCATATAAAAGTGTAAAAGAAGTTTAAAAATATTTTATAAATCATGGGAAATCCTTCAGTTTCAAAACATTTTTAATCTCTTTAAGACTTCCGAAATTCGTAAAAGAATTTCAAACTCAATCTTATTATTCCCACAAATTTTTTAAATCCATTAAATTAAAAAAATAGCCTAGATCCTTTTATAAAATTTTTAAAATGTTTTTGATTGTTTTAAAATCTTTTTGAATAGCCACTTAAAATCAAGTTTCAAAAATAAGAATCCTTTAATTTTTTTTGGGAATCTTATAATATTTATTTAATTTTCTTGAAACCTTAAACAACCCTTAAAATGTTTTGCAATTTTACTTTGAAATCCATAAAAATCTACATATGGATATGATTTAAAAAAATATATTTTTGACATGTTTTTTAAATTTGGTCAACATTTTTTGAATATCTCTTAAAATGATCCAAATCTTGCCTAAAATTGTTGAAAGATCGTACAAAATAAAAAAATTATCCTACTATATTCTAGATTCTATTTTGGAAATGTTGGAAACCTTTTGAAATGTTTTAAAATTAATTTAAATTACCTTTTAAAATTAAACTTTTAAAGTAAAAAAACTATTTTGACAGGAATCTTAAGAAAATTTTCATATTCTCTTGAAACCTTTTAAAATTCGTAAAAAGCTTTTAAATTATTCGTTCAAAATTTAAAAAAATCTAAGTTTTAAATTATTTAAAATTTTATAAAATTTTAAGTTATTTTTTATCTGGAATCTCGTCTCAAATTTTGTCTTCGATTTTTTCTCGAGTCTCGTCTTGTGCTTCGCTCCCAATCTCGCCTTGTGTCTTATCCTGAGCTTCGTCTTGAATCTCGTCTCGAATATCGTTTCCAATGTCCTAAAGAATCTCGTCTTGAGTATAGTCATGAGGTTTATCTCGAGTCTTGTCTTAAGATTCGTCTCGGATCCCGTCTCTATTGTTGTCCTGAATCTCTTCGTGGATCTCGTCTTGAGACTAATCTCGAATATTGTTTCGAATTTCGTTTAGAATCTTTTTTCTAAGCTTATCAGTAGTATTTTTTTTAAATTTCATTTAAAGTCTTGTCTCGAGTCTTGTTTTAAGTTTTGTCTCGAATCTCTTTTTGAGCCTCGTCTCTAGTTTCATCTCGAATATCGTCCCCAGTATCGTCTTGAATCTTATTTCGAGTCTCGTATTGAGTTTTGTCTGGAAACTTATCTCGAATCTCATCTTCAGTTTTTTCTTGAATCTAGTCTCGAGCCTCACCTTGAGCTTCCTCTAAAATCTTTTCTCGAGTCTCGCCTTGAGTTTTGTTTCGAATCTCGTCTTGACTCTCGTATAAAAGTAAGTTTTTATATATTTCATAAAACAAGAATAAAAAAAAATGTAATAAAGGAAATGTAAGCTTTTCTCAGTTTTAATGTATCAAACTTTCCACAGTAGTATTGCAATATAATTCTGTACTTTCTCTACTTTCATTCTTGTAAAACATCTTCCCTTCGATTTGTTTTTATGAGACAATTATATTCTTTCGAGCGGAACTATAGTTATCTCGAATGATATGTGTTCTGTGTTACTTTTAAGATACGCTTCGTAAAATTTAATCGACAGGATCCGGAAGAGCTTGGCCTTACTTGCGGATATTGAGAATAGAGAAAAAATAAGAATCTCAGAGGAGGTGAAAGAGAACGAAGTTTCCCCGTAGATTCCGTAACTGAAAGGAGAAAATATTTAAACAAGCGATTCAATTTGTTTAAAACTCAAATTTATTAGTTCTCAATAAATTTGACATGGGAAAATCTGAACCGCAATTTTAATGTAAAAATAAATAAAAAAGTGGCATGAGAAACAATTTAAAATAACAAAGCTCCGCCACAATCGTATCTCTTTCCATTTTTCTCGTTTTGTTTTGTATTTATAATCTGTCAGCCCGGAAACAATTTCAAGTTTTTCTTTTTCCTATACCGATCCCAGAGATACAATAAATTGTAAAAAAGAAATGAAGTTCCAATTTCCGGTCGCATGGCAGATCCTCGTACTTTTACTGTTCAAAGTTTAGTAATTATTTTTAAGTTAATTTCCCTACCCATTAATATTGATTGAAGAATTAAACAAATTTTAATTCAATTAGTAAAATTATGGCGAATCAAACTAAAACTTAAGTGAATAGGAAAACAAAAAATGAACAAATTCATTTGCTGAAATACCTGTTAATTGCAGGTGAGTTTCAAAGGCATCAGAATGAATTAAGAAAAATTCAATATATTGAATTATTTGAAATTGAGTAAATTGAGAAGAAATCAAGTAGATTAAGAAAATTTAAAGAAATTCCAAAGTTTCTAAAAGAATTCATATTAAAAAAATTTTTTAAATACTTCACAAATGCATAGAAAATGCCTTAATATTTTTTTAAAAGTTTTTGAAAATGTTTAGGCACGTTTCAAAATACCATGAAATATTTCAAATCCTTTTAACACTAATTAAATTACTTTTGAAAATTCCAAATTCCTGAAAATTTTTTTTAATTGTCCAAGAATATTTCACATTCTTTTTTGAATACTTTAAAACATTTCAAAGCTTTTGAGAATTCGATGAAATTTTCTAGAATATCCGAAAATCATTAGAATGATTTGAAATAACTTCAAATTACTAAAAATTATTAAAAAATACCCTCAGATATTTCGAAATCTTTTAAATATTTTATATTCCCTTGAAGTTTTTTAAATGTCTTAAAAAGTTCTCAAAATTTTTGAAAAGTATCCTCAAATATCATAAAATCTTTGAAATCCTTGGAAATATTTATTGACACTTTAAATTATTTTTAATATCTTTGAAGTTCTGAATCGCAATCCTGCATATTTTTGAATTCCTTAAAAATTCGTTTAGAATCTTTTGAAATATTTAAAATTTCATTAAACTATTAGAATTATTAGAAAATTCCTTAAAATTTCCAAAACTAACCTAATATATTTCAAGTTCTTCGAAATTTTTTCAAATCTCTTTATATTTTCAAAGCTCTTGAAAATTCCTCAGAATATTAAAAAATACCCTAAAATTTGTAAGATTCTTCAAAATTTCTTCAAATAATAAAAAAATTGAGAATTTCTTTGGAATATTTCAAAATATTCTAAAATCTTTTTTAAAAATCAAAACCGTTGTAAATGCCTTGGAATCTTTTGAAATACTCTAAATAACTTTAAAGCCTTTGGAATCTGTTTGAAATGTTTTGAAATTATGAAAATCTATTAGAAAGACTAAAATTCCTTCGAATTTCTAAGAATACCTTAAAATATTTAAAAACCCTTAAAACTTTATAAGGATCTTAACAGTTCCTTGGTATTTTTTAAAATACCCCAAAATGTTTAAAATCCTTCAGAACCTTGTCAAATTATTAAAATATATTAAAAATTCCTAAGAATCTTTAAAAATACCCTAAAATATTTATATTACTTTTAAATCTTTTAAAATGCCTTGAAAACTTTTAAAGATCTTGAAAATTCCTTGGTATTCTTAACAATTATTTTGCAATTACAATTATTTTATCTACAATTATTTTAATTATTTGGGATCTTTTAGATTATTAAAATCCATTAGGATTTTTTGTAGACTTTATAAAAATTCCTTAACGTATTTTTAAATCTTTGAAATATCTTGAAATCCCTTGAAACTTTTAATATCTTTAAAAAATTCGTTGAATGTTTGAAAAATATCCTCAAAGCCCTTGAAATTCATTCGATTTATTAAAATCTATGGCAAATTTTTCGGAATCTTTTTAAATATACTTAAATATTTAAAATCCTTTGAATTATTTTGAAATCCCATGGCACTTTTAATAGTGGTAGAAAATTCTTTGGCATTTTTTTATATGCCCTAAAATCTTTAAGTTTCTTTGAAATTTCCTAACATTATTAAAATCTATTAATAAATTGGTAGAATTTCTAACGAAAAAGAGAAAATTTTTACCAAAAAAGAAAAATCTTAAAGAAAATATATGAATTTTCAACCAAAAAGACAAATTTTCTAGCACCAAAAAAACAACGTTTTTAATGAAAATTATTAATCTTTACAACAAAAACTTATTTTTTAACGAAATAGTTAAATTTCTAATCATAAATATGAATTTCCAACCAAGAAGATTATTTTTTTATCTAAAGGGCAAATTTTGAAAAAAAATTAATTAATTTTCGGTCACAGAAATAAATGTTTTAAGAAAATGATGAATCTTTTATCGAAAAAAATGAATTTTCAACCAAAATATTGAATTTTAAACTTAAAAGTTAAATTTCTAAGCAAGAAGATGAATTTTCAGCAAATAAAATTACCTTTCTCTTAAAAAAAGACTAATTTTCATCTAAATAAATTAATTTTTAAAAACTAACGTTAATTTTCTACAAAAAATTAACTTTTGAAAAAAAAAATTAATTTTCAATCAAATGGTTAAATTTTTAATTGAAAAAGGTCACTTAAAAACTAAAAACCGATAGACTAAGAAGATTACTTTTTTATTTAAAAAAGGCGAATTTTTAAACAAAAAATTAACTTTAAACTATGAAAATTAATTTCCTACTAAATACATCATTTTTTAACCTAATAGTTGAATTTTCAACTAGGTAATAGTTAAATATTTAAACAAAGAAACAAATTGTTAATCAAGAATATTATTGTTTCAAAAAAACGAATGCATTTTCCACTTAATATGTATATGAATTTTCAACAAAATAGTTGAATTTTCAAAATGTAAATTTGAAATAAAAGATGAAATAATTAAACATTCAGTTGAAAAAATGTTTTCAAACGAACAAGACGAATTTTCAACAAAATAAATCAATTTTCAACAAAAGAAATACATTTTTAATAAAAATGATTAATCTTTCACCCAAGGAAATTAATTTTAAACTAGGAAACTTAATCTTTTAACAAAAAAAAATCAACCTTGGACAAAATACATAATTTTTTAACCAATTGAATTTTTAACTGCAAAAGATCACTTTTCAACTAAATATCGAATAATTAAATTCGCACATAAGAAAATTAATTTTCACTGAAACAAAGAACGAGTTTTCAACCAAGAGATCTTTCGGGTTCCAGTCGCGTATAAGACAACGAATTTTTTCCGTCGTTCCACGAACATTTTCATTTGAAAAATTGTTTTCTAACCCAAAAAACAAAATTTCAACAAAATAGTTTAAAGTTCAACTAAAAAAATTAATTTTCTCCTAAAAAAGCCGAATTTTAATCAAAATACCTGGATTTTCAACTGAAAATCCAACTTTTAAACATACAATGAAACCATTTTTTTTAAAACTTAATTTTCATATATTTCATGAAGTTTTGATATGTTTATATTTTATGTTATCTTCTTCCTCATTTTATTCTTAAAAACTGGAAATTTAATGTAAAATTTGATTTGAAAATGGCGCGCTTTTCATTACTTCTGGTTCTGGTTTAATCGTAGCCAATCAAAACAGTGGGAAGCTATGACAGAACTATACCAAAAGGATCTCTAGGGCAACCAATGAACGTCGCTAAACAAATTCACCTCACGACTCGCGGTAGAGGTGGAAGCACCTGGAAACTTGGAATATCCAAATGTTTACGTTTTTCGCGCTTGGAATAAGTGAGCATTCACTATATATGCATCCCTGATTATTCTTGAGTTTTGTTGAATTATAACTGATTTTACCTGGCCAACAAAATTTGCTAACGTTTTTATGATTTTCAGGTTTTCCCCGACCATAAATAAAAGAAACTTTTTCAGTCTCTTTGTTCTACAAAATTCATGTCAGGATAATTTTTTCCAGATAAGTAACGGTTCAAGTTTGAAAGAGCTCTTAAAATGAAGGCGACGCGCTTTATCTGAAGTAACTTCGGTCGAGCTCAGCTTTTAAGTTGTTTTCGGAATAACCATTTTAATGATGCAGCAACTAAGTTTAAAATTTCTATCGCCAAATGTTCATTTCACTGTTGCAGGTTATTTCCCATTCATTAACTGCTTCTACCTTTCGTGTACCGAAATATTATCCGCATCGGAAAAACAGTCAAAGTATTTGCTTGAGCAATTATAGCTGCACAGTGTACTTTTATAATTAGCAAACGAGAGACTTAAACTTTACGAGAAGTTCGACTTCAGTTTCTATTCGGATTTCTCTTCCTCTTCCCAAACCCCTCTTCGAACAAGGTGTCTACTCAAATAAGGGAAAAAATTCCCTGACAATTCCAGGTTTTTCTCTAGGTTTATCAAGTGTTGTCCAAAATTTGCTTAAAAATCAAGTCGAAATATTTATACAATTTTACGAGTTTAGAATAAATAATAAATCATTAAATTCTTGAATTCGTCTCTTAAGTTAATGAATTTGATAATAATTCAAAAAATTTTTTATTTTATCTTCTAACACTCAAAATGAAGTGCAGATTTTAGAAATATTAATTCAAATTGAATTTTCTACTAAAAATATTAATTTTCTACAGAAAACACTATTTTTAACAGAATACATAAATTATTACTCAAATAGATGAATTTTCAACTAATTTATTTTTATCGAAATAGTTGAATTTCGAATTGAAAAAAGACAAGTTTTGAACCAAAAATGAAATAGTTTAATTTTCAGTTGTAAAAATTAATTTCCTACAAAAAAGCGAACCAAAGTAATGAATTTTAAATTATAATAATCAATCATTAATCTTAAATAAAAAAGATTAGTTCTCAAATAAAATTATGAATATTTAACTGGAACACTCAATTTTTCAACTGAAAAGGTTAATTTTTTACCAAAAAAATACTATTTTTCAACAAAATACATGAATTCTTAATCAGATATTTGAATATTTATCTAACAATAATTAGTTCGACGATAAATTTTCAACATAAATGATGAATATTTGAATTTTTATCGGAAAGATCAATTTTTAAATAAAATGATTAATATTTAACTGAAATAATTTACTTTTACACAAAAAATGAGCTTTTACTAAAACATACGAACTTTTAAGTAAAAAAAAAATTTTAACAAAATAATTAAAGTTTTAACTTTAATAGTTTGATTCTGAGAAAAAAATTAATTCTCAGCGAAAGAAAAAACTAATTGTTCATCAAACAGCTCATTTTTCAATTAAAGAGATAAATTTTCAATTAAAATGATAAATTTTGAATGATAGTTCTAACTAAATTTCTAACCAACTGATGAATTTTTAACTAAAATAATGCAACTTTTAACTGGAATAGTTACATTCTTAGTTGAAAAAAGGTTAACTAAAATAGTTCAATTTTTACTTAAAAAATTCATTTTCAGCCAAAGAAAAAACTATTTTTGCATAAAATAGTTTATTTTTCAACCAAAGAGCTGAATTCTTAATTTAAATGAGAAATCTTTATCTGAAATAATTAACTTTTGGATAAAAAAAATTAATTTTTACCAAAAATATGAACTTTCCACTAAAGAAGATAATTCTTCAATCAAAAAATGAATATTTAAATTTTGTATTTGACAAAATTAATGTTTAATCAAACAGATCTATTTCACACTAAAATAACGAAATTTTCAAGTGGAATAGTTACATTTTCAGTTAAACAAAATAAATGAATTTTCAAAAAAATATTTAAAAATTCTCAAAAATACTGCAAGTTTCAACTGAAATAGTTCAATTTTAAGTTTTAAAAAATCATTTTCACCAAAGAAAAAACAAATTTTCCATAAAATAGCTTTTTTCAACCAATGAGGTGAATTTTTAATTAAAATGATGAATGTTCAACTGCAATGGATGAATTTAAACAAATGAATTTTTAAGTTCAATGATAAATCTTTAACTGGAATATTTAGATTTTGAATCAAAAAGATTATTTCCAACTAAAATAAAGAATCTTTAACTGGAATATTAGACTTTCAAACAAAAACAAACTTTTACCAACAAATAGGAATTTCCAACTGAAGAAGATAATTTTTTACTAAAAAATTGCTCAAATTTTTATTTTAAAAAATTTAGAAAAAAAAAATTATAAACTAGAAAAAAAACTGCAACAAAATACTTCGTTTCAATTAGAAAAGGTAAATTTCCAGTAAAAAAATTAATTCTGAGCCAAAGAAAAAACGCATTTTTCATAAAAAGCTCATTTTTTATTAAAGAGATGAAAGTTCAATGACAATTCTAAATCTGCAAATAAAGAGTTAGTTTTTAATAAAATAATTTAACTTTCGACCAAGTCTTTTCAACCGGAGTTCAATTTTTAAAAAAATTTCAGTTGAAAGAAAGCAAAATTGCAAGAAGACAGTTAAGTTTTAATAATAAAAGATGAATTTTTAAACAGATATTTATTTTTTTATTATAATTTATTATTTTCAACTAAAAACGATACATTTTTAACCGAAAATAGAATAGTTAAATTTTTAGCTAAAAATAATAATTTAAAACACAAAAAAAAGAATTTTTAACGAAATAGTTCAATACAGTAATATAAAGCTACTTTTAGTATTTCAGAATTCTTGTTTACAATTTTATATTGGAATTGAGAATGAAAAATAATCACACTCTAGAAAAAAACCGAAAGAACTCACTCATCTCTTCAGGAAACTGGAACTTTCTTTTATAAAAGGAAAAAAGCATACTAAAGTACCAAACCCCATTGCTCGTTATGATATAAGAGATAAAAAAAGAGGAATGAAACAAAAACTGAAAATATTGTTGGTTGAGTCAAGGAGTTTGAAATGAAAATAAAGTTTCCGCAGCCCCTGATCTCCAGAGATTGCTAATTCTTCTCGAGAGAATTTTAAAGAGATTTATAAATTAATGTCTGCTCGTGAATGTAATTTGATTTTCCTGCTGAACAAAGTTTAGATTTGACAAGAAAGGGTTAACTTTTGAAGATAGGAAATGACAGTCATTGTTAGAAGTTGAAGAACTTAAAGAGGGTGTCCGCAAAACTTCATTTTCAAAATACTCTTATTGAATGATCGTTAAGTAACTTACTTACTTTAAACGGCTTAAAATATGTCATGGTGTTTTTAAAATTCCAAGGGATATAAAAATTCCTAGTGATTTTCAAGGGATTTGAAAATTCCCAAGGATTGAAATGATTTTAAGGGATTTGAAAAGTTATCCAATTGAAGGAGTTTCATGAAATAATTAGGATTTTAGGATATTTTAAACAATTCCAAGGGATTATTAAGATATTCACACAGTTTCGAGGGATTTTGAAATATTTTAAATATCTTAGGGTACTTTTAGTAACTGCCAATAATTTAAATTGCTCCCAAACAGTTTGAGAGATTTTAAAGTATTTTTAACAAAATTTAAAAAATTTCTAAGAGCTTTAGAAAGTTGCAAGGGATTTGAGAGATTTTGAATATTTTAGGGTATTTTGAAAAATTAAAAAAAAAAAATTTGTAGGCCATATAGAAATTTTCCAGGATTTTAATAATAAAATAATTGAGAATCGTTAGTTTCGACCATAATAAGTGACCCAAGTGCGTGTGTTTAAAACTAAGACCTCAATATCAAAGTACTCACCTGAAACAGTAAAAAAAAATAAAAGTTAGGGCTATTGACACATAAAAAATAATTGTTAATATATACATTCGAAATGTTTATTTTATTACTACTTTTCAACAAATTGAAATCATTTATCGAATGAATTGAATTTTCAACAACTTAAAACAAGTTTCGAACTAGGTTTTTCGATTATTTCTTTATTTTTCAAATAAGTAAGAAGAAAAAGAAGTAATTTTTTGGATAACTACATAAATTTAAAAAAGTCGCTTTGGTCACTGAAAATAATAATCAAAGATTCTTTAGCTAAAATTACCCGAAAATTTAGCCGCCTTTTTCAGCTCTCTCCATCCCCAAAAATCACCCCTACATGTAAAATCCTCTTTTCCAGCCCTCCTCAGACACGAAAATCACTCCTAATGGTAAAATCCCTTTTTCCAGCGCTTCTCAGCTTGAAAAAATTAGACCTAATGTGTAAGATCCCTTGCCCTGCTCTTCCCAGCCTCAACAATCACGCCTTACTGTAAAAGCCCCATTTCCAGCCCTTCTCGGCCCCACAAAATTAGCCCCTATGTGTGAACTCTTCTTGTCCAACTATGCCTAGCCCCAAAAACCACACCTTTCCAGCTCTTCCTAGTCCTAAAAATTACTCCTATGTGTGAAATCCCCTTTTTCAGCTCTCGCTAGACACAAAAATCATACCTAATTATAAAATCCCTTTTCCAGCTGTCTTCAGTCCCAAAAAAACCCCTTCTTGTAAAATTATCTTCTCCAGCGCTTCTCAGCCAGAAAAAATTAGACATTTTGTGTAAAATCCCCTTGCCCAGCTCGCCCTAACCTCAAAAATCACCTTTCCAGCTTTTTACACACCTAAAAATCACCTATACGTATGAAATCCCTTTTTTAATCTGTCCCCCAAAAATCATCCATAATTGTAAAATCCCTTTGTTCCGCTCACCCCAACAACAAAAATCACCCCCAATTGTAAACTCTACTTTTCCACCCCTTCTCAGCCCTTTGTGTGAATTACTCTTTTCCAACACTTTCCAGTCGCAAAAACCACCCATGTCCTGGCTCACAAAATCAGTCCCTATGTGTGAACTAATCTTGTCCAACTCTGCTTGGCCCCAAAAACCACCCCGGTTAAGCTTTTTCTAACCCCGAGAATTACCCTTATGTGTCAAATCCTCTTTTTAAGCTCCCGCCAAATACAAAAATCATCCCCAATTATAAAATCCCCTTTCCAGCTTTCTTCAGTCCCAAAAATACCCCTAATTGTAAAATCGCCTTGTCGAGCTCTTTCCAGCCTCAAAATTGAACCCTAGATGTTCAAAACCCTTTTCCAGCTCTTCCTAGCCAACAATGGGCTGAAAGACCACCAAAATAGGAAAAATTTAACATTTCGTTGCATTCATATGAAACTTAGTACAAAAGAGATTTTCAGGTCCCTGATTTAGAATTTGGCGCCAAAAATTATGAATTCAAAATGGCAGATGCAATATACCGCCTACAATTTCTAAATGTCAACCTATTTGTACGAAACTTAATATAAGGGACTTTTCGAGGTAACTGATTTCGAATTTTACGTCGAAAGCTACAAATTCAAAATTTAAAAATAAACATGGGAAACGTAATCACAATTTTTTCATATATTCGCATAAACTATAATAAAAAGTATTTGAGAAAATTTTTTTTAAATGAAAAATTTTTGTAGAAAATGTGTCTAGTAATTTTTTGAATTACAAAATTCATTCCCCATAAATAAAATTCTTAATTTTAAAAATAAATAAAGAGAAATTTTAAACAATGTATTGTTTTAAACTGCGGATCTCTTTAAAGTTTTTCTTGAATAAAAATATTGTATGGTATTTTCAATCACTAAATTACATTTATTAAAAAAAAAGTCTTTTTTATCAAAGTGTTTAATTTTAATAATATTATTTTTCATACGGTTTTGTTTCATGTGCGTGATGGTGTGAAATGTGTAAGTATTTGTAGTGGCACACTGTAGGCACCAAAGATTTTGTTCTGAGTCGGCACCAAACAATTTGTCCTGAGTCGGCACCATTTTTTTGTTGCTTTTGTTGCTATTTGTTTGTTACTTTATTTTGTTGTGTTTTAATTCCATGTCACTTGTTTCATATTGTTTTATATATTTTTTTTACGGCTTTTATGTGTCCTTTTATTTTCTGCGTTTTCTCATTGACTTTTCGCTGATTCTATTATCTTGTATTTATGAGACGCAATTTCAAACGCAAGAAACCAAAGCGTGATCCACTTGCGCTTGGACGCGCCTTGGTGACTAAGGACCAGGGGGTGCCGACTTAGGAACACAATTTGGAGAAAAAGCAAAAATAGATTTCTTCAGATTTTTCTGCATTGCGACGTAGAATTGTACATAAGGGATCCTGATACCTGACTAAAAATGTTAAAGCGCCATTAAGCCCCGTTTATCCTCTGTTTTAGCAAAAACTCATACTGTGCCGACTTAGGACGACTTTCCCCTACATTTTAGATTTTCAAATAAATAATCATCTACTGTAGGTTTATTGTCCATTGTATGATGGTCTACCATACTAGAACAGATTCCAGAAATCCAGAGATAAGGAAAAACATGCTAATTAATTCATGATAAATGTTTTTATGTTTGCTTCCCCATTTTTTCAAGTAAGTCGACTCTTGTGATCCTTGGGTCAAAGTTTCGAATAGGTAGGATCTATTTCTCAAGAAGCGACCAAGCGGAGTATTCGGAAAATCCAATTACCTAGCAGCCTCTATTCTTGATATATTCTATTCAATGTTGGATTGGACCAAAGCAACAGCCAAGAAACAGAACAACGTAAGTCTGCTTCTGAGAACAATAGGGAAGAATCTGTGAAACAGAAATACTCCTCTACAAATAGATCCAATGTTCCTTTTTAGAACAACAACCAAGTCTTTTTTTAATTTAATTTAAAGCTCCATTTATAAGCTGATCCAATTTCCAAATATTTCAAAACAGAGAAGAATAATCGAAAGTGTAACTAATATTTCTATCAAAAGATATAATTTTTCGACCAAAACAGACGAATTTTCAATAAAGGGCTGTACTTAAATTACGTAAAGCATTATAGGCCCCCACTAAAGCCCCACTTTTCTAATTTTGTAATCTCAATAAAACAGCATTTCAGATATAAATAAAAATTTTTCAA
This sequence comes from Belonocnema kinseyi, assembly GCF_010883055.1. Taxonomy (NCBI): domain Eukaryota; kingdom Metazoa; phylum Arthropoda; class Insecta; order Hymenoptera; family Cynipidae; genus Belonocnema; species Belonocnema kinseyi. The sequence goes on along the minus strand of NC_046662.1, from coordinate 41,356,913 downwards.
ATTTATTGTAGAAAAAAAAAGTCTTTTCTACTATAAAATATGGCTTTTCAATTTAAAAAAAAATGTGACTTTTCAGCAAAAAATTAATTTCCCACGAAACTGATGCTTTTTAAGCCAAAGAAAATTGCATTTTTAACGAATAAAATACTTTTTTTCACAAAAAAAGTAGAAGTTCCTACTAAAAGCAGATCAATGTTAAAAAATTCGAAAGATGTATTTTCGATTAAAAAATTAATTTAAAAAAGGCTTTTCTACTTAACAGTTAAATTTTCAACCAAAGATATAAACCACCAAGGAAAAAAAAAGAAAAAAATAAACTTTTAAACAATGTAATTTAATTTTTGCCGAAGTAGTTGAATTTTCAATTAAAGAGGATTAATTTTCTAACAAAATTGTTCAGCACCCAAACAAAGAGATGAGTGTTTAACTGAAAATATAACTTTTCAACAAGAATAAAATTATTTCTTAACGAAGTGATTCAACCGAAATTTAAAAAAAAAAGAAAGAAATAGTTGAATACTCAACCAGAATAAGTAATTTTTACCAAAAAATTGTATTTTAATTTAAAAAAAAAAATAATATTTCTAATAAAACAGAAAAATTACACTAATAAAAAAAATAAATATTCAAAAACTAGTAGAATTTTCTGTTTAGAAATATTTCAGTTGACTTTCCACGATCAAAATATTAATTTTTAAAGAAGAAATAAGTTTATACGAAAACAAATTAAATTTTCAATACAAAAAGACGAATTTAAAAAAAAAACTTTTTAACAAAATTCTGAAATCATCTACCAAATGGATGCATTTTTATTTAAAGAAGATTAAATTTCTGTTGAAATAGATGAATTTTTATTTTTAAAAAAATTTTAAGTGTCGTTCAAAAGAGATTCCACTTTTTCTTTTCAAAATCAAAATATGCATTTTTTACCGAAGACTAAGTTTATAAAAAAATTGAATTTTTTTATATTTTTTGTTAAAAAAGATGAAATATCTGTTACAATAGACGATTTTTTATTTTTAAAAAACAACATATTAAAAAAAAGTTAAATTATTATCCAGAAAAGGTTCTAGTTGGTTTCTCAATATGAAAATATAAACTTTTTAACAAAGAATAAGTTTCTACGAAAAAATTGAATGCTCAATTAAAAAAAATTAAATTTCTCTTAAAACTGATGAAATTTTAGTAAAAAAAAAAACATTTAAAAAAATAGTTCAACTTTCACCCAAAAAAGATTTTAGTTTACTTTGTAAGATCAAAATATTAATTAAAAAAAAAAGATTAAGTTTCTACGAAAATAAATTGAATTTTCAATCCAAAAAGACAAATTTTTAACAACAACAAATTTTTTACAAAATTGTTGAATTCTCTACCCAATAGAAAAAATTTTCATAGAAAAAAAAATTTAGTTTCAAACAGTTACATTTTTATTGAAAAAAAAGAAATTTCAGGAATAGTTCAATTTTCATCCAGATAAGATTCCAGTCGACTTTTCAAGATAAAAATATAAATATTTTAACAAAAAATAAGTTTCTACAAAAGAAACTCAATTTTTAATCCAAAAAGACACATTTTTTAGAACAAAAAATATACATTCTTAACAAAATACTTGAATTTTTTACCAAATAGATGCATTTTTATCCAAGAAATATGAAATTTGTATTAAAACTGATCAATTTTTAATAAAAAATGAAACATTTTTTTTAAGAGAAACTTTCATCCAGAAAACATTTTAGTTAATTTTTTAAATACAAAATATAAATTTTAAACAAAAAGTATGAGTGTTATTACTTTTAGAACGTATGAATTTTTAATTTAAAACATTTTAAATAGTTACGTTTTCATCTAGAAAAAATTTCAGTTCTCTTCTCAACACAAAAATATTTAATTTAAAAAAATCTTAATTTTCTACGAAATAGTTATATTTTCAACAAAACCGCAGAATTTTCAACCGGAAAGTAGGACTTTTCGAGAAATTTGTTGAGTTTTCCGCCAAACAGTTAAATTTTCATACAAGAAAGGTGTAATTTTTTCTAAAACAGATGAATTAAATTTTTAAAAAACTTCAAAATGTAGTTACGTTTTCATCCAAAGAATATTCCAGTTTACTCTCCAACACCAAAATAAGAATTGAAAACAATAAGTTAATTTTCTGCTAAATAGTCGAATTTTCAAAAATAATATTTTCAAATTTCACGAAAAACAGTTGCATTTTTGTACAAGTAAATAAATATTCTACTAAAACAAATAGATTTTCAAATCAAAAAGTGAAATTTTGAAAAAAGTCCAATTTTTAAACAAAAAGTAAATTTTCTAGGAAATAGTTGGATTTTTCACTAAACAGTCTTTTTTAAATCAAAAAGACAAATTTTCAGAAAGATTGTTTTCATCAGCAAAATATTTCAGTTAAGAAAATTCTTATATTTTCAAGCAAAAAATAAAATTCATAATTGAAAAGATAATCTGCAAAAGAATGTTTTTGCTTAATTTCTAAAATTACAGATAATTAAACTTCAACGAAAGAAAAAATTTTATTTAAGGCCATGTGTCGAGTGGGTCACGTGACCAGATTCGTACGTTACTGAAAATTTTTTAAATTTCCTAACTTATTTTCACACGAAGTTTCACATCGAATTGGAAATTTTCGATATTAAATAAGGAGCACTGAGAAAGGTGGATCCGGTCCTAAATTTTTATAATGATGAAAAAAGTTTTTTTTGTAAATAATTTTTTTTCTGCTTTTTTCATAATTATTAAAATTTAGAACCAGAGCCATCTTCCTTCAAGCTTTTTATTTATTATATGCAATTTTCAACTCGATGTGGCGCTTTTTGTGAAAAAAAGTTAGGAAATAAAAAAGGGTCGGTAAGGTAGGAATTTGGTTACGTGACCCATTCGTCACATGACCTTATGGGCGTGTGACACTCAAATCAATCGATCAAGCTATTCCCAAGACCGGAATTTATTCCCATATTTAAAAATAAAAGTTTCAAAAAGAGGAAAAAAGTTGGGGAAGTATTAATCAACGTAAGAGGAAGGTGTATAGTCATGCGCAAAGTTGGTAAAGAAAAAAAATGTATAAAAATAATTATGGTTAGTAAATATGTTCTACTTTATCGGTAACTCCTGCTGTGTCGATAACTGTAATTTGTTTATTCAGGCAGCAGGTGGCACTAGAGCTTGACTTTTGGATTTAGAAATTTTATCATGAACATTCAATTCAAAGTAAACATAACCTACAATCTCAACTCAATTTTAGATAATTTGGCGGTACATTCAAATTTCTCTACATCAGAATACAAAATTTTAATATTTTGATACCTTGTCTATGCGTTTTTTTTAATTATGAAGATATTGATATAAGTAAATAACTAATAATCAACTCTGTAAATATTATAAATAATAAAAATTGTGTCTTATTATTTGTTATATGCACGAAATAATAGGAGGAACACGCAGTACTCATGCGTTTGGGATGAAAAATCTTTTTGGGGCGGAAAATTGTTTTGAGTGCCTCCTAATTTAAAAATGATTTTTAATTTGCTATATTGTTTTAACATATGCCGTTGTAACATGTTTCCTATTTTGAAAGCGCTCACATATACACCCATTTACAATTGAGCAACATCGTTAGGAAGGAACTGATTTCAATACAGAGTCAGGAATACATTGCTAGTGGCTGCGCCGATTTGCGGTGATTGGATTAGGTTTCCCTAATTGCCCGAGTGGTAGAAACGGAACACAAGAAATTCGAGAAATGTTGCTGCTGCATGTGCTACAGAAAACGATATCCGAAACCTAAAATTTGCAACGCAAATCTGTCCAAACAAAATCAAACAGCGTGGTTTTATTTTATTTTCTTTGGCTTACACAGTTTTAACATGGTGTTACGAAAGTTTTGACAGAATACTGTTTAATTCATAGATTTGAACGAGTCATGCAACTAATTACATCACAGCATCAATATGCTTGACCAATTTATATCAGAACCAAACGTATATTTAAAATAAAAGTTGGTGAAGTTATGTTTCACAGACCATGACAATGGAAAATCAATACTATCGAGCTAAGTTAACTCCTCAAATAACATAACATTTGTAACGTATTGTCACACCAGGCGGATATTTTCAGACTAGGTATAGAGTTATGAAATAATTTTTTGAATTAAAATCTTTTTTCTGAAAAAATCGTTTCGCTTCACACTGGGGATCGAAACCCAGGTCTTCAGATTGTCAGTCGGGCGATCTAACCACTAAGCTACTAGAGATTGCAACAGATTTCTAGAAATTTCTTCAAAAATTGACGTATATAAAACGTAAAATATTGCTAAAGACCTTGTGTATTTCTGAAAAACGGTTTCTCTATCGATTTCTTAAGTAGATTTGTCATAAGAGGACTCGACCGTCAATCGGAAGACCAGGGTTTAATTCCCAGCGGAGCGAAATGAGAAGGACTGTTTTCAGAAGAAATATTTTTAAACAAATCTTTTTATCGGGTATTTGTACATTTTTAGGCCTTACAATTCCTATTTGATGAAATATAGGATCAAAGGATACTTTTTATCACGCTCAAAAGGTTCATTTTTTAAGTAAGTGTCTACTCAAATTCTGGAGGAAAAAATTCCCTGACAATATTCCAGGTTTTTTTCGGTATTCTTTTTAACAACCGACTCGGAATTCGTATACAGTTTCGCGACTTTATTAGATTTTTTTTTTAGTTTAAAAGGATTTAATCAATATTTTTAACTGAGAAAGCCTTAAAAAATTATATTACAAGGTATTCAGCAAAAACGATTTATTGAATAATTGAATACTACTAAAAACGTAATTTATGATTTTTCTCATTTTTCTCTAAAGTCCATGAATTTTAATAATAATTCAAATGGATTTTCTTTTATCTTTTTATGCTTAAAATTCAGAGCATATTTATGCATAATTAATATGGGTACTATATTAAACTTTAATTTAAACTGCTCAAAATTCCTATCTTCTCAATTAAAAATTTTGCATTTTTAACAAGAAGGTTTAGTTTTTAAATAAATAGTTTAATTTTCAACCAAAAGATTAATTTTCTAGTACAAAATCGACTTTTTAATACAAAATATATAAATTCTTAATCAAATAGTTGATGTTTTAAACTAAATAGTTAAATTTTTAAGCAAAATCAGGATCACTTTTTAACCAAAAAAGGGAATAGTTAAATTCTCAGTTGAAAAAATTTAAATTTCACCAAAAACAATATTCAATAAAATTAATGAATATTTAACTAAAATGGTCAATCTTCAATTGGGATAGCTGAATTTTAAACCAAAGAGATGATTTTTTAACGACAGGCTTTAAATTTCAACCAGGCAGTTTTATTTTTAACCAAGAAGATGAATTTTCAAACTATAAGATTAATTTCTAACAGAAAAGAGGAATTTTGAACAAAATACACCAATTTTGAACTGAAAAGCACAAATTATGATACAAAAAGTGAATAATTAAGTTATCATTTGAAAAATAAATTTCCAGCCGAAGATATTAATTAACAAATAAAAAATATGACATTTTGATAAAAAAGTTTATTTTATACCAAAAAAGACGAATATTCAACAAAATATAAGAAATCTTTACCCAAAAGTTAAATTTTTGTCTAAACTAGATTTATTTTTAACAAAAAAACTAATTTTTAATTAAGAAAGTAATTTTTCCAACATAAAAGAAAGTAATTTTCAATAAAACAGTTCAATTTCCAACCAAAGAAATGAATTTTTGACTAAAATTTTGAACCTTCAACCAAAAAATGCATTTTAAAGAAAGCAATTCAACCATAAAACCGGGTGTTAAATTTTCAACCAAAAATATTAATTTCTAAATAAAAAGATTAATTTACTACTGAAGAAAAACAAATGGTTAACAAAATTCTAAAAAGGTTAACCGAAAAGTTGGATTTTCAACTAAAATAGATGAATTCTCAACTAAAAAGTTGTATTTTCAACCAAAGAAGATTAATTTTTAAACAGGAAGATTAATTAACTATAAAAAATACGAATTTTTAACCAAAGAGACAAATTTTCAAACACGAAGATTAATTTTCTATTACCAAAATAAAAAATAAATAAATAAAATTCAAGAGATCTCAACTAAAGAGTTGAATTTCCAAATAAAAAAACAAACTTATTTTCGCATTACCAACCGTAGGTTTTGCGACCCCCCCCCCCCCCCCCCATAGTAACGTATTTTATGAACGATCCCTTAATAGTCCATGTAGAGAGGGAAGGGAAAGTGGAGGAAGGGAAAGGGAGGAAGGGAAAGTGATGGGATAGAAGGTGATAGAAAGTATGAGGCAGCAAAGAGAAATTAGGGGAAGGGAATTAGGTCAAGCGAGGGGAAATACGAAAAGCTAAAGTATGGGGAATGTGAAAAAATTGAGGAACGGAAACTAGAGCCAATAAAGGAGGGGAAGCGGGGGCAGCAAGCAGAAGAGGCATTGGAAAATCAAGTGACAGGGAAGTAGGTGAAGTGAAGGGAAATGGGGAAGGGTAGGGAAGAGAAATAGAAGAAATGAGACGAGGTGAATGAAGAGAATTGATGCCAAATAAGAGAAGGGTCAGTACAAAAATAGAGAAGAAGTAAAGAAAGAAAGGGAAGTGAGGAGAAGTAGGGTTAGTGAAAGAAGGATATTAAGGAAAGTGAACGGGACATAGTAGGGGAGGGAAAGTGATGCCTGGAGAAGGAAATAAGAAGGAAGGAAGTATCAGCTAGGGATGTCAGGAGAGGAGGAAGAAGCTCGTGAAGTGATTGATGAATTTTTGGGGAAGGGAAAGAGGAGGCAGTAGAGAAGTAGTAGTAGGGAAGGAGTAGGAGGAAATGAGAGGGAAAATTAGGGGTACTGGGGTAGTAGTGGTTTAAAAGTATGGGAGGGGGTGGTTGGACCGACTAATTTTTTTCCTATTGCCATCGGTCATAGGAGAAAGGATTGCATGAATCTCGTACTAAATACTGATCAAATAATTTGAAGCTCACTTTTCAACAGCAAACATCGAAGAAAACTAGATCCTAAGTGGCAATGACGAAAGCGCTTTCTAACTGCACCCAGGAGAGTGATGCAACTCGGATCTTCAATTTTTCGAAAATATAGCTTGTCTGATATTCACTAGGAAAGAAAATGAGGCAGTTTGACTGCACCTCTCAACTGGGATTAGAGCTTTAATAAGCAAAAGCTGCTTATCACCCATGACGACGATCGTTTTAGATGGCACTTCATCTCACGATACCTCTAATGATGTTTTGAAATTATTTTAGAGCAGAAAAAAGTTTTTACTTATAAACAGGGGAAATAGAGGGATTTTTTTTAGAAAAATAGGGGAATAATAGGGAAATCAATTCTCTGAAATTAAATAATGTAGACAAAATATTGAAATAAATATAAAACGCTTGAAGCTCCTAAGACTTCAAGTGAAAATGTATTGTCAAGAACACAATTGACCGGTAAACACCAACATTTAATTAAGAAAGATAAAAAATAGATCTTCAACAAAACAGTTGAATGTTCGATCAAGCAGACACGTTTTTTTAGAAGGCCGTTAAACTTAAAGGAAAGAAGTATCTTTTTTACCGAAAAAAGACATTTTCGACCAAAATATTACTGTTAAAAAAAAATTATTTTTGGCAAAATAATTAAATTTGTAAAAAAAAATAGTTTAATTTTTAACCAAACATCTGCATTTTCAAACTAGGAAGATGAATTTTCAACTAGAAGATTAATTTTTTACCAAAAGAAGAATTCTCAATAAAATCATGTGTTTTTGGCCAAAAATGGAATAGTTAGATTTTCAGATTGAAAATTAAATTAGAACAACAAAAAAAACGAATTTTCAAAAAAATGGATCAACAAAAAATACGAATTTTTTTTAGAAAATAGTGAAATCTTGAACAGGACAGATGAATTTTTAACAAAGAAGATCCTTTTTCTGCCAAAAAGAAAAATTTCCAACAAAGTACATGAATTTTCAACCAATGGTACAATTTTCAATAAAAAAATTAAACTTCAACCAAAAACAGTTAAATTTTTAACCAAAAAATATATCTTTTGCACAAAATAAATAGATTTCAACAAAATAATTAAAATTTCAACTAAAAAATTAGATTTTAAAACAACTAGCTCTAAATTTTAATAAAGAAAATTAACATTCTACCAAAAAAAAAATGTCAACAAAATGCATGAATTTTCAACCACGTAGTTGAAATATTTACTTATGAAAGAAACGTTTTTAACAAAAAAAAAGATCAATTTTAAATTTGAAAAATTCATTTTCGAGAAAAAAAAACAAGAATTTTCAACCGAATGGTTACACTTTCAACCAAAGAGATAAATTTTTTAAATAAATATTATATTTCTAACAAAAAATACATTTTTTAACAAAATACACGATTACTCGACAAAATATTTTAGTCTTAAAAGATCACTTTCTTACCAGAAATAGAATAGTTAAATTTCAATTGAAAAACAATCATTTAAAGCCAGTAAAGCGAAGCTTTTAGAGAAAAGTATAATTTTCATCCCGAAAATATGAATTTTCAACAAAAGCAAATTTGAATTTTGCAATAAATAGCTCACTTTGCTACCAAGCTGTTAAATTTTCAAGCCAAAAAGACTAATTTTTTACTAAACAGTTGAATTTTCAAACCGAAAAGATGAATTTTTGAGAACAAAAGTTCATTTTCAGCCAAACAGTTGAATATTCCGATAAAATTTTGAATATTTAATCAAAACAAAAAAATTTTTACAAAGTAGGGCAATTTTCAACCCTAGTAGTTGCATTTTTAACCAAAAAGTATTAATTTTTTAACAATGATATTAATTCTCTACCAAGAAAATAAATTCTGTACTAAAAAAGAAGAATTTTCCAAAATTTCTTGAATCCCTAATTAAAACTAAGTATTTTTCAATCAAGCAATTGCATTTTTAACAAACGAAAAATCTATTTTTATCAAAATAATTGAATTTTCAACCTAGAAACAATTTTCAACAAAATAGTTGAATTTTAATACTGAAAAAAAAAATATTTTTAAGAAAAAAAAAATTTGCAACCAAATAGTTGAATGTTTAAATAAAATTTTAAATATTTAATCGAAAAAAATTATCTTTTTACCAAGAAGTGTAATTTTCAACCTAAGAGTTGGCTTTTTGATCAAAAACTATTAATTTTTAACGAAAAATATTAATTCTCTTCCAAGAAGATAAATTTTGTAACAAAAAACTCAAAGAATTTTTAACAAAATGCACGCATTTTTTTAAAAATATATGGATTCCTAATTAAAACAAATTAATTTTCAATCAAACAGTTGCATTTTTAATAAATAAAAAGACTATTTCCACAAAAATAATTTAGTTTTCAACCCAGGAAACAATTTTCAACAAAAAAGTTGAATTTCCAAACCAAGAATATTAATTCTCTACAAAAAGTTAATTTTGTATAAAAAAATAACGAAATTTTCAACAAAATCCATGAATTAAAAAAAAAAAACTTTAATCCCGAATGGAAACAAATTAACTGTCAATCAAGCAGTTGCATCTTTAACAAAAAATTAAATTTTTAGCAAAATATTAAATTTTTGACTAAACTATTCGAATTTTTAACCCAAAATTAATTTTGTTATTGGTAAACAACATAGTTATGTAGAAATTGATCCTAAATCATCTTGTTTTAATTCCTCTATTTCCAATCACAATGTTTATTTTTATTTATCAATGATTTTCAATTTTTAAATTATTCTATTTTTACAGGGAAAAACGAATAGTTAGGACTTTAAAGCTTAAGCATTATTGATGCTTTTTGGCTCCACTTATTCCCTTTTAAATATGCAACAATGTATAGCGGTGAAAGTAATTGTCACACAACATGTGCAGTACCAACCAAAGGAAGATTTTTGCACGCTCGAAGTGGATTTTTCTATTTTTAAGAGAATATTTCTATTTCAATTTCTTGTGGAAAATAGAGGAAGAAATTATTCTGCTTAGAACAAGTATTCAGGGCACGAAGTAGGGCAGATTTTTCTCTTGTTAAAATATTCTATAATGCCTCAAAAAATAAAAGGATTCATACCAAAATGCTCTGACTTTTGCGTGTTTTGATTAATCGAAATCGTCGGAAAAAGTTGGGGATTCTAAAAACTATTATTTCGAAATTATTTCGCCTAATTTGTGGAAAATTGGCGACTGAGTCCTTGAACGCGACAAGGCATCTGTCCATTCAACGCAGCTTATTCAAAAATTTCTGGTGAAACGCCAGAAATTGCACGAATACCTCGATCAACTTCAGCAACTCCCATACAATAAATAACCAGTTTACAATATTTGTTACGAACATGAGAATGTATTTAATTAAATTTTTTAGATATTTTCTTTCGTTCGGGAATATTTATATTATTAAAAAATTAACTTATATGGCACATTTTTCTCTTGAATTTGAACTAAATTAATAGAGCCCCATAAAAAAATAAAACTATTCTTGGTTACAATTTTTTTAAGTTAAAAAGTTTACTATTCTCGTTTGATTAAAAACTCTACTAGTTGGTACATGATTAAAAAGTTATTTATTTTGTTGATAATTCAACTTTTATGGATAATTAATCTTCTTGATTAAAAAAAAATTGTGGTTAAAAGTTTAACCCTTCGGTTGAATATTCACAAATTTTCTTAAAAATCACTATTTGTTTGAAAATTCATCAATTTAGTTGAAAATTCATCTCTTTAGTTGTAAATTTAAACAGTTTGATAAAAATTAGTTTTTTCTTGGTTGATGATTAATTTTTGTCACTAACCATGTAAATATTCCATTTTTTATTGAAAATTAATCTTGTCTAGTTCCAAATTCATTTATTTTGTTGAAAACTCGTGTGTTTTTGTTGAATTGAACTGCTTTCTATTTGAAACTAAAACCTTTTAAGGTGAAATATTAACAATTACAGCTTCTATTAAAAAATTATTTTGTTTTTGAAAAAATCAAATGCTTGGTACAAAGTCAAACTACTTTGTATATAATTCATTTTTGATTGTTTAAAATTCTTAATCGTCTATAAGGACAGGGAATTCACCTTCTTTGTGGAAAATCTATTAATTTGGTTAAGAACTAAACTATTTTAGAAAAAATAGAATTTTTATTGAAAATTCATTTATTGAAGTTGAAAGTTTAAACTTTTGGTTGGAAAATTGTCTATTTATTTTAAAATTCATTCGGAGCAAAATTTATCAATTTTTAATACAAATTTATACTGTTCTGATTAGAAATTCAAATACTCAATTGACGGTTAAATAATTCTGTTAAAAATTCATTTTTATTTCTGTTTAAAAACTGACATTTATAGATTCAAATCAAACGCGCTGTATGAATTGAAATGACTTATTCGTCGTTATTGATTTTTTCGAACAATTGCGTTTGTAAATCAATTTCTCGTGCCTTCTTAACAGACGCCAAGTGACCGATTCGCGCACTGGGTGTGAGAAGTCTTTTCGCGCACGCTTGAAGCGTGTAAGAAGTTCTTCGCACACGCTTCCAGCGTGTGTGAAGTAAAAGTCAAAATAAAACTAGTGATAGCGATTATGAAGATAATATACGTGGGTCTGAGAAATAAACTCAACTTTAGTTTTTGGGAATTTAAAAATATAAAATAAATGAACCAGTTTCTTATTTATTGTTAATGATGATAACATTATTATACTGCAGGAGATTTTATGTGTATATAAATAGCCCTTAAGATACGGTGGATGCTAGATATGTCACGCAGTACAGGAGGTAAACGAGGATATCTATCTGAAACACTGTCAAGATAACAGGCCACGAACGCATCTGTATTCGAGTTAGTGCGTTTGTTTCACCCTCTTGCTCTCCCAACTCGCTCTGGCCAATCACCAAATGCCATGTCATTTACCCCAACCAGTAGCACACAGGAGAAACTTTTTGGGTAACATTGACCATATTCTATGGATTTGCCAGGAAAAGTGACAAATAAGGTACCACGTCTCTTACGTGGCTAAGTTACTCATTATTATTTTTTAAGTTGTCACAGGCTTAAGATGGTTACTGCCCAAAATATTTATTTGAATATTTTGCACAAGGCTGTTCCGCTTTCTATCAGTCACGGACCTACAGCTCGAGGTGGCTTCCGAACCACCAGAACCTCGGTAAGGGTTCGCTGATCAATCACTATAGCAATTATCCCAGGCGAAGAGCTTCAAAAAGTCATCAAACGTCATCAATTATAAAAAAAATGCAAAAATGACTGACAATCCCATAGTAAGATAAAATGCAAAAAGAAGAAACGGTACTTCAAATTGGACGCAAAACTTTATTTTCTAAATTCCCTCACATTTATTTTGAAGGAAAAAACGACTTTTTACCATAAAAGATTAATTCTCTATCCAAAAGAATGAATTAAAAAAAAAAATTGGAATTTTCGACCTTTTTAAAAAATTAACATTTAATTTGAAGTTAGCGAAAAAATATATATTTTTTTTCGAATAATTACATTTTTTTAAATTAGAAAATATTTAAATAAAAATTTCAGTTTGATTAAAAAGCGAAAATTTAAATCTACGAAGATGAAAAAAACAAGAAAGAACGAAATATAGTGAAAATTTTTATTGATTTTTTCATTAAAATAGTTGAATTTTTAATCGAATCTTCTAGTTCTCAAGAAAAAAAGATTAAACTTTAACCAAAAACAGTTGCATTTGAACTAAATAATTTCATTTTGTTAAGATAGCTGAATTTTCAAAAAAAAAAAACTTTCAATCCAAAAGGACGAATTTTTATGAAACGGTTGAAATTGGGATCAAAAAAGATTTGTTTCAACAAAATACTTAAATTTTCTACAGAATGATTACATCTATAGCAATATAATTGAATGTCACCAAACTTTTGAATTTTTAATCTAGAAAGACGAATTTTTAATGAAACAGTTTCATTTTCAATTACGCATATAACTTTTCACCAAAATAGTTAATTTCTTAACCTATTATGTATTAATTTCCTATCCAAACGAAGAATTTTTAACCAAACAGTTGATATTTTTGTCAACAAAATTAAAACAAAATAATTAAATGTACAGCAAAATACAGTTTGAATTTAATCAAATAGATGAACCTGAAATCCAAAAAAATGAATTTTTAATCCAATAGGCCGAATTTATAACCAAACCGTTTAATTTTTGAATAAACAGAAGACTTTTTAGTCCAAAAGTACAATTTTTCAAGAAGCGATTGAATTTTGGATAAAAAAATTAGTTTTAGCAAAATAGTTAAATTTTTAACAGCATGATTAAATCTGCAAAAAAGTTGAATTTTTTCAAACAGTTAAATTTTTAATCTAAATGAAAAAAGTTTTAACTCAAAAGGTAGAATTTTTAATAAATTAGATGCTGTTTTGACTGAATAGATGACTTTTCAAGAAAATAGTTGAATTTTTTCCAAAAAAGAATGAATTTTCTATAAAAAATGACGAATTTTCAACCAACAGATACATGTTTAACAATCAAATAATAAATAAAACAAAATAATTAGATCTAAAATTAAAAAGTTAAATTTGACCAAATAGTTGGATTTGAAACTGGCAATGATGAATTTTTAAACTTCAAGAACAAAAATATAAAAGGTACATTTTTTAACAGAATGATAACTTTCAACGAAATAGTAAAATTTTTAAGCAATTAGCCCAATAAAAAACCAATTGAATTTTTAACGAAACAATTTTATTTTGTGAAGTACAGTTAAGTTTTTAATTAAAGAAAAGATGAAATTTCAATGCAGAAGGATAACTTTTAAATCAAATGTTCGAATTTCTAATAGTAAAAGATATTTCATTCTAAAGATTTTCTTTTTTAACAAAACAGTTACATTTTCAAGCCAAAAAGACAAAGTCTTTATAATAAAGTTTTAATTTTAAATCCCAAACGTTTAATTTCCAAGAAAAAAATGAATTCCCAACAAAAAATGTAAAAATTAATATTATAAAAACAAAAAAACAGATTTAAAAAAAATTAAATTTGTAACCATAAAGATTAATTTTCAGCGGGAACATCAATTTTGTACACGAATAGATGCATTTTTAACAAAAGTACATGATTTTGTTTTAAAAGTTTGAAGTTTTATCTAAAAAAGATCGGTTTTCACCTACAAGTAAAAAATCTAAATTTCCATTTAAAAAAAAATTACTTTTTAACGAAGAGAAAACCAAATTTTCATAAAATAGTCAAATTTTTAAGCAAAGAAGTTATTTTTCAACGAATAAATATGTTAGTGCAGAAACAAAAATTTAACTAAAGACGATTAAATTTTCATCAATAATTGAATAGTTCAATTTTGACTTTAGAAAATTAATTTTTGAAGAAGAACATTAAATTTTTCTAAAATAAGGAAATTTTCTAACGAAAGTATAGATCTTCATCTGATAGAATAAATTTTTAACGAAAATTTTTAACTTTTGATTAAACAGTTAAGCTTTCAATCAAAAAGATTAATTTTGTAACTAAAAAGTCGAATTTATAACAAAATACATCAATTTAAAAAAAAAGTATTGAATTTTTAACTAAAACCGATCAATTTTCAACCAGATAATGGAATAATGTAAATTAAGTTAAAGAAATTCGTTTTTAATAAAAATGTACGAATTTTTAACTAAATTATACCATGACTAATTATGGGGGCCTTTCATTTTTCGGAACGGTAAAAATTAAGAAAGGTAAAATTTCAGAATGGGTTATAATACATAATGGTAAAACTTAGGAATAGCAAAAAGTAGGAAAGAGCAA
>NC_046662.1:41246568-41342021 GCF_010883055.1 Belonocnema kinseyi | reverse complement strand
AACGTTTCCGAATGTTTACCCATTCCGCTTCTTTGGTTTTCGAATAAATACTATTCAGAGTTTTGGATTTCTGATTTATTCCTTTTTCCGAATTTTTGGTATACCTAAGTTTTACCATTATGTATTATAACCCATTCTGAAATTTTACCTTTCTTAAATTTTATCCGTTCCGAAAAATGAACGGGCCCCCTAATTATACTATGTGAATATAATAGTATACTAAAAAGAAATATTTTTCAGTGAGGCGGAAAAAACGAAAAAACAGGAATATTTTTAAAAACAGGAGAAAAAAAATAATTCTGTTTAGAAAATGTTAAAGAGAGAAAGAGAGGGCAAAGTTAAAAAACATCGTTAAAATTCAAAAAGTTTATGGTAATAAATCTATAACAAATTCTCAACTTAAAGAGCGGTTTAGGCCAAAAATCTCAAAATGTGAAACGAGTGCGAGGAAGACCTCAGGATTCCGAAAACTATTGTGTCGGACATTTTGAGCCTGATTTGTTGAAAATTGGCGATGTGGTCCTTTAACACAATACACCTGCCCATTCATCGCAGCTCATTAAGAAATTTCTGGTGAAGCGCCAGAAATTGCACACACGCCTTTCAAAACTTTGGCAGCCTCCCTTACATTCTTTACATGACTGCCTGCGATTTCTGGATGTTTCCCAAATGAATGCGACGAAGCCATAACATTTGCGGAAAAATTTTCTTATTAGTCACTTGTCCCAGAAAATTCATGTTATACGGTATTACCCCAAACATTTTCTTCGTGCGCTACCATCACGTTCTGGCGCCCTCTTTGTAGGAAGCGCCTTATTAAACTGCAAGCACACCTATTCGCACGCTTAAATTTGCATTCACCTCAGAGAGGGAAAAGTCAGAAATTCGGTGCTGAAAAGCAGACGGCGAATAAGACTTTAATGGTTAATGCTTTCGATCCCTTCATTTTCCTCAGGTCTTATTCGAGGAAATAAGGCGAAAATTTCTGCATAAGAAACTCAAAAGGAAACTGCCAAGCTATAATATTCAATTATGCAGTTTATCTGCACACTTCAGCGAAGAAAATAAACGAAATATTGTCTGTTAACTTTATTAATTAAATAATGATTTACTGAGTTCCTATGAAGCGTTTTATTAAATAATTACTTGGTTTAATTCAAATACGAAATTTTAACTTCAATATTTTACAGGAATCACAGCACTTTCTATTGCTGAAAATACAGCAGAAATAAGTTCAAAAAGATAAAAAATTGAGGGGAAAAAAGAATGTTTATTCTCTTTAACTTTTACTACTGGATTCTTTTCTCTAAGCAAGTTAGAGTGAAATAATTTGAAACGCATACAATTGAAACAAATGAACATTTAAAAATCAGTAATAGAACAAATTATTTTTCACGAAAATGAAAAATATAACTGGAAAACAATTTTTTAAACAAAGTTTGCTAAAATTTAAATACACACGATATAGTAATTACCTGTACATTAATTATAGTTATTAGAGGGTTCAAATTTAAGCTATTTTTTGCATATTATCTTCGATTTCCAAAATTTGGTTTCTACAACTACAATTAACACAATTTCATTTTTTCAGTACTAATATCAGGACTATTAATAAAATGAAACTATTTTTGGTTAAATGTTAATTATTTTTGGTAACGTTTTCTAGTATCATTTTCATTATTAATTCATTTTTTTAGTTAAACAATTTAGTATGTGATAAAAAATTCAAATATTGTGTCGAAAATTTAACAATTTTATTAAAAAGTGATTCCTTTTGGTTAAAAACTCAACTGCTATGTTAAAAATTAGTCATTTTGGGTTGAAAAATCAACAGCGTTGTTGACGTTTTATCTTTTTTGGATGAAAAATCCACTGTTTTATTGAAAATCCGTCTTTTTTGTTGCATTAAATTGTTTATGATTTAAAAGTAAAACCTTTTTTGTTTTGAAATTCAACTAATCTAATTTTTATTTTTATTGTCATTAAAAATTTAATACTTTTTAATTTAATATATCACTATTTATCAGAAAATTTTAATATTTTATTTAACATTCAACAATTTCGTTTGAAATTTGTAAGTTTGGGTTCATAAAAGTTTTTTTTTACTGAAAAATTAACTATTTTGTTGAAAATTCAACTATCCCATAGTTGAAAGTTGGTCTCAGCATCCCATAGAGTAACAGAAAAGTGAAACAGACACGTTAAAGGGATCTATTGACATTAATGGATGTAAAAATTCCTAGCGATTAAGTTATAGCGACCGTGCCGAATTCGAGTGGAGCTCCTTTATGGCTTTTAGCATTTATTTAATCTGCAAACATTGTAATTATTTGAACAATTTTAATAAATGGCTCTTCTTTAAAAAATAAGTTTAATTTATTATGTTGCGTTGTAAATTTACAAGAACTATTAATTATTTAAACCATTTTAATTTAAAAATTAAGAGTTTGACTTTTTTCTACGAGTAAATTTGTTTACGGAGTTAAGTAAGAATGTCTATGCGATGACTCTTTTCTACATTGATTTGCAAATTTAGAAGCACTATTGATTATTTAAAAAATTTTAATTTTAAAATTAAAAGTTTGGCCTTTATCCTACAAATCAATTTGTTTTCGAAATCCACTAAGAATGTCTATTTGATGAATTTTTTTCTATGTTGCTTTGTAAATTTACAAGAACTATTAATTATTTAAATAATTTTAAGTTAATATAAGAGTTTGACTTTTTTCTACAAATAAATTTGTTCACGGATTTAACTAAGAATGTCTATGCGATGACTCTTTTCTATACTGATTTGCAAATTTACAAGCACTGTTAATCATTTAAACAATTTTAATTTCGAAATTAAAAGTTTGGCCTTTATACTGTGAATACATTTTTTTTCGAACTCAACTAAGAATGTTTATTTGATGACTTTTTTATATTGGTTTGCAAATTTACGAGAATTATTAATTATTTAAACAATTTTAATTTAAAAAAAAGTGTTGCCCTTTTCACTACAAGTAAAACTGTTCACGAAGTCATCCAAGAATGTCAATTCGATGACTATTTTCTATTTTTCTTTGTAAATTTACAAGATATATTAGATTTAAACCATTTCAATTGAAAAATTAAGAGTTTGACCTTTATCCTACGAGTTAATTTGTTTTCGAATTCAACTAGGAATGTCCATTCGATGACTCTGTTCTATGTTGCTTTGTAAATTTACAAGAACTAGTAATTTTTGAAAGAATTTTAATTGAAAAATTAAGGGTTTGCTTTTCTTTCTACGAGTGGGCTTCATTTTTTTCCATAATTAACTAAGAATATCTTTCCGGTGATTTTTTTTTCTCTGATGCTTACAAAATCTACAAATGCTCATTATTTAAAAAATGTTTATCAACACAAATGTTTATCTTGTCTATTTTTCAAGAAAGAGGCATAATTTGTTTATGGAATGACCTAAGAATGTCTATCGATGATCATTTTCCACGTTACTTTGGAAATTTATAATAATTATTAATCATTCAAACAATTTTCAGAAACACATTGAGAGTTTTAACTAACACATTCAACAAAAAACACATTCAAATTTGTTTACGAAGTCAACTAAGATTGTCTTTGAGATGACTCTTTTCTAAGTTATTTGTAAAATTTACCAGAATTATTTATTATTATTTATTGAAAGAAGCTTCATAAAAAGTTTACAATTTGGCTATTTTTCAACGAATAGGGTCAGTTTTTTTTACTAAGGTTTGGTTACAATGCAGCTACATACGAGTTCGCTCGAAGAACTCGCATTTGCCAAAACATTTGGTCAGATTAGAGGATAACTGCAGAAAACCACCTCCCGAGTTAAGTCGGGTTAACAAAATTCGAGTACGAAACCCGGTCTTTCGTCGTATATGGTACGCATGCGAAATCGTATTAAGGTTCTAGCTTCTAGTTATGTTAAAAATCCGTCTTTTATGGATGAATTCAATTTTTTTTTATTATAAATTTAAAAATTTGTTAGTACCATATCAACCATCAAATTTATCGTTAAGAATTTACTTTTCTTATTCAAACTGAAACCACTGGGTTGAAAATTAAAGTAAATAAAAACCAATTGAATTATTAACACAAAAACGTAATCATTGATTTTATAACTGAAAAACGAATTTTTAACAAATTAGTTAAATTCTCCACCAAACAGAAATTGAATTGTAGTCAATTTGACACTCTGGATGTTCTGACTGTCTAGCTATTTTTTCCGTGCACACTTAGATCGTACGAAAATATATTCAGAATATTGTGAGTAATATTTTAAACAAATTTTTTTTGAACTTACTAAGACGCAATTTTAATTTTTCTTGGAAATTACTTTTGCAGGGAGAAAAATGGCTAATCAGCCGGAACTGCTAGAATGTTCGGCTGATTCTATTCGAGGTTTAACTATAGGAAAAGACCCCTAACTGGTGTAGCATACAATCCATGAACTATCAAGTAAATTTTTCAGTTGAAACAAATAATTTTTAACCAAAATTATAATTATGGAATTGAAGAAAAATGATTTTTTAACAAAGTTTTTAAACTCTCAACCAATTAGTCTAATTTTCAATCAAAATATATGCATTTTTAACGAATACTGTTAAAGCAGATGTTTCCAACAACGTATTTTAATTTGAAATAAAAAGCAATTAAATTTAATCAAAAATACGAATTCTTGACAAAAAATGCAATCATTGATGTTATAACTGAAAAGAAAGAATTTTCAACAAAATAGTGAAATTCTCGACCAAAGAGAAATTTAATTGCAGTCAATTTGACACACTAGATGTTCTGGCTGACTAGCTGCTTTTTCCGTGCACACTTATAATGTACGAAAATACATTGAAAATATTATGAGTAATATTTTAAATCAAATTTTTTTGACTTACGAACATGCAATTTTAATTTTTCTTGGAAATTACTTCTGCACGCAGAAAAATGGCTAGTCAGCCTGAACTTCTTGAATGTCAGGCTGATTGGATTTTGATTGCTGACAGCTTCCTATATGGTGTAGCATACCATCTATGAACTGTAAAAATTTGATGGTTAACTTCACTATCTAAGAGTGTAAATTTGACGATACTGAAGTGTAAACTTGATTATCCCAAGAGTGTCAGCTTGATAGTATGAGTGTGTTAACTTAATCATACTGGAGGGACAACTTTAGTAATTGCTATCCTACTTCTACTTCTGATTGACAATCCTAGAGCGTCGATTTGACAATCCTGGAGTGTTGATTTGACAATCCTTACAGTGAGTTTAAGATGCCTGCGGATAATCAAAGGGACTATAAAGTTATGGTCTACCTATAAAGAAAAAATTCTGGAAGTTACTTGGCGAAGGGTTGAAAACCCAATTTCCAATAAAAAAAATAATGGTAGGTTGGTCGATTTAAAAACATTTTCAAGCTCACCGTGCTTGTGTTAAATTCGAAGACTACTAGGAAGTTTACCCACCTGTCCTGATAATATCGCTTGATATCATGTAAATGTTAATTAATATTCATGGAGGTAATTCCCCCTGGCGACGAAGCGGAATCCGCGCTCTGCTGGGAAAGTTTCCGTCCAAAATTTACGATCAGCCGCAAAACATATTTCCCGCGAATCGTAGGAACTGCTGTGCTAGCATAAAGTGCAGCTTCTGCTTCAACTCCATCGTCCCAGAATGATGATAATAATTTTCTTTGCGGTTAGACATGCTGCAGTGGCAATTTCACAAACTGAAATTTTTCCTCGTTTCAACAACTCGGAAAAGTCGTGTCAAAAATACAATACTTGAACTTGAATACTTGAATTGATTTTATCGCCACCCATTATTCAAAAACGGTAAGCAAAATGCTAGTTGTCAAAAAAAAAGAAAATTGGGTGATTCTTCAAGAAAATGAGGAAATAAATTTGTCGAATAAAATTAATATATAGATGTGAAATTTTTAAGACGATATATGGTATATTGATTTTTCAACAAATAGTTGAATTTTCAGCCAAAAAAGATTGATTTTCAATTTGAATTGTCAAGCTGAAAAATCAAATTTTTTTAGAAAGAGTTGACTCAAATCCAAAAAGATCAATTGTCAACCAAGATGATTTTTTATCAAAATAGTTTAATTTTCAACAAACCATCAAAGTAATTTTAAACTAAGTAGTTGCACTGAAAGCCAAATGGTTGAACTTTGGAAAAAAAATGTGCTTTTAAGCAAATAGTTGAATTTTTAACCGAAAAAAACGTCCTTTTTAAACGAATTGGTAGAATTTGCAAACAAAAAATAATTACCTCGATTCCCAAACAGTTGAATTTTTTAGCCAAAATCGTATATTCTTTTTCCATTTTATCTTATTATTATATCTTATTTTACCATCTTTAAACCAGAACTTTTTTTTTACTTTCAACTAAAATTATAAATCTTTAATAAAAGATGATGACAAATTAGTTCAATTTTCAACCAAGAAATATGAATTTAAAAAAATGTAATAGTAGATGTCTCCACCAAAAAACATTTTAATTTAAAATAAAAAGCAGTTAAATGCAATCAAAAAGACGAATTCTCACCAAAAAATATAATTATTTATACTTCAACAAAAAAAAAAACGAATTGACAACAAAATAGTTAAATTTGTAACCAAAAAGAAATTAAATTATTAAACAAGGCGTTTTTTTTAATTAATCATTAACAGTATAATTTTTCGTGTACAAGGACAAAAAAGTTAATTTTTGACAAAATAGGTAATTTTCAACAAAATAGTTCAATTTCCAACTTAAAATTATCAATTTTCTACAATAAATGGAATAATTAAATTTTAGTTAAAAAATTTATTTTAACCAAAAAGAAAAATTAGTTTAAATTTTAACCAAGTAGTTAAATTTCCAGGAAAAAGATTAATTATCTACCAGAAAATATTAATTAGCAATAAAATACATCAATTTTCAGGAAAAACTGTTTATTTTGAACAAAAAACGATCAATTTCCACAAAAAATGGAATAGTGAAATTTTCAGTTAAAAAATCTAATTTTCAAACAAAAAAACTTTTCAAAAATCATAAAAATTTCAAACAAACAGATGGATCTTCAACTAATAAAATGAATTTTGAATAAAGAAAATAAATTTTAACTAAGTAGTTTAATTTTCAATTAGGAAGATAAACTTTGAAAATAACAGTTGAATTAACAAAAATTTTTTAACCAAAAACAGTGAAATTCAACCAGAAAAAATGCAATAAAACAGTTGAATTTTTCAGAGAAAAGATAAATTTTCTAGATAACAGTTAAATTTTCAACAGAAATATTAATTTTAAACAAAATAGTTCAATTTTGATCTAAGAACGATAAATTTTCAACCAAAAATAAAAAGAAAGAATTTTCAACCAGCGGTGGATCTAACTAATAAAATGAATTTTCTTAAAGTAGTTTCAATTTCCACCAAGTGGTTAAATTTTAAATCTGGAAGATTATTTTCGGTAAAAACTACGAATTTATAAAAAAAGACATAAAATTTCATTGAAGTAGTTGGATTTTAAACTTAAATCGATCATTTTTTAACCAGCAATGATACAGTTAAATTTTAAATTGAAAAATTTATTTTGAAACAAAAAATTATTATTTTTCAACAAAATTCAATCTGATAAAATACATGTGCAATAAAATTTCTGAATTTTATTTATTCAAGGATTTCAAAAAATTGTGCTTTTTACCTCAAAATTTGTTCACTTCTATATCCATTTTCTGGAATCTATTTTTTTTCCTTGAAAAATCCTTGCTCGTATTTAGAAATGTAATATCTCTGAAGCTTCATTTTTCTACATTTTTAAGCTCAAAATTAAATTTTTTATGGCAATCCGCAGCTAAGCATGTTCCAATTTCAGGATAGTGTAATTTTAAAATTGTCAAATTCCACACCCAATATATCTAAGCATAATTTTCTTAAATTTTCAAACTTAAAATTGAATTCTTTATCGCAATCCGCAGACAAGCTTGTTCAAATCAAGCCCATACCAAATTTAGGTCAGTGTCACTTTAAAATTGTCAACTTCCAGACCTCTAATAAGTATATTTTTCTTACATTTCTATACTGAAAGTTAAATTCTTTATCTCAATCCGCAGTCAAGCTTATTCCAATTTTACGTTCGTGTCAGATTAAAAATGGCCACTTGTATATTTTATTTCTCGAACTTGGATACATTTTTACCTCTAACTTTATTTACCAATATTTATAAACTTAACATCTATGAGCATAATTTTCTTAAATTTCTTAACTTAAAATTGAATTATTTATCGCAATCCGCAGTCAAGCCTGTTCAACTTTTAGGTTTGTCACTATAAAATCGTATGTTTGCACACCCATTTCCTCGAACCTGGCTAACTTTTTTACCTCAAACTTTCTTTAACCGCATTTAGGAACTTAATATCTCTGAACCATGATTTTCTTACATTTTTAGCTAAGACTCAAATTCCTTTTCAAAATCCGCAGTCAAGCCCATTCCAAATTTAGGTCAGTGTCACTTTAAAATTGTCAACTTCCAGACCCAATACCTCTGAAGCATAATTTCCTTACATTTTTATACTGGAAATTGAATTTTTTGTCGCAATCCGCAGTCAAGCCTGTTCCACCTTTTTTTTATCTATCTTTTCTGGCCTCAGTTCAAAAATACTTCGGCTCGAGAGTATAAATTTGTTTTATCTTTAGATAGTGTCACGTAGTTTTCAAACAGCCCCTAAAGTGCTGATATAAAAAAATAAATAAAATCCTCTCTGAAGACGAATCCGCAGCTGTGCGAGGTGAAAATTGCCCTTTGTGCCACACGAAGGAAATAATCGCTATGCTGTTTGCAACCTACACCAATGGCAATAAAACGGAAGGACCTCTTGTTCACGATCCCACTCGGTTTTACCACGGTATAACCGTAACCACCGTCGCAAAACCAACTGCTTTGTATCCCGCTTTGAAAACTCGTGAACAATTTTTTTTGTCCTACTACCTTTTTCCCTAATGGAAATTACAAGACTCAGCAATAGGCGGAAAACATGTCCTCATGTTCGAAGGTTATTTCTCTCAATGAAAGGAATCCAGATGGGATCTTCCACAAACAACGTTACCAATCTTGGGGGCTATTTTGACACCACCCTCCTGTTTGGGGGAACTGTAGTGATTTTTTTTTTAAATTAGGAGAATAAAATATTGTATAAACAAAATAGTTGAACCTTTGCTCAAATAGATAAATTTCCAAGTTGAAAATACGAATTTTTTTAAAGACAGTTAAATTTCCAATAACAAAGTTTATTTCCGAACAAAAAGGATAACTTTTTTTACCATAATGGATAAATTTTCTGTTCAAAACGACGATTAAAAAAAAAACATAAATTTTCAAAAAAAAAAGACCAACAACAAGAAATTTAAAAAGTTGAATTTTCAACTTATCAAGTATAAATTTCAAAACCAAAAATAGAACAGTTGGATTTTGAGATAAAAAAGTAATTTTGTAAACAAAACAAAAACGAATGTGTGAATCTTAAACAAAAGAATTAACCAATTACTTCAACTAAGTAGTAAAATTTTATATTAAAAAAAAATCAATTTCTAACCAAATAGATCAATTTCAAACTTCTGAAGTATAAAGTTCTGACGAAAAATAGAATAGTTACATTTTCATCTAAAAATTAATTTTTAAACTGTGTGAATACAAAAAAATTAACATATTACTTCAATTAGGTACTTAAATTTTCAATAAAAAGATTAATTTCTAACAGAAAAGTTCAATTTTTAACAAAATATTATACAAAGTTACAGTTTTCAACCTAAAAGTTGAATTTTCTACAAAAAAAAGATCACTTTTAATCCAGGAAGATATATTTTCTACCATTTTCTACCATAAATTTGAATTTGTAACTAATGGTCAAATTTTAAAATAATATTATATATTATATTATGATCATATCTTATATAGAATAAGAAAGATCAATATTTAACAAAATAAATGCATTTACACCATATATTCGAATTTTCAAAAAAGAAATTCATTTTAAACCAAGAAAGATGAATTTTTAATAAAATAATTACATTTTTATCCAAATAACAGGATTTGCAACCAAAAAGATTAAAAAAAAAGAACTTCATTTTTTCCATTTTTTTTGTCATTGAATTTTTTTACTGAAACTCATTATTAACTTTATTAAAATCAAGAAAAAAATGCATTCTTACAAATATTTTAATATGAAAAAAAAATTTGTTTCACCTTTTACTGCAAGAAATCTATTTTTTAATCAAAAATTCTCATTTTGCTTCATTTAAGGAAATATTTATATTTTGTTTATTATAATACTTTTCATTTGCGATAAAAATAAAATATAAAAAATGATCCTACGAGAACAAAGTAAATATGAAAATATGAAGAAATAGTTAAATACAATTATATAAAAATATAATATAAATAAAAGGCATTTTATATTATTATTATTATTATTATTATTATTATTATAATGTTCATAATTTTAAATTAGTGTAATAAGTGATTTATTTTTAAAATGCATGATCATTTTTTTACATGCAGAAAAATGGTACCAAATGAATATATTAGCTCGATTTAAATCAATTTAATAGTCAATTTTAATCAAATAAACTGCGACAAAGTAAGCGGCAGGCGCTTACAAAAAGGGTTTTAGAGCCCAATAAGTTCTTAATAAAGTCTTTAAAATAAAACTCATCCCTATTTCAGACCCACAATGTCTCCCATTCCATTCCATCCCGCCCCACCTTATCCTATCCCAGCTCAACCAGTCAATTTCATCCCACGCCATTCCATTAAATCCCATTACATCACATTTCACGCCACCACATCCTACATCATCCCATCCTAACACATTCAGTCCAACCTACCCTACCCCATTTTATCAAATTCCATAACACCGAATTCCACGCCAACACATTCCATTCCACGCCACCACATCCCACATCAACCCATCCCACTCCACCCATCCCGCCCTATCCAGTCTACCCCACCTCATTTCATCAAAACTCATCAAAACGCAACCCATCCCATCCAGTCCATCCCTTCCAAGGCATTTCCATCAAATCCCAGCACATCGCATTACACGTACCCTCATACCATTCCACGCCATCACATCCCATTCCGCGCCAACATATTCCACCGTATTCAATTCGGCACAAGACACCCAATACTATCCCATCCCATCCTATACCATGCCATATCATTCCACCACATCACATTCGACGTCACCACCACTTACATTATCCCATCACATCACATCCAGTCTATCTCATACAACCCCATTCCATCAAATCCTATCACATCGTATTCTACGCCACCACATCCCATTCCACGCCACCACATCCCACATCAACCAATTCCACTCCGCCCTATCCCACCCTATCCGGTCTATCCCATCTCATTTCATAAAAACTCATCAAAACACAACCTATCCCATCCAGTCCACCCCTTCCAACCCCAATCCATCAAATCCCATCACATCGCATTACACTCACCCCCATACCATTCCACGCCATCACATCCCTTTCCACGCCCTCATATTCCACCGTATTCCATTCAGCACAAGACTCTCAATATTATCCCATCCGATCCTATACCATGCCATATCATTCCATCACATCTCATTCGACGTCACTACAACTTACATTATCCTATCACATCCCATCCAGTCCATCTCATACCACCCCATTCCATAAAATCCTATCACATCGTATTCTACGCCACCACATCCTATTCCACGCCACCACACCCGACATCATCCCATCACATCCGATCTAACTCCATCCCATCGCATCCAATTTCACACAACACACCCAATCCTATCCCATTTATCCCATGCCAACCCATTCGCAGCCACCACGCCCCACACCACCCCATCATATCACATCCAATTCCACCCTTCCTCATTACATTACATACAGTACACCCAATCCTGTCGCATTCCACACCATAAGATTTTATCCTAACCTATACAAACACAACCAATCCCATCTCATCCCATCTCATGACGTCCCAACCCATCCCAGATCATCAGAACCAATCCTTACTTATCTCAAACCATAAAATTCCATCTGATCCTACACAACCACAACCCACCCCATCCAACCTCACTTTACCTCACACAAAATCATCCCACACCACATGCCACCACATCCCATCCCATCTTATCCCACCCCATAACATTCCATTCTATCATATCCTATCATATCCTATCATATTTTCGACATTAACAGATATACATGAAGTGAGCTCAATTTTCTGAGGTTCAGTTTAAAACTAAGATTCGTAACATCTCAATATCTTCGTAGATTTTTGGCATTGCATACTAGACAGAAAAACTAGGGATACAAAACGTTTCATGTAATGGTTAATGTCGGGTAAAGTTGGCTGGTGTAAGAGTTAAAATCGATTAAGGAATGCGGTAAAGTGGGATAGGGTACGGGATAAGATCCGCTAGGACAAAGGATAAAATCGGCTACGAGATAAAGACGGTTAGCGTACGTGGTAAAGTCGGCTAAGGACTGCATCTACTAGCTACTTCGTTTTCAAACTCGGAGCGCAACCGCGTGGTCTAACCAAGATTAAAACAACTCTATGATCGCAGTCTATTTAACGTGCTTTGATATTTTGAAAGCCCCTTTTATCTAGAATGGCTGAAAAGCACATCTCATCACTTAAGTACAT
This sequence comes from Belonocnema kinseyi, assembly GCF_010883055.1. Taxonomy (NCBI): domain Eukaryota; kingdom Metazoa; phylum Arthropoda; class Insecta; order Hymenoptera; family Cynipidae; genus Belonocnema; species Belonocnema kinseyi. The sequence continues at coordinate 41,329,331 of NC_046662.1, read as the reverse complement.
TACCAGTTTGGTAAGTACCTATTACAGGGAAGAGCTTAAGTCCAAACAATATTCCGAAGGGTCGAGATTCCCCTCCTTAGTTATTTGATTCTCTCTAAAATAATTAGCGAGCTAAATGATTAGCTTTCCAAAAACCGTTCTTTTTCGCAATAATAGAACTCATTTCAATTCCTCTTGAATTATGTTCCTGAATCCAAAAACACTAAATTTAATGTGACTCAAAACTGAACTTACCACTGGTCTCGTGGATCAGGTAAATTCCTGTGGACAGATATCAGATCACTGGCGTACTGATTGAACGCATTATTGAGCCATCCATCATCAACAAGTTTTTTGGTTTCTGCAGTGAGATTCGTTGGTAGAACAACTGGTCTACCCATCTCACCAGGTGCTGCTGCATTCAGGTCTTTAGGAGCTGAAAGAACTCCACCACCTGAAAAAGAAATGAAGAAAACTTAAGACATTTAGAAAAGTTAAGGATGGAAAAAAACGAGAGGAAAAGGGTACACAACGCGAAACTGAAACGATTTGACTTTTTAGGATGGTTCCCATAATCATCATCCCGGTTTCTAGCCATGTTCTGAAAGCTTTCTATCCACGTTCTGAAAGCTTTCTGGCATAAACTTGACTTTTATATGCCTACTAGGCTGCGTGCAAACATCTACTCTATAAGATCTAAGCACCGGACATATACGCGAATGGCATGTTGGCTATAGTGCTTTTGAAAATTATTTTGTACCGTTGGACCCAGTTGGACTCCAGTGAGCAGTTGCAATAAAGGTTAACGATAAATTGTTTTAGTGCTGTCGTTGAGTTCAGCTCTTAGATAATGTTTCGTGCAAGACGGAATGAGATCTTAAAAAACGAGGGACTTATGGTTCATGATTCTGCGCTATATTTTTTTTAAAGCTTTGTTTATCAGGAAAATTTTTTACTACAGTAGCTTCTTCATAAGAATTTCTAGGAGATGTATGATTTTGAATTTCTGGTTTTATCCCAGTCAATTAAAAAGAGTTTAAAAGATTTGTAGGATTTGAAATGATTTTAAGGATTTTAAAAGTTCTATAAACATTTTAAAAGATTTAGAAAATTTCTGATTAAGAGTGAAGTTTCGAAAGAATTTTAATTAAACCATTGTTCAGAAAAGCCACCTATGTTGACGTCGACTTAGACACTCAAGTGTCAAAGAAATTTTTCAAAAAGTGTTTTTACAAGTTCAAAAATACATTTTTGGGTTTTAGGTTTAATATTTTAGGTTATGAAAAATATTTTAAAATCCATAAAATATCCTTTATTGCTTGACAAAAGAAATCTTTAAAAGTTTCTTTGGCATTTTTGTGAGAAAACCTAAGTTGACTTACGTCGTTTTTCCTAACGAATGGCTCGTTTCTGCGTTAGAACGGGAAATAATTTCTGCTCATCAGAATTACAATTCTGATTTGGAACATTATAATTCTTTACTGCAATTCTCTTTTCTAAGTCAAAATTATATTTATTTGAAAAAAGGTTAATTGTTCCATAGCAGAATCATGTTTATTTACAACATTTTCTATTTAAATTATGGAAGGCAGTATATCCTTTTTTCTACAAATTGAAAGAGGCAATTTCCAAATTTTTTCAAATTTTTATTTGAAAACACAATATTGAAGTTTAGCACGTATTTTCCATGAGAAAAAAGAAGCTCTTGTGAAAATTATGTTCCATTACAGAAATGGTTAAATAATATTTAATAAATCTGTGTTGTCATCGGCATGGTAATGACCGATCAGACGAAGATACTAATCACATTACTCCTCAAATTAAAAATTTTACGTTTCTCTAAAATTTTTAAATAAAATTTTATCTGTTATCTGTGATCGATTTATCTTAGATCAATAGTGTAGATTTTTTTTCGCGTAATGTAATTAGTAACTTCATCTTATTGGTCATTATCATACCCGATGGTAACACGGATTTTTTAAATCTTATAACTGATATTACAGAAAATAATTTGAAAACAATTAAATTGCTGTTTGGCATGTCTGTGAAAAAAGATTTGTCTTTCGATCTCTTTAGTAGCTTAGTGGTAAAAAGCACCCGAAAGGCAATCGGAAGACATGGGTTCGATTCCTAGCGGAGGGAAGGAGATGAATCTTTTATCACAGATAAAATTCAATTTTTTAATTAAAAGGAAAGTAAAATTCTAAATTTAAGGGATATCTTTGTTCGATAGTGTAGATTTTTATGTGTACGTAATGCGATTAGTATCTTCATCTGATCGGTTATTACCATCCCTGACGATTAATAAGAATTTCTTAAATCCTATGGCTGATATAACAGAAAACCTTGCCGCTTGGAAAGTCTGTGAAAAAATACTCTTCTTTCGATCTCTAGTAGCTTTTACAAATAAAATGCATTAAATAAATAATTAATTTTTAAATATCACCCTCATAAATCTGTTTTATAGATCCCAAAAACCCCATAATTAAGAAATTGGATTTTGCTAGTTTTTGGTGCTAATTATGATTTTGATGCTTTTTTTCAATGCGAAATGTTTCTAATACATAAAATACTACTTTCTACTGATAATTAGATATTTAAATAAATAGTTTGAACAATTTATTATTGTTTTTAGCAATTTTCTCATAGAATGGAGTTAAAATGTTACTGATTTTTATCAATTTTTCCACTTATCTTCACCTTCTTAATTATAGTAGGGCAATAAATAATTCAAATTGGCAGAAATAATTGTTTAAATGATTTATTATTATTTTTATTGATATTGTTTTTGAATAATACTAGAATGTTGCAATCCTTTCCTGTAAAAAATTAATCTTCATGATTGAAAATTCAACTATTGGTATGAAAATTCATATTTTCGAAATGAAATTTTGACTGTGTAAAAAACAAAAGCTTTTCTGAATTGATGATGATTGTCTTCTAATAGTATTTCGTTTAAACAATGTTGTGTTTTATGTGTAAAAGTGGACAAAAATGTAAAAATTTCAGAAAAAACAGCAACTATCTTGCATTATCAATACAATGAAATATGTATCAGAAAAAATTTGTAATTTGAAGCCTAATTCAACCAAAACTCAACGGTTTCGTTAAACATTAATGTAAATTATTAAAAATTCGTCTTTTTCAGTAAAAAAATTAAACTCTTTAGTTGAAAATTCCACTATTGGGATGAAAATTTAATTTTTTTGTTGAAAATTCAATTTTTTGGTTAAAAATTCATATCTTCGAGACGAAAATCAAACTGTTTTGTAAAAATTAGAATTTCTCTATTAAAAAAAATATTTTTTCAATAATAAATGGTTCAAATAATTTTTTATTTCAATTTTAATTAATTATTACCTCACTTCGTAAAAAGTGGACAAAAATTTTAAAATGTCAGAAAAAACCGCAACTATCTAGAATTATTTGAAGTAAAGATTAGAGACTATTACAATTATTAATTTACTTTAATATAGAAGTGGACCAAAATTCTTATAATTCCAAAAGAAAATCTTTATCAACAAGAATTAATTGTTTAGAAAATTGTTTTGAACATCTAATCATTAATAAATTGTAAACTATCTTAAAAACAATTTGCAATTCAAAACCGCGAAAATCATAGTCGTATTCTATGGCTAATTGTAAAGAGAAATTTGGAGTTTCAACTTGATTCACATAAAATTGAGGATTCTGCAGAAAATTTACAGTAACGTCTTTTTGCTTATGGGAAATACGCGTTAAACTTCATGTGGTTAGCGATACCTCTAAATAACATTGAAATAAAAAAAAAACACTTTTGTGGGGATTCGAACCAATGTGGGGCGATATGCATACCAATTTTTAAAAGGGGAACACCCTAGTGGTGTGTCTGTAAAGAAAAAATGGTTACCTTGTTCTGGTCCAGCCTGGTTGACTTTAGGCTTGCTTTGTCCATTTCCAGGAGTTTCTCTCCTCAAAGGAAGAGCTGGTGGAACAAAACCATTGGCAACTTGAGGGGCTCCGAGTGCCGAAGGCGCTAAACCTTGATCTCCTACTGCGGCTCGATCCTCCGTATAAAGGAGAAAACAAACGGTGATCCAAACTGCTCCAGCCAGTACCGCAATTTTCAGCCACAGAGACCTTCTTCGTGGGAAACCCATGACTTTTTCTCTTTTTCTTTTTGCAAAAAAAACTACACAAGGGTCGTCGTAAACACTTCGATTTTGAGCTTTTTAGCCTTCCGTTACCTCAACATCATCTTCTGTCCGCTCTCTCTTCTGACAGAATTTATTCAATTTTTTATCGCTCTTCAACCCTCTTTTTCAGGTTCTTACTTCACTGTGATATACCTACGAGTAATTAACTTTATAGCAGAATTTTTATTAAATTCTTCTTTAAATTTTTTCTACTGATTCTCCAGTCAATTCTCTTCCAGATTGAAGCATCGATTATCTTCGATTAGATGTCTGTCACACTCGAAGGATCATCGATAATTTGCCATCGATATTGAGATGAAATCGCGTTCTGAATAGAAAATTCAAAAAGCATTATCAGGATTTATATTTTTTATTGATTGTAAACTGCGTGAGTAGATATGTGACTGTTCAGAAAATTTATTTGCAAACAGGTCTTTTGAACTAATGACAATTTATCACAGCTTTTTTGGCAGCTACTTGTCTCTTATGTTTTATTTCTTGATATTTTCTTTGTTCTCTAACGTATTTTTATAAGCGTGATATGACTATTCTAAGTGATATATCGAGTCGTTACAAATAATCGATACTCGTTTCCGATATGTAGGTTTGCAAGTTTCAGGTTCTTGTGCGTCACTGAATCTTGACCATTGTGGTTCCTGAAACAGAGAAATCAATACGAGATGTAAAATTCCAGGTCTCTCAAGTTTTTCCAGGTATAATTTTTCTAAGTTAAATAATTTTTTTTAATGCTTCTTTTCCCTAATTTCTAGGGATTTAATTAGTACAAGGAAAGGATATAAAGGAAAAAATATCAGGGCCGTCTGAACCGTTTCCAACTAGAGTGCATAATATTGCGCAATATACTCGGCTGAGTACTCGCGCACTGCGGCCCTTCCGATGCATTCCGAGGCGAGAGCCACAACGGTATTTCAGCCTGTCCCCTGAAAAAGAGCGTGGGCCAGCTTTTCTAGGAATAATAAAACTGGACCGGTATTTACGGGACCTGGAGTGTATTTTGAAATATCACTGAATGTTTTCTCAATATTTTTTTTAGTCATACAAACATTGAAGTTACTTCATTCAAGTACTATTTAAAATTCAACAATTTCAAACTTACAATACAATAAAAAATAGAAAATAATATCAATAATACAATATAATAATTTTTAAAAACATTTTTGCATATTTCAGATGTGTCATAAAATAATCTAGACGATTTAAAAGAAACATTTCATTTTATAAGATTTTACAAAGTATCAGAAAAAATTCACATAATTTTAAAAGAAAATATTTCATACATTTTCGGAAAATCTGAAAACGTCTTAAATTCTTTAAAATATTTTTAATTGACTCAAATCTTTCTTAAAATGTTGAAAACTTAACACCCTTTTGAATTGTTAAAAATTCGTACATTTCAGTTCAGTTCAACTGTTTTCGATTTAAATTAAAAATATTTTTTGGTTTAAATATCAAATATTACATTTTTCCTTGAAAATTTATTCTCTTCATTGAAAATTTCACTGATTAGTTCAAAATTAAAGCACTCAATTTATTAAGAATTTTTTAATTTTTTGGTCGAACAATAATTTTGAAACTGAAAATGCAACTTTTTAAGTTGCTAAGTATTCGTTTTTGAACTTTTTAAAATTGAAATTAAAAATATAGTTTGTTCGGAATATTAACTATCAAATTTTAAATTGAGAATTTATCTTTTTTGTTGATAATTAATTTTTTGGTCGAAAATTCAACTGTTTAGTTAAAAGTTGATGTAATTTGTTTAAAATTCGTCTTTTTTGAAGAAAATCTATGTTCTTAGTCAAAAATGCAATTAATTAGTTAAAAAATTTGTTTATTGACAATGCATATTTTTGGTAGAAAATTAATCTTCTTGGTTGAAAATTCAACTATTTTGTCAAAAATGTATGTATTTTTTTGATATTTTTGTTTTGACTGAAGATGAAATTTTTTGTTGAAAATTCGCATTTTCGGATTAAAAATGTCAATTTTGGGTGTAATTCATATTTTCAGTCAGAAAATTCAACTTGTTTTTGTAGGAATTTCATCTTTTCTTTCATTAAAATTGAACAATTTGTTTAAAAACTTAACTGCTTTGTAGAAGAAACGTCTTTTTGATTGATCATTAATTTTTTTAAACTTAAGTTTAAGTTGTTTATTGAAAATTCATCGCCTGAACAGAAAAACAACCTTTTTAGTTTTACATTCAATTATTTGGTTAAAAATGTATATATTTTGTTAAAAATTTATTTTCTGGATTGAGAAGTAATTTTTTAACTTAAGATTGAACTATTTAGTTCCAAATTAACTTTTTTGTTTAAACTTTTTTATGTTCGGGTTAAACGTTGAACTATTCGGTTACAAATTTATGTAGTTTGTTAAAAATTTATTTTTTTTTGATTAAATGTAACTTTTAAGTTAAAATTGTACTATTTTGTTCGAAATTAACTTTTCTATCCAAACTTCATATTTTCGGGTTGAAAACTCAACTTTCCTGTACAAAAATTATTTTTTTTTAGTTTGTAAATTCAACTATTTGATCACAAATTTATATTCTTTGTTTCCGAGTTCATCTTTTCGAGTAGAAAATTAACGTTCATAGTAAAAAATTGACCATGTTGATTCTGAATGTAATTATTTGGTTCAAAATTCAACTGTTCTGTAACAAGCTAGTCTTTTTATTTTTTTCTCTTTATTGAATGAAAAATCTTTATTGTTACGAATTTCAGTATAAAATTAATACGATATTCATTTACAATAATAAAATTGAAAATTTTCTCCGGAAACAACAGGAAAGATATCTTGATTGAATTATAATTTTTTTACACAAAATTGTCTGATTTAATTATCAAGCTGAGATTGCAATTAGCGTTCCTACTATTGAAAGTCACACGGGTAAATTCGTCAACTCTAATTATATTTGGTTAGACTCGGAGTTATTATTTCCTGGATATTTGATCTTCCTATCCCGACTTTCTATAATTATACATTTGATATCATAACACGTTTAATACTTTTCTGAATAAATCATCTTACCTCATCCTAAAATTTATTTCTAAGCGTTCCTAAGCATTATAAATAAAAAAGAAAATTTTAATTGTAAATGATAGTTTAATAGTGCGAAATAATTTTGTTCTCAACATTTTAGAACCACACTATAATTTGTAAATTTTCTCACATTTTAAAAGAGATAAGAAAAATTAAATTATGGGCAAAATCTTATTTTAAATAATTCAAACAGAAATTGAAAACTTTTTGGTAATTATTAAAGATTTAAGGAAATAAAATTTTTTATATTTTAAATTGTTGAGGTTTTTTTTAAACAAATAATTTCAATTTTGTAAGATTTCGATCTGCGTTAGAAAATTACAAAAAAAAAAGATTTTTTTGTAATGAATTCTAAGAGAAGATTAAAAAAAATTACAAACAAGTTTTAATTACTTTCTAAAATTAAAAAAAAATGTAAAGGATTTTAAAGCGAAATTGGGCAATTTTGCCATATCATATAATTTTAAAAACAATTTAAATAAATTTAAGATATTTTGAAACAATTTAAAAATAATTAAAACTTGTGAAGATTTTAGAAGAATTTTGTAAGGTTTCATAAAAATAATAAAAAATAACATTTTTTTGGTTCTTAGGAAAAATTAAAATGACTTTTTTCGCAAAATAAGCTTTAAGAGAAGATTATAAAAGATGTTTCAACATTTTTAAAGATTTTCTAAAATTTCGAAAAAGAGTGTAAAAGTTTTTAAAGCAAAAGGTTTCAATTTTATCAGATTAATTTTTTTGTAATTTAGTAGATTCAAGAAATATTTTAATAAATTGAAGAGATCCAAAAAGAACTTCCAAATTTTAAATATTTTTAGAAATCTAGATTTTTAAAGATTAAAAAAAATTTTAGGAGATTTAAAAGAGTTTCATAAGCATCTTTTAAAAAGACTTAAAATTTTTCTAATTTTTTGTAAAATCTTACAAAATAAATAAAGTTCCTTTAGAATCTTCTAGATTAACTTTTGAAACATCTGAAATACTCAGCAGTCTGCTTTAATTTTCTTGGTAGAAAAAGAAGAGTCTTCAACCAAGTTGTTGTGTTTTATTGCTTGACAGAAAAATTTAGAATTTTTAACAAGTTAGTTAAATGTGTTAAAAAAAGAAGTCTTCAAAAAATAAAAAATAATTTATTTTCAACGAATTACTTCAATTCTGAATCCAGTGGATACATTTTTAAGCAAGAAAGTCAATTCTTAACGAAAAATATAATACTTTATACATCAACCAAAAATATTTTTAATTTAAATCAAAATCAGTTAAACTGAATTGAAAAATTAAAATTTTCAACAATTTAAATAGATGAATTTTCAATTCAAAAAATTAAGTTTTAAGAAAAACAAAACTTTTGACTATTTTTTGGACTTAATTAAATTCGTTGTAAAAAATTATGTAATATAATAAAATTTCAAACTTTTTCTTTAACATTTTTTACACACTTTTTAAACATTTTAGGAAGTGATTAAAAATTTTTTGTAATTTTTTCCAATATTCTTTTACAACTCATTACAAAAAATAATTTAAAATTTTCCCATGAATCTTGAAAACATTTTTTTCATTCCCTTGACACCCTGCAAAAATTTAATTTACCGACAATTTTTTAAATCCTGAAAAATTGACTTAAAGTTTTCTATATTCTTCTTCAAAACATTTTGAAATATTTAAAAAAATTTTATTATTATTTTAAAATAAAAACAAGGATTAAAAAATATTAACAGAAATCTTGACAACATTTTTGTCTCCTTAACTCTTTTATAATTATTAAAAAGCTTTTAATTTTTTCGAATTCTTCAAGATAAGTTCATGCCCATAATTTAATTTTTCTTATCTCTTTGAAAGTGCAAAAAAGTTTACTAATTACAGTTTTGTTGCAAAAAGTTAATAACTTAATTATTTCCCATTATTAAACAATCATTTACAAATTAAACTTCCTGATGTAAAGGAATCTGTTTTATCATCAGAGATAGTTACCATCAATCAGTAGAGATACCTTTTTGAACACCGTAAAAATATAAATCAACCTATCGGTCACGTTAACTCTGCAAATATCAGAAAATACTTAATCTCATTTTCAGACAAGATGAAAAATAAATTTGAAAATTTTGTTAGATAAGTTTTTTTTAAAAAAAGATCTACTCTAATCGGTCTACTGGGAGTCGAACTACAAAACTTCCGAGTGCAGGTCGGGTTTTTTTCCCATTAAGCTATTAGACTCAATGCCAAGGCAGGTGTTACATTTAACTTAATAATTTAATTTAATTATTAATTATAATTTATCACTCGTATCATAAATGAAACACGTCGCTTGAGATAGCGTGTACTTCTGAAAAAAGATTCTTCATTAGACCTCTCTAATAGCTTAGCGGGAAAGCACCCGACCGGCAATCGCAAGTTCTGTGGTTCGATTCTCAGTAGAACGACGAGTGTAGATCTTTTTTCAGCAAAAATTTAATTGAAAGAAGATTTAAATTTTATTTTCCAACTTGTCTCAAAATGACGTAAAGTATTTTCTTTTATTTGAAGAGTTAACTTGATCGATAGATTGATTTCTATTTTCACGGTGGTAAAAAGGGTATCTACACTGATTGATAAATATAACCGAAGATAACACAGATTACTTTAATTTATTCGTATCATATAATACCTGGCTTGAGATAGCGTCTATTTATGAAAGAAGATTCTTCTTTCGATCTCTCGAATAGCTTAATGGGAAAACACCGAACTGGAAATCTGAAGTTCTGTGCTTCGATTTCCAGTAGAGCGACTAGAGTAGATCTTTTAAAAAAAAAAAAAATGCAATAAACAAAATTTTCTCATCTACCTAAAATGTTTAGAAAATTTTAACAATAGATTTTATGATGAAATAAAATTATTTATTTTAAAATGTTGACATACAGAGTTGATTGTGCAGAAAGTTCATAAATCAAAAATGTTACGTAATCGGGTTAAAATCCCCCCCCCCCTGCCACACACTCATAACAAACCGTAATGAAACACTTCCCAACCAACTTTCAACAACACCGTGATAAAATAATTGCACTATTATTATCTAAGAGTCCATGTAGACTTTACAAAGCCTACATCATATCCAGGAAACTTGACCTTACTAAGCATCGTACCGGAGAGTTAGTAAATTATTAATAAATGCATGAACACGCCAATTGTCTTGCGCGCGCTTATTTTTTCTATGAAAAATAATAAAACAAATGCTTATCTTATCATGTTCTTTATATTTAATGAATGTTACAAAATAGTAGTTTAAAATAATTAGAAGGCACGACAGGATGCGTTCTGAACCTGCAACTCTAATTAATCTTTTATAATAGAGTTTAAACAAATTTGATATTTTTTGTTATACAATTTAATTGAACCTCTTCATTCCAAATTCGATTTTTCTTTAATTTAAATATACATTTACATCTGATATTCATAAATCACGATACTTCAAAAATATTGAACCTAGAGAGAAAAGGTGAGACTAAAAAAGGTGGTAGTCTGGGTCACCACTATGCCGCAAAGAGTTAATTAAAAATGTATTTTTTGGTCAGAAATTCGTCTATTTCGTAGAAAATTAAACTATTTGATTTATAATTAATCTTTTTCATTTAAGATTAAGTTATTTTGTTCAAAATTCATTTTTTTTGTTAGTTAAAAATTAATGTCTTTAAGAGAAAATTCGATGGTATCATTTTTGGTTGTAAATTGATATTTAAAATTGAAAATTAATTTTTTTTCATTTAAAAATTTAATATTAACAAAATTAAATTTTTCACTCGTATTTCGAAGATCTTGTATCGGTTTGAGATTCCGAAAGTTGATTTAACTTTCCTCCTTTTTTCATAATCTGCAGCGTGAACTTACGTAAGCGGTTTTAATTTCCCTTGCGTAAATGACGAGTACTCGGGCTTTATGAGCGTGAACATGCAATTGCACTTCTCTCTCATTAGTTCGTCGCAGTGTCATGTCATTTGAACTATCTGGGAATCTATACAACATATAAACCGAGGTTACACGCACGTTTTGCTCTGCACGTGCTGCCGGATCCGAACATAAAGAAATCGCAACACATGCTTGCATTGACCGTATTGTCCGCATCCTCCGGGTAAAGAGGCCGCTCTCTACTTTCTCTGTACATTGTGTCTATTCTGTACATTTATCGAATCCACACGTGTCTAGATCGATCACCATAGGAGAATTTATTAGCTTCGACGAAATTCCTTGAGAACACTTATCGGTCCCACTAGACTTTGGAATTTTCACTTGTAAAACGTTTCACGGTGGAATTTGATCTGCCGTTGGAAGTCGTGACTGAGAAATATACATAAACATGGGAAACATACTGACAATGAGAAAAAAGTAAGGCGACAATGAAATTCAAGTGGAGTATACCAAGTTCAGGGCTGGCTGTGAGAAACAGTTTTAGCAAAAGTCGACTTAGTCGCATTAATGATGGAAAAATGATAGAAATAATTTGTACAAGAAAGTAAAACATTGCTATAATTGTAACTTTTGTAATTAGTTTTTTTCTGAAAAAGATCTTCTTTCGCTCCGCTGTGAATCGAACCACTGAACTTCCTTGAAAATTTTTTTATTTGTAACACCTGGCATAATAATGTGTGTATTTCTGAAAAAGTCTCTTCTCTCATCTTTCTAGTAGCTTAATGGGAAAGCACCCGACCGGAAAACAGTGGGGAAAAAGTACATTTTTTTGGTTCAAAATACGATTCCGGCTAAACCTGTGGACCGATTCAGATGTTTTTTTTAAAGCTGATAAAATTTCAAGGAATGGTTGTCGAGCCATTAACAAAAAATTTTTTAAGAAACAAATTATTTGTTGAAAAAGTGTTTTCTATAATTTGCAATTATTGAACGTTTTTTGAAGTTACATTGCAAGAAATTTGAATGGAAACAATATTATAATGACAAAAATTTCTCTTAAGACTATTCTTGTTAATATCATAAACAAATTTATTAAACAAATGCATTATTCAGACATTTATCTTCCGATTTTTTTTTAATTAGGAACTTCATGATAATTTCAGAAAATTCATATTTTGTTGATAAATTTTATGATTTTGTCGACAAATTTAATAAAGAAATGCATTATTTGAGCATTTGTCGAGGGAAAAACTCGTTTTTTTATCAATGTCAGTTCTTTTAATTGGGAACTTTACGATAATTTCAGTAACATTCATACTAATTTGATTAATTCTATGTTTTTTTTTCAACAAAATTAATTTAAAAATGTATTATTCGGGCATTTGTCAAAGTAAAGTTTTTTTTATAAAGTCAATCCTTTTAATTTTAGAAAACAGTCCTTTTTTCATTGAGTACTTACATTATCTCATTATAAATTTTTTAATCAATTTGTTTAACAAAAACATGAAATTACTCAACTAATTATGAATGTTACTGAAATTATCGTAAAATTCCTAATCAAAAGGACTGACATTGAAAAAAAAACTAGTTTTTCCGTCGACAAATGCCCAAATAATGCATTTGTTTATTAAATTTGTTAAAAAAAATCATAAAATATATGAACTAAATATGAATGTTGCTAAAATTAATATAAAGTTATCAATTAAAACGACTGACATCGAAAAAAACTAATTTTTCATCAACGGATGCCCGAATAATGAATTTGTTTATTAAATTTGTTTAAAAACAAATAAAATTGATTAAATAGTGATGAACGTTGCAAAATTATCATGAAGTTCTCAATTAAAATAACTGGCATTGAAAAAAACGAACTATTCCGTCGATAAGTGCTCGAAGAATGCATTTGTTTATTAAATTTTTTTGATAAAATCATAAAATTCATAAACAAATTATGAATTTTCTGTAATTATCGTCAGGTGCCTAATTTTAAAAAATTCACTTCGAAAAAAATTTTTTTCTGACGACAAATTGCTTGAATGATGCATTTGTTTATTAAGTTTGTTAATAATATTAACAAGAATAGTCTTAAGATAATTTTTTTATTAAATCATTGTTTCCATTCAAATTTCTTGCGATATAACTTTTAAAAAACGTTAAATTATTAAAAATGATAGAAATCAAATTTTCAACAAATAATTTGTTTATACAAAATTGTCATTTTTTTCGTCAGATTTATTTATTTATGAAAAAATTAAAAAACTAAATTGAAAATCAGGCTTGACAACTTTCTTTGACATTTTATCAGAAAAAAAAATTTCACATGAAACTTTCATAGCCGATTTTTAATTTTTTGTTTATTTTTTTGTTCATGTAATAGAAAAAAAATTTAAAAATTTTTCACTTTTGAAATATAGCGATTTTTGAAAAATGATTTAATTAAATTAAAACTACCTAGAAAACTAAAAGCAACTATCCAAGAAAGATGCCCAATAGCAATACAAATATTAAACATTTTTTTAAATTGGTTATCAACAAATATGTGAATGAAAATGAATTCGTGGGGATTGGTGGCGATTTGTCACTTGATTTGCACTAAATTTGAACAATTTATACATAAGAAAAACTTCTTAGTTGAATTGATAAAAGCAAATCAATAATTTGTTATTTTAAAATCAATTTTTATGAACAAATATCCATATCAGGTATTTCTGATCAAATAAATAAAGTTTTTTCTATGGAATCGATCACATATTACTTGAAAATGAAACTATAGTATATTATTTGGCCACCAAATAAAAATTAATAATTTTGTAAACTACCTTAATTAACAAATGCACTATTTGGCTATTTCTGGAGGTACAAACTTGATTTTTTCGATACAATTAAGTGTAAATAATTAACTTTCAAATGTTTTCAAACATTTTAATGAAAGTAAACAATTTGTGAGTGTAAAAAACAATTGTTTAAACAAGTTTTGATCTGTTTAGGTATTTATAAATGAAATAAACCTTTTTGACAGCATTAATACCCCGTAATTACCAATGATTTTTTTTCTGTAAATGGATAATAGCTGTTAATTTTTTAACCAAACTTAATGAACAAATGCATTATTTGGCCTTTTTTCAGCATTAAAACTTGTGTTTTTGTGTGTAATGAACTATTAATAACACATTTTTCATTTTGTTGTAATAGTTTCATAAAGATTCACTGTTTTTATTTTTATTGCTATTAAATTAAAGTAGTCATTCACAAATCTGTTTACTGTATTGTTAATAAATATAAAAATAATGAATCGTTATCGAACTATTAAAAAAAGTTTTAAGATTAGTTATGAACAGTTGATTACACACAAAAAACAAGTTTAAATGCTGAAAAATAGTCAAATAATGCATTTGTTAATTAAGTTTGGTTAACAAATTATCAAATGTTATCGATTATTACTAAAAAATCTTCGTGAAATGACTGGATCGTAATTTCGTTAAAAAAACGGTATTTTGTTTATAAATGCATGAAATGATAAAAAATTGTTTAAAAGATTGTTGTTTACAATAATACGTTGTTTATTGGTATACAAATGTTTTTACCCATTTAGAAGTTAGGTATTTACAGTTAATTGCATCGAAGGAATCAAGTTTGTACCTTCACAAACAGCTAAATATTGCATTTGTTAATTAAGGTAGATTAAACAATTATCCATTTTTATTGGATGACCAACTAATATACATAACTTTTAATTTCAAGTAATCTGTGATCGATTCCATATAAATTTTTTTTATTTATGCCATCAAAAATACCTCAAATGAATATTTGTTTGTAAAATTGCTTTTAAAATAACAAATTATTTATTAACTTTTATTAATTCAACTAAAACACTCTTTTTGCCCATGGATTGTTCAAATTTAGTGCGAATCATGTGACGAATTGCCGCCAATCCTCACGAAACCATTTTCATTCACTTATTTTTTTATAACAAATTCAATACATTTTTCATAATTTGCATTTAAATTTAAAATCTTTGGAATGTTTTGCAATCTTAGAAATACGGTTTTTTTACCCTTTTAAAAACCCTTAAAATTCTTGAAATCCTTTGAAAGTTTTAAAATCTTTGAGATATGTTCGAAATCTTTGTGAAATGTTATATGATCCTAACTAATTTTAATTTTGGAAACAACCTGAATTAACATAGAATTTTTAAACTAGTAATTTTTTATAATTTGTAAGTTAAAAACCAAAAGAAAATGTATACTTCAATGTTCCATATTAGCTGAAATGAAATTAAAACCCCTACAAT
The DNA here is from genome assembly GCF_010883055.1 of Belonocnema kinseyi. NCBI lineage: Eukaryota > Metazoa > Arthropoda > Insecta > Hymenoptera > Cynipidae > Belonocnema > Belonocnema kinseyi. The sequence goes on along the minus strand of NC_046662.1, from coordinate 41,313,941 downwards.
TATTGACAATATTAAAGTCTGTTCCTTGCAATCTATAAAGTAATTGGTACAGTCTACAAAAAGTGCTTTTAAATCTCTTTATTTATTCTGCAATAAACAACAGATAAATTATATCTTAATAAATAAAAAACTTGTCAATAGCAAGTTGTTTTCTAAATAAGATTTTTCTTTTATCATAGACTAAAAGATTAAAATTACTCTTCAACTTTCAATAATATTACTGTTTTAAGAGTATAAAAAATTCAATGATATTTCCAGATTTTCAATGTTTAAACAAAATTCAATCAGAATTCTATGTTTCCCATGTTTTCAAGGTCACTGGTCACCCGGAAAATGTTAATCCATGGCAGACGTCAACTGCTTCGAACCAATCTGTCACCTGGTTCCCTAGAAACGACATTCAAGAGAAGTCTGTATATCTCCAAGGTCCAGTTAGTATTGAATTAGCATATTGAAGATAATCAAGACAAAATCAAGACCAAATTTTCTCACCCGGACTTACTTGTTCATGCAGTTGAGCAAAACTTGTCGAAGAGAAAAGAGAGAAAACAACACGGAAACGATTTTTTATAAATGTTTTTGGCAATCTCATCGGATAGAACTGTTATGTCATTGCACCTAAGAGAGGTGTAGAATATTACGAGAACGAGCACGTATGTCAAGCTGTAACTCATTGCTGACAGATAAGAATGTCAGAGAAGAGGTACATTTCCGTAGAAATTCCGTATCGACGATTTCTATATTCTTTTCGTCAAAGCATATATTCCCCGGGGTATGAAAGCATTTTTCACATCGCTATGTATCTTATCGGTAGGATTGAATGTTTCAGCGAATGCCACCGAAGACACCGCTTTATATGTAAATATGATCTTTGCAAAATCGTCAAGTACGTCTCTGCGAAATTCTTTTCAGAAAGAAACATCAGCAATAGGTAGGACAAGCCATAAACTATTTAAAATTGATTCGTATTGACAAAATTTGAAAAGATATTTCCCTGGCCATTAATATTCAAAGAGCAGGATTTGAATCTTGTAAGATTTTGCAAAAATAATCTTTTATAAACGGAACGTGCTTCCGAATCAAATGAAAAATTTAAATTTATTTATTTAAACTAAAAAGAATACTTTCCACCATAAAAGATGAATGTCCAATCTGAAGGGAATAATTTTCTAGAAAATACATGAAATTGCAAGCTACAAAGATAAACTTTCAACCAATAAATTAAATTTTCAAAAAAATAATTGAATTTTTCAAAAAAAAAGGTAAATTTTAAAACTGCAATGATTATTATTTGTCGACCAAATGGTCAAATTTTCAATAAAAAAATATGATGCTTCAAACTATAGCAGATGCATTTTCAACTAATTAGATGAATCTTCAAGCGAAAAAGGCCATTTTTTTATCAGAAAGATAAATTCTCAATAAAAAATGTAATAGTTGATATTTGATTAAAAATTAATTTGTAACAAAGCAGTTTTTTCAGTTAAAAAAATGACGATTTTTTCAAACAAATAGTAGAATTGTCTACTGGAAAAGATACATTTTCAACTCAAATGATGAATTTTGCAACGAAAAAGACGAATTTTCAACAAATAAAGATTTTTCAGTCAAAGGAAGAAGTACATCAAAATTTTTGAACTTTCAAGCCAGGAGATTCATTTTTATCAGCCAGTTGTATTTGCCAAAAAAGTTTAATTTTTAACAAAAAGATGAATTCTCAACAAAAAATGAGATAGTTGACATTGGAAAAAATGTTATAACCAAACAATAAATTTTTTAACCAAAAATTGGACTTTTTAAAAAATGATTAAAGATTTAACAAAATAATTTAATTAGTAAATAAACATTTGAATTTTCAAACTAAAAAGTTAGATTGTCAAAAAAATGCAATAGTTCATATTTTAAACAAAAAATATGAAATTTTTATTAAAAGAGATAAATTCTGAAACCAATATGACTAGTTCTCAAATAAGTAGATTAATTTTTTGCTAAAAAAGATGAATTTTCATCAAAATAAATGCATTCTCAAACAAATAGATGAAGACAAATATTCAACGAATAAATATTTTTCATTCAATAAGGAAAAGGAGGAAATTTTAATGAATAGTTGAATACTCAGTTAAAATAAAACTCATTTCCAACACAAAGAAACAATAACAAATTTTTAACTCAGCAGATAGAAGTTATTTCTTTAACAAAATTGTTCAATCTTCTACTAAGTCTTTCAATTTCCGAACCGAAAAATATTAACTTTGAATGAATAATGTTATACTGACTAAATTTCAGCCTAATAATATTTTTATTTTAAATGAAAAAAAATTCGTATAACCAAAAACTATGAATTTTTAGCAAAATAGGTGAACGCGTAACCAAAGAAGATTATTTTCTATCAGCTGCATTTTTATCCAAAGAAGATTAAATTTTTACTAGAACAGATGAATTTTTACACCACGCGGACCAATTAAAAAAAGCTAAATTTCCCACCAAGAAAGGCTTCAGTAGAATCTTTAACCCCAAAATATGAATTTTCAATGAAATAAAAGTTCCTGTAAAGAAACGTCGAATTTTCAAGAAAAGAGTAGAATCTTCGACTAAAAAGGATGACTTTCTTAATCAAATTCCTTGACTTTTGCCACACTTTTTGACAAAATTCCTGAAAGTTCCTAGACTTTTATTGACCAATAAAATTTCCTAACTTTTCCCTGATTTCCAGATTTTTCCTGACCTGTCGGCAGCGCTGAATTTATTTAAGAAATTATTTAAAGATGTTACACGATGGAGTTCATCGATTTTATATTACATCGAACAGTTGAATTTCACTTCAGAATTTGCTGTACTTCCGCCGATAATTCAATTTGTCGAATCGACTCTCTTAGACCACATTCTCTTAGGAGTTGAACTTCTGAAGTAGTTAAAAGGTTCAACTTGAAGGTGACAAGAAACCCATCAGTTGAAGCAACACAGTGGAAGAAATCACGTGGTAAATGCGTCGAAGCACTTTAATCGCGAGAGAGTACAAGAAAGCTTTTACAAGTACTTGCAGAGTTGAGCATGCTTGCAAAACTAAAGGTGCAGGAGCTTAAATCCAGCGTAGATACCGGTTCATTTGAGAGTTTCTCGAGTATAATTATCTCGATATTATCTCGAATGTTTAGATTTCATTAGCTGATGCTAATTGATGTTGATTAGATAAGAATTTAATTAGTTGTTGGTTTTTTTTAGTATATTGGTTCATCTTACTAATACTTAGGTAATATTCTCAATCAGCAGTCACCTCATTCGACAAATTCATTAGCCATTTGAAATGATAAGATTTGTTTTGATGTTGATTATATTCTTGTAAAGTTCATTCGTAATTTTAGAATAATTTTTCAATAGGTTCTTTTCTATTCTTGTTTAGATAAAGCATCTTCTCTGAATTCAACCAATTAGTGTGAATCTACTATTGTTAAAATGAGTTGCAGAGCGGAATTGATTAATAATTTTCCTAAATTTGAAATGCAAGTTTAGCACGTAGTTTATCAAATTTGGTGGAATGATTCTATTTTTTCTGCAACCAATCGGTATAGTTGGTTTGTTCCATTATTTTATGTTCTTCCATCGGTGTTGTATCATTAGGTTTTGTTAACTGATGGTAACAAGGTAAGAATTCAACTAGAAAACGTTGGATCCTTTGAAAGAACCCATATGTATAGTTGATTTGTTAGATTGTTGTATCGTCTTCCAACAGTGTCGTATGATTAGCTTATGTTAATTGGCGTAGATAAGGTAAGAATTTAATTAGCAGATTTTGAATTTTTTTGGTGTACTAATCCAATTTTTAGACTTTCGACAATTTTTCTGTTTGATATTCTTTAAAAGAAGCCAATTGTATAGTCAGTTTGTTCCAATCTTGTATCTTCTTCTAACCATATTGCATGATAAGCTGATGTTACTTGATATTGACCAAGTAAGAATTTAGTTAGAAGACGCTGGATTTTGTTAGTATGCTGGTTTAATTTTTATACTATTGACAATTTTACATTGCCAATCCCTTGAAAGAACCCATCTGTATAGTTTGTTTTTCCCATTGTTGTATCTTCTTCCGCCGGTGTTACATGATTATCTTATGTTAACTGATGCTCACCGAGTAAGAATTTAATTAGAAGATGTTGGATTAATTTAATATACTGTTCGATTTCTTAGAATTATGAAAATTTCTCTATTTCCACTTCTTTAAAAGAACCGATCTCTGTAGATGGTTTGTTTCACTCATGTATCTTCTCCTAACCATGTTGCATGATTAGCTGATATAATTGACATTGACCAGAGAAGAATTTAATTAGAAGTTGTTGGATTTTTTATTTTGTATGCTAACAAAATCCAACATTTTCTAAGTTAATTATTGTCTCGTCAAGACCAATTATCATCAGCTGATCATAAAACATACATCATCAGTAATCGCCTGATCCAAAAAAATTCAATAGTGCTTTGGAATTATAAAATTTTGTTTTCATGTTGATAATATTTTTTTAAGGTCCATTCATATTTCTGGATTAGCTTTTCAATAAGTTCTTCTCTATATTTATCGAAATCAACCATCTGGTTTCCCTACATTCTAAAAATAACTGTAAATCTGTTTCTAAAATGACTAACAAGAGCAGAATTGATTAATACTTTCCTTAAATTTGAAGTGCAAGTTTAGCACGTAGGTTATCAAATGTGGTGGAATGATTCTATTGTTTCTGTAAGCAATCAATATAGTTGGTTTGTTCCATTGTTGTGTCTTCTTCCTTCGGTGTTATATGATTAGCTTATGTTAACTGATGTTGGCCTGCTAAGAATTTAATTAGAAGGCGTCGCATTTTATTATTATACTGTTCCAGGTTTCAGACTGTTGACCATTTCTGCATTTTCAATCATTTAAAAGAACCCATCTGTATAGTTGGTTTGTGCCATTGCTGTATTGATCCAATTCTCCGACCATTGATAATTTATCTATTTCCAATTGTTTAAAAAAACCCATCTATAAAGTTGCTTTTTCCATTCTTGTATATTTTCCATGGGTGTTTTATGATTATCTTATGTTATATTAATGTTAACCAGGTAAGAATAAAATTAGAAGACGTTGAATTGTATTAATATATACTGGTCTAGTTTTCAGACTGTTGACAATTTCTCCATTTCTAATCCTTTGAAAGAAACCATTTGTATAGTTGGTTTGTTTCATTATTTGTATCTTGTTCAGTCAGTGTTGTATGATTAGCTTATGTTAACTGATGTGGGTAAGAATTTTACTAGAAGAGTTTGCATTTTATTGGTGGACTGGTCTAATTTTTATACTGCTGACAATTGATCTATTTCCAATTCTTTAAAAGAAGCCATCTATAAAGTTGCTTTGTTCCATTCTTGTACCTTCTTCTAATCATGTTGCATGGTTCGCTGTGGCTAATTGCTATAGACAAGATAAGAATTTAACTAGAAGATGTTGGATTTCTGTGATTTTATATACCTAAAAAGTTCAATATTTTTTATGATTCAATCCTTACCTCTTCAAGATCAATTATCGCCAGCTAATCATATTTGGAGGAAGATAGAAAAATGAAACAAAACAAATATACAGATAGGTTCTTTTAAAGGATTGGAAATGGAAAAATTGGTAACAGTCTAAGAGCATGGAACAAATTCAGTTAGCCTTTGGAAAAACTGCAAAATCGTCGGAGATTGATGCGGGGTTGCATTTCAACTTAAAGAAAAGTATTAATCACCTCCGTTCTTGTAAGATGAGAATGAAAGTTAACAGTTAAAACACAGATCATAGATATATTTTCTTGTTAATTATAAGCATAAAAAATTATAGAATTGATTAAAAAATAATTAATAATCAATAGTAAATCATCAATAATAAATAATGAAAAGTGAACCCTGGAAGAACTCAATCAGATAATTCTAAGTGCTGCCTCAAAACCGAGGACAATGGTTTTCTAGCAAAATTTGCTTGCTCAAATAAAAAATTTGTTTAAATATTTTCCTTATGACTCTGAAAGATGTTCTAAATGACACTCTTAATAATTTTTCATTAATCAGTTGCTACTAATCAAAAAAAAAAACATTTAAAGATACAGGTCATCTTCCAGCTTTGTTTTAATTTTAAACTAAAATGGTTTTGAGTCAGCACCTAGAATTATCCGATCGAATTCTTTTATTTGACTTATATTTATAAAAAATCGAAAAGCGTTTCCACTTTTAAAAAACAGCATTGTTTATAATATTCTAAAGTATACCTTAGTAAAATTAAAAAGCCATCTCGGAGGGATGCAAGCTCACCTATGGTACTGAAATTCTTTTAATCTTTTATGAATTACTTCTTGTACACTAGAGAATCCTAGGGCATTAGTGCCAGCTTGGCGAGTGTTCGTAACTCGCGAGGCGAGGCAAGAGTGCTTTCCTCTTCCTTTTTTCTGTTATCTGGAATGTTGGAGGGCTTCCATTTTCCGGGTAGGTTCAAGCCGTAACAGTATTGTCTCGAGTACATTTTTTATGGAAACGCTCTCTTACCAAGAGTGCATGTATGCGGGTGAAAGTATCCGGCAATATATGTGTCAACACGAAGACAAATTAGTGGTGGGGAATGTAATCTGGATCCCTGAATTCCAGTAGGTTTGTTCGCTTTTTAACGAAAAAAAGCGGGAAGCGCAATATCAGTGGTTAAATAAATAAAGAAACCTATAGTTTTTCATTGCTCTTTTAATTGTTTTTTTATGTCTTTGTGATGATCTTTAATTTTTCATGAGATTAGTTTAAAACTTTGTTGAGTGCAACGTTTGGGTGTAACTTGTTATTTAGTCAGGGATTTTGTCTGACCTGGATAAGGCAAATGAAAATTGGGTGATTTTTCCCTGAAATTTTTTATTTTCTGTTACCATTAACATTTTTAACATAGCATATTTTATAAATAAAATTAGAAGAATTTCGAAGTTATTTATTTCGACTAAAAAGATGAGTTTTTAACCAAATAGTACAATTTTTCACCAACACAGTTGAATTAAAGAGAATTGTTTACAATACTCAGGACGCATTTCCCTGCCCAAATAGCAAAATGTTAAACAAATGGTGAATTTCAAATAATTCTGGAATATTCTACCTGCAGAGTTGATTCTGTAACAAAATTGAAAGATTTTAAAACCATAAAGATAAAAGATCAACCAATAACATTTCAATAAAAAAAGACAATTATTAATGAAAAGTAGAAAAGTCGATATTTCAATAAACAAAAAAAAGGAATTTTCAACTAAAGGTTTAATTGTCAATCAAATAATTAAAAAAATGTCACTTTCACTGCAATAGTTTAACTGTCTACCTAATTGTTAAATTTGCAAGCAAAAGGCAATTTTTTAAACTAAACTAATAAATCAGAAAAAAGAGGATTAACAAAGTGATTCAACTTTTAACCATAAAATACAATGTTTCATTAAAAAGATTAATTTTCTATAAAAAAAGTTCAATTTTCTACTCGAAAATACTAATTTTCGAAAAAAAATCTTTTGGACTAAAATGTTAAAATTCAAAAAACAACGAAATAATTTTTAAGAAACTGTTGCTTTCTTAAATAAAATAAAAACAAATTTAGAAAAAAATAGTTAAATTTACATATATAAAATATCTCAGTTCACTTTTCAACACCAGAATATAAATTTGATAAAACAAGTAAATTTTCTACGAAATAGTTCATTTTTCAACAATACAGTTGAGTTGCAACAAGAGTTGAATTTTCAAAAAAACAGTTGAATTTCAACAAAAGATTTCAATTTTGACCTAGAAGGGTGAACTTTCAACAAAAGTCTTAAATTTTTTCTCCAAGAAATATGAAATTTTTACAAAAATAGATATTTATAACAATTTTAATTACTTGATATCAGTTTAAATTTTTAATTAATTTTGCATCTTTTCAAAACATCTAAATATCTCGTAATTCCATTCAATTTTTTCTGCAATAATACGTGTTTAATGATTATTTATACATAAAAATTTTTTAATTTCGTCTACGAATGAAACATTTGTTTAAATAAAACAATAAAAAAGTAACGTTAAAAGTTTAAAATGTTTTCAAAATTATAACAATTCAATGCTTTCTATGTCAAACAATTAAGTCAAATGGTTTACTTTAAAATATTTGGATTTAATTTATTCGTCTTAAATATTCAAATTTTGCTCAATATAAAATAAGTATCTTTTTTCTTAATTAAAAAATTTCAAATTAAAAGGATGAAAGATTTAATAATTTAGACTGACACAATATTTTTAATTTAATAAAAAAATTTTATCACGTATATATTATTATTAACTTTTAAAAAAATTGAAAATAGTTTATAATATTTCAATCGCGGCTGTGCATTGTTTAATAACTAAGACTTTCAATTAGAAACAACTATAATTTGGAATTTCTTAAACTTTGAAGGCATTCAGAATTGTTTCATCAAATCAATCATTGTTCAGTTTTTAATACTTAAAGTACAGATCCACTTTAAACATTATTTATTCAGTTATATTTACAGTTAATAAAATAAAACTGTTTTTTATTTAAAAACTTCAACTCTAAACGCTTTTAATTTTTAATTGTTTAAGTCTTCTACACTGCACTTTAAAACTCTATAAATGAAAAATATACGCTTAGAAATAAAATTTTTTAATGGAACATTTTCAAAGTAAAAGATTTTCGAACTAATCATTACAAACTAAACGATATCATAATTGAAGAAGATAGCAATTGAACTAATTATTTAAGAAGCTGTTAAAATCTAACTTCGACAGATTGTTCTACTGAAAATTTATAAAATTCCCGGTTAATAAATAAATTCACTGTCATTTCCCAATTTTTTCCGGTCTCAGAAAATTCCCGATGATTTCCCGATTTTCCCGGTGCAGCAGCTACCCTGAATCGTAAGTTCTGCTGTTCGATTCTGAGCAAAACGAGGGCCAAGACGTTTTTTTAGAAAAACTTTAATTTAGGAAGTAGGCTAAGTGCGGGATAATAAGGGAAGGGGAAGTAGGGGAAGTTGGAAGCGGAACTAGGTAATACTAGAGAATGAGAGGGGTAGAGGAAGTTAGGGTAAAGTTGAGGAAATTAGGAGAGGGGAAACTAGAGAAGGAAGAAGTTAAGGAAGGGAGGGGAGCTAAGGTAGAATTTAAGAGGATCAGGATAGAAGAGGGGAACTATAGAAAGGAGGGGTAGTATCGGAAAAAGGAGAAATTTCGAAAGTAGGAGAAGTAAGGGAGGGAAATATGGGGGGGGGTGCTTGAACGACTTATCAACAAGATAATAGCCTACAAACCCCCTTTTTATATTCGCAAGCTTACTTTGACTAATTTTGTAATGAAAAAGGAGCCAAAATGTTTTCAACACAATTAATGATCGAACAACATCAATTTTTAGCTGCTTCTTGCCAACTTGGACTCCTTCCGGATAATCAGACTTTTTTCAGCAATTAAACAAAGCTATTTCCCTCACGTGTTTCTCAAAGCAAAAGTTACTACGGATAAGATCTTCGTTGCGTGTCACTATTTATTTAGGTTAGGTTCTATTTTCGTTGCTGGCTCACTATCGGCAAGTCACCTTTGCCAGTACAGTTTACTTTTTTGTCGTACTCTCCTTTCGAATAGTGTTTACACCGCGGATCTTGTGTCTGATAAAGGTAGAATTGATAACGATTTAAGTGCGAGCAATAAAATTACCAACACGCGAATAGCAAGCGTCAAAGGAAACATCAAACTTAACTATTGATTTTTATCTGTAAGAAGAAAACTGAGTTTATAATCTCATTTTCTATTAGTCGTCAAACTTTCAACCCTCGAGATGAATTTGAACTAAAGGGCCTTCCATGAACCACGTAGTTTCTTTAGGAGGGGGGAGGGGGTTGACGAAAAGCCACGCTGTTCTACATAGTGGGAGGGATGGTCCCGAGTCCGAGCCACGTGGTTTTATCTTAGGGAATTATCAACGAAATACATGAATTTTCAATTAGGGGCCTTCAATATACCACGCAGCACTCTGGAGGGGGGGGGGGGCACAGTAGAATACATTTAGGGTAGGGGACTTAATGTATCCGACAATAATTATAGGCTTTTTACCCCCCTATCAACCCTGTAATGGGACCCCCCCCCCCGAACTCTTACTGCACATAATATTTAGTTTTGACAAATAATGAGACAGATATTCCAGATACAAATTTAAAATGTTCATATTTATTTATTTCCAACAAAAAATGACTTTTCGAGCATACAAGATGACTTTTTAACAAAATAATGAAATTTTCATCAAAATAATTGAATTTTCAACCTAAAAATATGAATTATCAACAAAAAAGTATAATAAACTTATATGTGAAAAAATTAACAGTAAAAAGACGAATTTTCAAATGATAAAATTTTTTTACATTTTCTGTTTAAAAAATGAATTTCCAACCAGAAAATATGAATTTTAATCAAAAATAATAACTTAAAAAAACAGTTAAATTTTCAATCATAGAGATAAACCTTCATTTTAAAAAATGTTGACCAAAATAGTTCAACTTATAAACATATGAATTTTTCTATGAAAAATACAAAATGGAAAGGAAAATTTAATTTATATCCAAAAAAGCGTTTAGTTTGACCTTTCAACGCCAAAATATGGGTTTAAAAAAAAGTAAATCTTATACGAAATAGTTGAATTTTCAACAAAGTAGTTGCATTTTTACCGAAAAAAGATAAAATTTCTACTAAAACAGATTAATTTTTTAATAAAAAAAAACAATTTTTCTAAAATTAGTTGGATTTTCATCCAAAAAAATTTCAGTTTGACTTTTCAACATTAAAATATGAGTTTCAAAAAATAAGGAAATTTTCTACGACACAGTTCACTTTTCCACAAAACAGATAAATTTCCTACTAAAAAGGATGGCTTGTTGAAAAAATTGTCGAATTTTTTACCAAACAGTTGCTTTTCCAATTAATAAAGATGAAATGTATACTAAAATAGATCAATTTTTTAAATAAAAAAGACGAATTTTCAAAAATAAAGTTTTTTCTTCATAAAAGGAAAAAAATGTGTATTAATTAGTGAAGCTGCAAGCTAAAAGACGAATTTTGTATTCAAAAATTGAATTTTCAACAAGAAAATATGAATTTTAAGGAAAAAAATTAATTCTCAACAAATTAGTTAAATTTTTCACTAATGAGACAAGCGTTTATTAAAAAAATAAATAAAACAATTTTGCAACAAAATATCCAAACTTTTAAACAAACAGATCAAATTTCTACTGAAACAAATGAATTTTTATATTAAATTAAAAAAATAGATTTAAATTTTCATCCAAGAAAATTTTAGTTTGAGTTTTCAACTTCAAAATATGATTTTTAAAAAGGAAGTAAATTTTCTACAAAGATACTTGAGTTTTCGAAACAAAAATAGGATTTTTCTCTAAACATTTGAATTTAAAAAAAGGAGGACTTTTTAAGAAAATTGTTGAATTATTACAAAACAGTTGCTTTTCTATCCAAGAAAGACGGAATTTCTACTAAGATGATTTTTTTAAACTCAAAAGACAAATTTTCAACAAATAAAGATTTTTCAGTCATAAAAGAAAAAAAATTATCTAAATTAGTATATCTTTAAACCAAAAGACGAATTTTCTATTCAAAAATTAAATTTTCAACCAGAAAATATGAATTTTAAGGAATAAAGTTAATTTTCAATAAAATAGTTAACTTTTCCACAAATGAGGTAAGTTTTATCAGATTAAAAAAACAATTTTTCAACAAAATAGTTAAACTCTTAAGCAATGAGATGAATTTAAAAAAAAATGATTTTGTAAAAAAAATGATTTTTTAACAAAATGGTCTAAACGAAATTTGCACACAAATTTAAATTTTCATCCCAAAAATATTTTAGTTTGACTTTTCGTGTATGAGTTATAAACAGTATGTACATTTTTTACAAAGATACTGGAATTTTAAACCCAACAATACGAATTTTTAACAAAACAGTGAAATTTTAAACAAAAAGAATGACTTTTTAACAATATTATTAAATTTTCAAGAAAATAGTTGCATTTTTATTTTAGAAAGATAAAATTTCTACTAAAAAAGATTAATTTCTATATCAAAAAGATAATTTTTTATGAAAATAGTTGAATTTTCTCCCAAAAAAGGTTTCCTTTCAACTTTTCAACATTAAATATTAATTTTAACCAGTAAGTAATTTTTCTACGGAATAGTTAAATTTTTAACAAAAAAGTTTAATTTTTAAACCAAAAAGGAGGACTTTTTAACAAAATTGTTCAATTTTTAACAAAACTTTTGCTTTATCATCCCATAGAGATGGAATTTCTACTAAAATAGATCAATTTTTTAAATTAAAAACACATATTTTGAAAAAAGTTTTGAATTTTTATACCAAAAAATAAAGTTTGAGTTTTTACCATCAAAATATCAACTTGACATAAGAAGTAAATTTCCCATGAAGATAATTGCATTTGCAACCCAAAAAAACAAATTTTCTACAAAACAGTCAAATTTTTAAATAAAAAGGATGAATTTAAAATTGTTGAATTTTCAAACAAATAATAACATTTATAATTTTTTAGAAATCTTCATGAGGTAGAAACTTCAGCAAAAGAAAATAAATATAAGACAAATTAATTTCTAAATTGAATATTATATCATGGTTACCAATAACTATACAATCCTATACAATTTTAAAATTCAAGCAGCTTAATTTAAAGGTTTGACTTTACATTGATTTAATTTTAATTACAATAATTAATTTATTAAAATTAAACATTGAATGTAGTCAAGTTCGTTGAATAAGTTATTATTATTTAAAATGAAATTATATTAAAATTAATTAGGTAATTAATTAGCTTAAACATTTAAATTAGAAATTCATCAACTTGGAAAAAGTTTTAAATATTTTTAAAAATTATTATAAATTTTCCAATTGTTCCAAATGACAGTGGTTTTCACATTAGCAGCCTGTTTTAAAATTTTCCAGCTTATTATAGTGAATAATACTTAAGTTCCATTTTCAAATATTGTATTGTAAAATTAGGGGAAAAGGTTGAATTTTTAAAAAGGGGAAAATGAGAGAAATTGGGGAAAGACTGTTATATCTAAAAATAATATAAAAAAAGAACTAATTTTTTAAGGTTTTTTTAACAAACGTTTAGAATTGCTTTAGTATTTCCGTTGGGAAATTAAAGTTTCTTTTCTGAGCGATAAGCTTCTGCCTTTGAAGTTCCTCAATTTTCGTGAAGCTACATTCATAAAGAAGGATTTAAAAAATAATCCTACAAGCAGATTTAAATTTCACTAAATAGAGAAAAGTCTGATCCTACAAAAATATTTAAAAGAGAGAAAAATAGAAAAAGAGAAGACTAGGACAAAATAAGAATATGTGATTGAAATATTTAGATGAAAGAGAGAAGGAACATGTCTCAATTCTTTTTAAATATTATTTCTAGTCACACCAATATTGAAATTACTCAAAAATACCGAAGTATTATCAATTTTTTAATACTATACAAATATAAATTTTATAATATTCCTCAGAAAATTAATTAAGATTTTAAAATAATTCATTAGTCAAAAAAAGTCTAGAAGATGAAAAAAATAATTTTAAATTATAGGATTTTACAAAATATTAGAAAAAATTCTAGCCTTTTTAAAATTAATTGAGGAATTTTACGAGTTTCGAAGAAATAAAAAATATTTGTTAAATTTTTGGAACTGATTCTAAGTGTTAAAATATTTTAAATCTACTCAAAACCTCTAAAATTCCTCAAAATATTTTTAGCCGACTCGAATTTTTCTTAAAATGTTGAAAACTAATTCAAAATGTAAAAAATTGCCATAAAATCTTCTAAAAATTTTTCTAGTTTTCCTAGTTTTCCTCGAAATTTTAAGAAAATTAGAAAAGATTTTTGAATATTGCAAATGTTTCAAAAAATAATCTGGAAGATTAAAAAAAAATTTAATTTACAGGATTTTTCACAATATTACGAAAAATTTCAGCCGTTTTAAAATATATTTATGAGCTTCATGACTTTGGAAGAAATAAAAAATATTTGATAAATTTTTGAAAATGCTTCCAAGTTTTTAAATATTTTTAATCTATTAAAAACTTTTAAATTCTTGAATTATTTCTAGCACGCTCGATTTTTTCTTAAAATTTTATAAAAATAATTCAAAATGTAAAAACATTGCCCTAAAATGTTCCAAATTTTCTTATAAATTTTAAGAAAATTTGTTTATTCACTTAAAAGCTTTTAACATTGTTTTAAAGCATCTAAAATTGGGTTTGAAATATTGAAAAAAGATCTGCATTAAAAAAAAATCTTTTAGAGTTTCAAATTCTTTTTGAATCTCTTTAAATCCTATAAAAATTTCTAGAATTCACTCTACTTTATTTCTTTTTTTATTTCTATATCTTAACAAATTGAAACATTTATCTTCATAATTTATTAATATTTTTAGAATTTTTAAGACATCTTTGGAAATTGTTTCAAATCTTTTTAAATTTTTTTTAAGGTTTATTCTTCAAAATAGAATTCATAGCAAACAAGATTAAACTTTAAAGATTAAAATTTAAAAAAATGAAAAATTATTTTTCTACTACAAGACGAATTTTCAATCAGTTAAATGAAACAAATAAGAAAACGAATTTTTAACAAATTATTTAATGAAAAAAGGCTTTCGACCAGACTTTAACAAAAAAGATCAATTTTCTACCCAATATTTGTATTTTAAAATTCCTAAAAATACATTTCTAACAAAAAATGGAATTTTTGTATTATGAAACCAAAAATATAACTTATCTTCAAAGCAGTTGAATTTTTAATAAGAAAATATGATTCTTCAGGAAAAAATTTAATTGGCTATCAAATTCTTTTTTTTTAACCAATCAGTTTAATTTTCAAGAAGAAAGTTAATGTTTCAATTAAAAAAGTGCATTTTTATCTTAAAAATAATAAATTTTCTAGAAAAAAAAATTCATTTTAGAAAAACTTGTTTAAATTTAAACCAGGTGCCTAACTTTTGAACAAAAAATATTAATCCTTAAAGAAGCATATAATAGTTGACGTGTTAACCAAAAAATATATTAATATGAAGTAAAAAAACACTTGAATTCAACCATTTTTTACGAAAGTCGATGACTTTGTAAAATAGAAGATTAATTTACTTTAAAAAAAAGTGAAGATAAAAAAAATAAAACAAATTACTAATAATAGATAACAATACAAATAAATATATTTGAAAAGATTGTCAACTAAATAGTTAAAAATTAATTTTAAACAAACTAGAATAATTTTTTAAACATAAAGACCAGAAAATATGATTTTTCAACAAAAAAATTTAATTTTCCGCCCAATAGTTTACTTGTTAATCAAATATTTGCATATAACTAAAAAGAAGATATAAATAAATTAATAATAAAAATAATTTTCAGATAAAACATGAAAGGAAACACCTTTCTCAAATCTAAAACGAAAATTTCAAATTTATAAGAACAACATAAGCATAAAAGATCGATGTTCAATAAAAAATATAAAATTTTGACCAAAAATGGAATAGTTGCATTTGTTGTTACAAAAATTAATCCGTAAAAAAACAATTTTCAGCAAAATAGTTATAGTTTCAACTAAAGAGATGAATTTTCGATTAAAATTATGAATCTGCAAAAATAAATCATTTTTAACGAGAAAGTTCAACATTCAACTAGAAAGTTCATTTTTCAACCATGAAGATTAATTTTTTAAACAAGAAATAGTTAAATTTCTAAGCGAATAGATGATTCTCCGACCAAAAAAAATTTTTTGTAACAACGTATTTCAACCAAGTAATTGCATTTTTGACAACAAAATTCTTTTTCGCAAAATGCTTGCATTGACAACAAAATAATTAAATCTTTAATATGAATTGGCTCTATTAATTCAGATTGCATTTAACTCAAAAACGATAGAAAAGGAAAGTTTCTTGAAAACATGTTTGAAATAGAAGAATTCTTTTAAAAAATTTTTGAATCAGGCCAAAATTATCTTATTATTTAGAGAACTGATATTGATAATATATAATATATTTATATACATTATTTACATATTCACAAACCAATATGATTATCTAATTATTTTTTGAAATGGAAAGTAGTCCACTATATAAATCTTACGTACCTGAAACATAAAATAAATGTACCTTTTACTATTTAGTACTATAATAACTTTTTTCAGTACTAAATTTCCAGATTTTTTATTAAATTTAAAAGTCTTTTCAAGAAATTAAAGATCAATTCTGTAAACGCATAGGGCACCAGGTTCGGACTGTATGGATGCTGATAAAGTCTTGCAAGGTGCTTGTGCAATTTCTGGCGATTCACCAGCAATTTCTCAATAAGCTGCGATGAATAGGCACATGCGTTGTTGTTTCGGAGGACCCAGTCGCAAATTACAATTTTTAAAACCCATTCTTGGCTCAACATTTCTAAAAAAAATATAGAGTTTTCAGAATCCCGAGGTCTTCCTTTATTTCTCTCGCTACTAAAACGAAGAATTCGAATAAACATTTATATTAGCTCTTTCATAAAGTGAATTTCCTGGTATAAGAATGGATTTGATTGGCGCAATTTTTACATCGGAAGGTTCTTTTATGGATTGAATAAAAATAGTTCTTCGATGCCTACTTAGTTTCGAAGAATCCACTCTGGTATTGGGGGAAGAAGCAACTGAGTTTTCCTTCTCAGATCCCTCTTCTTCACAATTTCTTGTCATTTTTCTATTTCTTTTCGCTCTCGTTCTATCTTTTTGCAGTTCTTTTCGCAACACCGAGTTCCAAGTGAAAGACAATATTATTTCTGAACGAACACACACCGTGTCGCCACCTACTTCCGGCATCGACATTTTCCGCTTCTTTACTCGTGGTAAACGAAACAAAGTGCCTTGAGATTCCGTAGCTCTTGTCGCAAATTTCCGAGTTTGGGAGATTTTAAAAATTAGGGGCACGTAGGAAAAGGTCGGAAGAGACAAATAATAAAATTGCAAGATTAAATACGGCAACTTCCATTCTTTCTCTGTGGGCTTATACTAGAATATAAATTAGAATTCTTTACGAATACAAAAATCAATCAACTTTTGACGAGACATACTCAAAAAACCCGTTTTTTTTTTGTATTTTTTATAACAGAATTCAATAATTTTGAAAGTTGAACTCTTTAAAATTACAGGGCACCAGGTTTAGACTGCGTGGAGGGTTTCGAAGCTGTGCAAGGTGTTTGTGCAATTTCTGGTGTTTCGCCAGAAATTTCTGAATAAGCTGCGATGAATGCACAGGGAGGTTTTCTTGGTGAAGGACATGTCATTTTTCTAAACATAAATAGATTCTCTGTTCCCAATCAGAATTTTTAATCCTATGGCCAAAAATTATCTGATGTTTCAACTCATAATTATAAATCTTTCCCGGAAATCCCACATCCAAATCGGAAGACTTTGAAATCTTTTAAAATATTTAGAAATCTCTCGAATCTTTCAAAATCCTTTCAGCTATAAAATAATGCGCGAAACGTTTTCATTAGTTTAATAATTGCCTTAAACCACGTAATAAACATTATAAGGAATTTTAAAAAAATGTTAGCCTATCTTTAAGTCGCAGGCAGACAAGTAAATTTTTGAAAACTTATTTTTTCCAGGCAAAGTAAAACATTTTATTCTTTGTGACGAAATTTTCTGTCGATTAAATATACAAATCCTGAACAAACAAGATTAATTTTCTACTCAAATCCACGAATTTTCAACAAAATATTTTTCAATCAATAAACATAAACTTTTAACTATATAAGACAAATTTTCCACAAAAAAAAACTTTTCAACTCATCTCGGAAATGTTTTCAGTAAACATGAAATAGCTACATTTTCAAGTATAATAATTTTTTTTAACCAAATTGAATTTTTAACAAAGCACTTTAATTTTCAAATAAATTGTTTCAGTTTCAACCAAAAAGTTTAATTTTCAACCGAAATTATGCATTTTCCATGAAAAAGGTTTTTTTCAATCAAATAGTTTAATTTTTTCTAATTTATTAACAAAATAAAAATGTATTAATTTTAAATAAAAAATGGTTGAATTCAACCAAAAGATAAATTGTCAAACAAAACACATGATACCTTAAACAAAGAAAAATAATTCTAACTAAAGTCCACGTTATTATTTTTAATGTTTTAAATTAAAAAATCAATCAATGAACTTTAAAGTGTTCAAAATTATATTATTTACGGAATTTTAAGCTAGCAACATTAGAAATTGAAAAATTGAATTTTTTTCAACTGAACACTTCTTAAAATAGAAGTTAAAACCTTTTTAAATTTAATTAATTTAAACATCCCTGAAAAGCTTAAAAGTTTTATTTGGAAATCTTGAGCAATCTATAAGTTATTTTTAGCAAATCCTGCAAATGAAAAACAATTTCATTAAAGTTTTGATGTATAAATAACAATTTTAAATTTATTATTTGTTTAAGCATTTTGAGTAATTTTAAGAATTGTTAAAGGCTTCTAAAGGATAAATATGTTTCCTTAAAGTTCCAAGGAAAATTGAAACGCATTTTTCATTTTGAAAAATTATTTTACGAGAATATTTAAAAAGGTTTTAAAAGATTTACAAAATTGTCAAAGAAGAAGCGGCAAGATTTTAGTGAATTTTTAAAATTTGCATAATAATTTTAAATCTTTTAAAAACTCACTTTCAAATTAAACATTTTTCAAATACAAGAATTAAAATTGTAACGTTCAATGTTTAAAGCTTTTAGAAATTTCCACGATTCCAAGCTTTCTATGTGAAACAATTCAGTTTCAACTTGCTGACTTTTAAATATTTGGTTTTAATTTACTCGTCTTAAATGAACTGCCATATATTGCTAAATATTCAATAATTATTTCATTTGTTAATTAAAATTTTCCAAATTAAATTGGTTAAAAATGGAATATATTAGACTGAAAGAATTTTTTTAATTTAATAATATTCTTTAATTACAAATTTATTATTATTTGTAATGACTACGACTTTCAAATTTTGACTGATTCTAAATCCTTTTTTCAAATCAATTTAAAAAAAATTTCAACTTCAAACGCTTTTAATTTTTCAAGTCCAAAATTTTTGAACTCTGTTTTTTAACGGAACTTTACGTTTTGGCACTCGCAGAATCCGAAAATCATAAAATTTCATCGGTGTCTGTCTGTCTGTCTGTCTCTCTGTATGTATGTCTGTATGTATGGTTACCTGAATTTTGTAGCCACGCTAACTTTTGAAGGATTTGTCCAATCGAGTCCGCATTTGATACACTTCTGAAGGGACCCAAAATGAAGGCTAAGTTCGTCAATCAGATATTTCGAACCAAAATTAAAAAATTGGGCTTATTTTCAAAAATTTGAAATTTTTTTTTTGTTGAAATTTTAAAAAATGTTGTCGAAGTTTCTTATAGATGGGTGAAAGACTTGCAAATTATGTGAATAAAATTTTATATTTTGATAAAAATTAGAAAAGTTATATACTTTTCAAAAATTTGAAAATTTTCGAAAAATATAAAAAATTATTTTTTTTCGTAAAGCCAAAAATCTCATTCAAAATTTTCACTAGATACCAAATATATTTCAAAACTATTCTAGCCGAATTTTTTGATTAGCGCAACATTTAAAAAATTAGAGTCTGTATAACCTAACTGTTAAGCGCGAAGCACGATTTTCGCAATGAGAATGTAATCGTCAAGGCCGTAGGTACTTTGAGAAAATTCTTTAATGACAAATTAAAAGAAAGTGTTCAGCTTCACTTAAGAAAAGGGAAAATGTTTAAACAACCACAGCAGGGCCCTATTAGGATCAGAAATAATAAAATGTGATCATTATTTTCCAATATCAGAATAAGCAGTACCAGACCAAGGTACACAAAAAAAATTGTAATAGACATTTGACATAATAGTTTTTAACATAGAATCTAGAAAATTTCGGATTGTGGTCTGTGCACAAATGTGGAATGCAATGCAAAGACCGAGCGCGGAGCGCAAGGTAAATACATTACCGAGCGCGGAGCGCGAGATAAATATATTATCGAGCGCGAAGCGCGAGAACCAACAGTCACGCGCCCTAGGTCCGCCATGAAAAAATATTTAAAAAAAGAATAATTTTCAACCAAATAGTTGAATTTTCAACCAAAAAAATGAATTCTCAACATTGACGAATTAATCGAACTATTAATCGACGAAATGAGTTTCCAAATAAAACGATAGACCTTCAACTCAAATAGTTAAATTTTCAGTTAAAAAATTTAATTTCAACAAGAAAAGGGAATTTTAAAGCAATGAGATGGGTTGTCGTTGATCAATGTAGAATAGAAGCTATAAATTAATGTACTTGAATCCGGAAAGCAGATTGAACTGCTAAGGACAGGCTGGTATCGAGTGCTGGCGAAATCTGAACTTAATGTGAACATTAAATTTATGACGATGAAAGACGCTGCTTCATACAATGAGGCAATAAACAGTTAACGAGTGAACCTCTAATGGAGGAATGGACATTTTGAACGAATGGATCCTGGACTTGGGCCAAATAAGCACCGTATCTACAATAAGGATGCTCTTCTTTTATTTTACGGTTATAAGTTCGTACAGGATGCAATAAGCTCTCTCTCTCTCTCTTTTTGTTTTATACAGAAAACTGTTTCTTTCAGGTAAAGAATTTTCGATGATTACCTTCTGCAGGAAGTACCAAATGAAGATCTTCATCACAAAACTTACGTGAGTTGAAAGCAGTATTTTTTACAGTGGGAAATAAAAACAGGGATCAGAGTCGTTCAGCAGTTTCATTCTAGAGAAAATAGTGGAATTTTTCTTTCTTAAAAAGGGATTTTTTTTTACAAAAAAGGGACATTCTTTGTTATTCAAAATAAGAGCCTAATGAAGATAAATGAAGAGATGCAACAACTTTGTAAGAAGTCACAAATTTGATTAATTTTAAAAAGAAACATGCGCGCGATTTTTTTTGTCTCCCACAATTTTCCAATTACCTTATGTTAGAGATCCTCTAGGTAGATATGCCACAAGTTCCCACAGTTTTGATTGGCTACGATTAAACCGGAACCAGAAGTGATGAAAAGCGCGCGACTTTCAAACAAAATTTTACAATAAATTTACAATTTTTAAGAATAAAATGAGGAAGAACGTAAAATTAATTACAAATATATCAGAACTTCATCAAATATATGAAAATAGAAATATTGAGAAGAAAAATGTTTCATTTTGTGTTTAAAATATAGTTTCGTTGGTTGAAAATTCAGGTATTTTTATTAAAATTCGTCTTTTTCAAAAACAAATTATTCTTGTTAGTTCAAAATTTAACTATTTTGTTAAAAATTTGTTTTTTGTAATTAAAAATAATTTTTTCAATTGCAAATTTTCAAGAAACGCAGTTTGTTCAAAACTCGTACTTTGCTTGATTAAACTTTTTTTTTAATGAAAATTTAAATATTGTACATTTGATTGAAAAGTCATCTTTTATAGTTGAAAATTCAATTATTTGGTTGAAAATTAATATATTTTGTCCAACATTAAATTTTTTGGTAGAAGATTAAGTTTCGTAGCTAAAAATTAATTTTCTAGGGTGAAAGATTCATCATTTTTATAAAAAATTTATTTTTTTGCTTGAAAATTGATTTATTTTGTTGAAAATTCGTCTTGTTTGTTTGAAAATATTTTTTTAACTGAATGTTTACCTATTTAAAGTTTGATTTATTATTCACATTTTGAAAAATTCTACTATTTTATTGAAAAATCTTTGTCTCATGGTTCAAATTAATTTCCATACATAAAAATTAACATATTCTATTTTTGTTTGAAAATGAATCCTTTTTTCGCTAAAAATTCAATTATTTGGTTTAAAATTCATGATCTTCTGGTTAGAAGCTCAACCAATTTGTTACAAATTCATTTTTTTGTCATTATCGGTTGAAAATTAATTTTTTAATACAGAAATGTACTATTTCACCTTTTGTTTAAAATATAAAATTTACCTTATTTTTAGTTAGAAATTCGACTTTCTAGATAAAAAATCATCTTTTTCGTTGAAGATTCATCATTTCAAGAGAAACTGAATTTTTTCATTGAAAATTAATATTCTCGAATTAAAATACAAATATTTGATTGAATTTAATTTTTCTTTCGGGAGGTTTATTATTCAGGAATTTTTCAATTCGGTACTATTATAAATAGTTTGAGAATATTATTATTCGTAAAAATATAATTATTCGAGAATTTTATTATTTGGGAATTCTCCCATTCCGGAATTTTATAATTACGGGAATTTTATTTTTCAGCAATTTTTAAATTCGGTAATATTATAAAAAGTTCGGAAATATCAATATTCAGGAATTTTCGGATTTCCGTAATACAATAAACAATTGAGAAATATTATTATTGGTAAATTTTTCAATTCTAAAATATTTTTCTAGATTTTTCCTATTTAGTAAAGTTATAAACAATTCAGAAATATTATTATTATGAAATTTTGATATTGGGAAATTTTATTATTGGGGATTTTTTTAATTTCGTAATTTTAGAGTGCCGGAAATTTTTTTTTTTTAATTTCCCACTTCGGTAATATTGTGAACAGTTCAGAACAGTTATTATTCAGAAATTGGATTATTCAGCAATCTTATTATTGGGGAATTTTCCGATTCGGGAATTTTACAGTTTCGATAATTTTATTTTTCGCGTATTTTCCAATTTTGTAATATTATAAACAGTTTAAGAATATTATTATTCGGAACTTTTATTCTTGTCGAATTTTTTAAATTGAGAATTTCATTCATCAGGAATTTTCCAATTCAGGAGAGTTACAAACAGTTCGGGAATATTATTATTCGGGAATTTTTATATTCGGAAATTTTATTATTCGGGAATTTTATATTTGAAGAATTTTCCAATTCGGGAATTTAATATTCGCTAGTTTTATTGGGTAGCATTCCAATTCGGGAATTCTACGCAGGCGAGAATTTTATTTTTTCGGGACTTTTATTATTCGGGAATTTTATTTTTCAGGAATTTTAATATTGGGGATTTTTTCTCTTTGGAAATTTTGCAACGTCAGGAATTTTAGTTTTAAGGAATTTCCCAACTCGGTAATATTATAAATATTGCGGGAAAATTAGGATTCGGGATTTCTCCAACTCAGGAATATTCAAATTAGGAACTTTTATTATTCGGTAGATTTATTAATGGGGAACTTTTCTATTCGGGAATTTTAAAGTATCCAGAATTTTTATTTTTTGGAATTTTATAATTCGGAAATATTATAAACAATTCGGAAATAGTATTTTATTATTGAAATTTTTTTAAATACTTCAATTCGGAACATTTATTATTCGGTAATTTTATTAATGGGGAATTTTTGTATTCGGGAATTTTAAAGTATGGAGAATTTTTGTTTTCTGGAATTTTCTAATTCGCAAATATTATAAACAATTCGGAAATATTATTTTACTATTGAAAATTTTTCAATTTGGGTATTTAAGTATTCGTTAGTTTTACTGCGTAACATTCCGATTTGGGAATTTTACAGAATCGAGAACGTTATTTTTCGGGAATTCTCTATTTCGGTAATATTATAAACAGTTCAGGAATATTATTATTGGGGAATTTTCAAATTCGACAATATTATAAACAGTTCAGGATTTATATTTTTTTGAAAATTTTATTATTCGGTAATTTTAATATTGTAAATTTTTTCTCTTCGGCAATTTTACAGTGTCAGAAATTTTATTTTTTAAGAATTCCTCAATTCAGTAATTTTATGAACATTTCAGAAAAATTATTATTCCGGATTTCTCAAATTCGGGAATATTTAAATTCGAGAATTTTATTATTCGGTAATTTTATTATTAGGCAATTTTCCTATTCAGGAATTTTAAAGTGTTGAAAATTTTATTTTCCGATTTGGCAATATTATAAATAGTTGAGGAATATTATTATTAGGGAAATTTCAAATTCGGAACTATTATAAACAATTAGGAAATTTTATCATTCGCGAAATTTTTAAATCAGGAATCTGGTCGTTTCGGAAAATTGATATTTAAGGATGTTTCAGTCGTTCCAAGAATTTTACTATTTGTTTGAAAATGTCCTTTTTTTATTGAATTTTTATTTGACATATTTCTGTAAATTTTCAAAAATCTTGTCAAGTTTTCTTAATAATCATAAGAAAATTATATTTTATGTAACCTTAAAAACAAATAAATCTAAAGAGCAAATAGTTACTCGAAATTTTTATTTTGTATTCGAAACTATTTTTCCGCTGAGAAAGAAAAAAAACATGCGCGCGTAGCACGCGAATAATGACATTAGTAGCGATAAAAAATAATACAAAATAGTTATTTATTGCTGATTTGTGTATTAATTTAGTTTGAAGGGGCAGTTTACAAACCATCGAAGTCAGCATTATACTAGAAGTGTAAACTTGCCCGAAGGGATTAACGGCACCAAGGACATGAGGTCACTAATCAAATTCAAACCCGAGGGGACGTACATGCTTGGTTTCCCGCGGGTTCATTTGTGTCGAGAGGTGACCCTGTCCAAGGGCTGCGATAGTTGTTAATTAATTTTATTCAATTAGCACTTAAATACCAAACACACTCGATTTTTAACTATCTTAATTCCTTTTAAATAACACAATAAGATAATAGGCTATTTATTATTTCCAGGGTGGTCATTCAAAATTTTAAAAACATGCAAGCTATTTCCTGGTTTTTTCAATCAAACATCACAATTTTCTCGATTGACTTTTAAGCTTTTATAATAATTATTTTCCAATACGATTTTCTGTATTATATAAATTTTTAATCGGGGGCGGTTGCGACTCACGCCGCGGAAGAGCCGCAGTGCGCGAGTACCCAGTCGATTATATTGCGCAATATTATGCATTCCGATTGGAAATGATTCAGACAGCCCTGAATGTTCACATTTCGATTGCCTCGATTTAGTGACAAGGCTATTTGTAGGCAACCCCCGACACTGCTACTAAACCGGGAGTTTGGCGTGATAAACATTTTAGAATTTAAAGATAAAATGCATCATGTAAATGATTATAAAAGTGATTTCAGATTTAACAGCTTGAAATGCTATTAGAACATGAGAAACAGGGTCATTTTTCAAGAAAAGAGGGGAATAACTTTTTTTAATAACATTAATTTAGGTAACATTTTTTAACAAAAGAGAGGAATTTTCAATCAAATGTTTAATTTTTCACGAAGATAAAGCTGTCACCAAAAATTGGAATTTTCAACAATAAAAGAAATTAGCTTCAATAAAAAACAGTTGAAATTTCAACCAAATCGTTGACTTTTAAACCAGAGAGACAATTCTTTCAGAATAAAGTTTAATT
Organism: Belonocnema kinseyi; assembly: GCF_010883055.1. Classification (NCBI taxonomy): domain Eukaryota; kingdom Metazoa; phylum Arthropoda; class Insecta; order Hymenoptera; family Cynipidae; genus Belonocnema; species Belonocnema kinseyi. The sequence goes on along the minus strand of NC_046662.1, from coordinate 41,288,517 downwards.
TCAACTAAGAAATATGAATTATCAACGAAAAAAAACATTAATTTTCTACCAAAAGACACATTTTTACCAAAAAATATGAATTTTCCACCAAAAGATGAATTTTTGATCCAAACGAGGAAATTTCTATCCAAAAGTTGGGAGTGTGTTAAACAAAATAGTTGAATTTCCGACTAAAAAAGATGATTTTTTTACAAAGTAGTTTAGTTTTCAGAAAATAATTAAATTTTCAACTAAATACGGGTTTTCAATCCAAAAATACTAATTTTTAACAAAACAGTTGAATTTTTTACCAAAAAATTACTTTTGAGCCAAATAGCTTATTTTTTAACATAATAAATCAATCTTCAACAAAGTAGTTAAATTTTTAACTAAACATTAGATTTTTTAACCCAAAAAATGTGAATTTTAAACCTAAAATATACGAAAAAACTTTTCAAATAAAAATAATAAAATTTAAAGCAAAAAATATTAATTTTTAACGCAAAAGAGCGAATTTACTGTTTAAAAAGATAATTGTTTTTTAAAAAAATGTAATTTTCAACCAAAAAAGATAGCTTTTTAAAAATATAGTTAATCTTTAACAAAACGAAGTTTGTGACCAAATAGTAGAATTTTGAAACAAAGAAACTGAATTCTAGATTAAATATAATGGTGGACGAAAATTCCCAAAAAGATAAATGTTAAAAAAATTTATTTTCGACCAAAAAAGATTGAAAAAGATTAACTTTTAACGAAAATAATGAAATTTCAATAAAATAATTACTTTGTCATCCAAATAGTAGAATATTTATTCAAAAGAAATCAATTTTGGACTAGAAATCTTATAATAGACTTTTCTATTAAAATTAATTAACATTCTACCATAAAAGATAAGTATTTGATTTAAAAACATAACTTTTCTAGCAAAAGATGAGTTTTTAATTTAAAAATACGGATTTTCTATAACAAAAGACGAATGTTCAACAAAATAGTTCAATTTTCGAAAAAAATGAATTTAAAATAAAAATTGAATTTTCAACAAATTAATGAACTTTTAAAACAAATAGTAGAATTTTTAACCAAAATGGATTAATTTTTAATTCAAAATATGATGGTAGATTTTTAAATAAAAATATTTAACACTCAACCCAAAATATGCAATTTTAAGAAAATAGTTCAATTAAAGACAAAATATAAAAAATTTTAACCAAATGGTAGAATTTGCAAGCAAAAGAGATGAATTCTGGACTAAAAATATCATAGTAGACCTTTCAAATAAAAATAATTAACTTAGAAACAAAAAAGATCACTTTTAAAGAAAATAGTTGAATTTCCAAAAGACGTGAATTTTAAACCTAAATTATACTAATAGATTGAAAAAAAAAAAAGAATGGACTTCTAAATAAAAACATGAATTTTCAACCAAATAGCGGAAAATTGGAATTAAAAAATGAATTCTAGACTAAAATTATAATAATATACTTTTCATTTAAAATGAATTGACTTTCAACCATAAATGAAGTATTTTTAATATAAAAGGACAAATGTTTAACAAAATAGTTAAATTTTCAAGCAAAAAAAAAAATAAATTTTTAACAAAACAGTTGAATTTTTTGACAAAATAATAAAAAATTTCACCAAATAGTAAAATTTGTAACCAAAAGAGATTAATTTTGAGCCCAAATTTAATTGTGGACTGAATAAAAATAATTAACATATGACCAAAAAAGTTTACTTTTATAGTAAAAGATAAATTTTCGATCCCAAAGGACAGATTGTCTATCCAAAAAGATGAATTTCAGAAAAAAGTTAAATCATCGTCCAAAAAAGATGATTTTTTAACAAAAGAGTTACATCTCCAAACAGTAATTAAATTTTTAAACAAATAGTAGGGTTTTCAACCAAAAGAGAGCAATTTTACACTAGAAGTATTATATTAAAATTTTCAATTAAAAATAATCAATTTTCAATGATTAAATGGCGATTTCGAATTAAAAAAAAAGGTGACTTTTCTATTACAAGATAAATTTTCAATCTAAAAGGACAGATTTTCTTTTTTAACAGACAAATATTTAAGAAAAAAGATTAATTTTCGTGAAAAAATAAACAAAACAGTTGAATTTTCAACAAAACGACGAGATTGTCCAAAAAATTGGACATTTTAAGCAAAAAAGGTAAGTTCAGAATCCAAAATATAATAGTAGACGTAAAAAAAATTACCTTTTAATAAAAAAATCAGATTTTTGAGAAAATAGTTTAATTTTTAACAAAATACTTAAATTTTCAACCAAATAGTGTCTAGAATATAAAATCAAAGGAGATCAATTCTGGACTAAAAATATGATAGCAGACATTTTAATTACGAAGAAAATACTTTAAATAGTAACAAAAAATTTACTACCAAAATAGAGACATGGCTTCTCCTAGCAGAGTTGGTAGAAAAAAAATCGCCTTTGAGGATGAATTTTGAATCTAAACGGACGAATTTTTGATTTAAAAAAAGTTAAAACAAAAATAGTTGAATTTTTGACTAAAAAGAGTTCTCCTCAGAACCGTTTTAAATTCCCTACCTATCCCCGACTTTTCAGAATTCTTTGAACTGTAGCAGCCCTGAACTCGATAAGTGGTTTTCTGTAGTTTTCCTCTCTCTTGACTAAACTTCTAAGCAATACTTTTTTAACTGCAGTGCTACGGGACTCAAATGGCACAGCCTAACAAAATTATAATATTCAGGAATATCGTTTCTTGGTCTTTGTTTGAACTCCGTATGCAAATGTAAGAAAGTGAAGTGCAATTAACAATAAAACTAAAAGCAATGGGAGTGACTAAACTTTTATGCTTATTTGAGGCATTCTCTCTCGCATGGAGTCGTTGAAAAAATTACTGCTGCTTTCGCAGGATTAACGGAAGTAATATTACATTATATTACATTATTATAGTTTGATGTACATGATTCGTTAGAGTTCACGCCATTCAGAATTAAAGATTAACGCACATTGTAAGCGGCTTACATCCTTTGAATAATTCAGACTCGCACCTGGCAAAAAGCACTCAATAATTTTACGTTTTAATGTCCAAATCGGATGTTAACTGTAATCTATAACTAACTCTAATCGGTAATATTATGTTACGAACAGAGTGTAGAGTACTCATACCGATTTCCAGGGTTGTTACAGAACCTGGAAAGCCTGAAAAGGCCCTGAAAATTTTAAAACGAGCCTGGACATTTTTTTTATTTCTTCTTAAAGTTACAATAATTATCTTAAAATTAGCACTTTGTTAAGAATGAAACAATATTCGAAAAGAATTTTTCATGAAATAATATTTTTATGTCTCATTTTATGAAATCAGGTCGCAAAAAGTACAATGTTTCGAAATTGATTAGAGTTCATCCCTGTTTTCTATCTCTTGTTCGAAAATTCTAATATTAGGTTCCGAATAAAATAATTGGGGTTCAACCCCGGAACCGGTACCAATGGAAATTTTTCTATGTATTTCTACTGGGTCTTTGGTGGTTCGGAATCCACCAGAACGTTGAAAACAACGAAAAACCACCGAGATCTAAATACTCCTGTGAATGTGGTCCCTCGTTTACATTAAAACTAATTAATCCTTTTTTTATTTAAAAAGTCTACTAGTATATTTCAAGTTTAGCAATCACCACTTTTTTAAACTAAAAATTGGACTATTTAGTCAAAAATGAAAATATTTTGTTTGAGACCTAATTATTTTTTTAATACCCTACCATTTTGCAAAATTAAATTTCCATTGAAAATTAAATTATTCTGTTGAAAATTAAACAATTGTTTTAAAAGACACCTCATTTGATTAAAAGTTCATTTTTTGACTTGAAAAGTCTACTAGGATATTTTAGGTTAGTAAGTGACCACTTTTTTAGTTGAAAATTCTACTAATTAGTCATAAATTCAACTATTTTGTTAAAGATTTAATTATTACGTTGAACATCCAACTATTTAGTTTAAAAGTAATTTTTTGTTGAAAATTGAACTATTTGGATTAAATCCATTTTTTAATAGAAAATTCGGCCTTTGGAATTAAGAATGAACCTTTTGGTAGAAAATTTATACATCTTTATTTAGTGAAAAGTTGATCTTTTATGGTTGAAAGTATTGTCCTTTTAATTAAAAAGTCTGCTATCATATTTTTTGTATAATTTTTATCTCTATTAGTGAAAAATTTACTAATCGATACATAACATTTAACCAAGTCATCCAGTGTAATCCGGTGTAGTCAAGTTTAATCCGTGGTAATCCGCTTTAATCCAGTATAATCCACTTTGAATCCTCATAATTTTACTTGTAATCCTACGTAACCCTAGGGAATCCTAGGCAAGCACTTGCAATCCTAGGCAATGTACTTGTAATCCTAATAAATCTACGTATAATCCATTCTAAGCCGGAGTAATATAAATAATATAGCATAATATGAGGCGATTGACTTGTGATCCTCGTTAATCTACTTGAAATGCTACTTAATCCACTTATAACCCTAGGTAACCCACATATAATTCTACATATCGAAATCGTAATTCGAAGTAATCCATTGACATCATTGTTTAAAATATTTGTAATCCACAGTAATCCACTTGTCGTCATAGGCAATCCACTTGTAACCCGCCATAATGGATTCGTAATTTAAGGAAATGCAAACTAAACATGTAATCCATTGTATTCCTGAGTAATCCACTTTTAATCCTTGACAATCCACTTATCATTCATTGTGACTCATAGTAATATGAATAATAGAGTTTAATCTTAGACCGTTCACTTTTAATCCTAGTATCTTTTTAATCCAATGGTAACCCTACATAACCCACTTGTAATCCTAAGTAATTCAATTGTGATACCATCTAATCCACCTGTAATTCTAATTAATACGCTTGTAATTCCAGGTAATTTAAATCTAATTCTAGGTAATCCTAGGTAATCTACTTTCAATCCTATGAAATCCATTTGTAATCCTAGGCAATCCACTTTAAATCCTACATAATCCACATGTAATCTGAAATAATCGGCATGTGATTCGGGGTAATCTGTTTCAACCTCGTAATCCAAAGTATTCTAAAGTAATCCGCTTGCAATCCTGGTAATGCACTTTGAATCCTAATTAATCAACATTTTATCCCAGGTAATCCTGCACCATCCCAGACGGTCCACTTGCAATCCACTGCACTTCGAAGTGATATGAATGAGACAGTGTAATCTTAGACTCTTAATTCTTATTAATCCACTTTTAATCCTCGTCAATACATTCGTGATCTTAGGTATCCAAATTGTAATCCATAGTAATTCACTTGCAATCCTATGCAATATACTTTCAATCCAAAGAAATCTACATGTAATCCACCATAAGCCATAGTAGTGTAAATAATGCAGTTTAATATTTAAAAATCTACTTGTGATACTTTGTGTCCAACTTGTGATCCTCAGTGATCCCCTAGTAATTCTCAATAATTTCCCCATAATACAATTAATCTTGACAGTCCACTTCCAACCCCAGATAATCTGATTTCAATCCCAGGAAGTTTACTTGTAATCCATTTTAATCCAGAGTAATATGAACAATGCAGTGTAATCTTGGACAATCTACTTATTATCCTAAAAATACAAATTTTAATCCTCATTATACAGCTTATAATCGACACCTGTCGAAGCAAAAAATTTTAAAATGTTGTAAATAATGTTTAGAACGCATTTTCCTTAAAAAAAATTATTACGGAGCAAAACTTTTATTGATATATAATATGTAACGCGCGTGTCTATAGAATTCTAGGATTTTCTGGAATTTAAAGAATTCTAGGAATTCGTAGAATTTAAGGAATTCGTGGAATTCGCCGAATTTACGGAACTCAAGGAATTCACGGAATTTATATAACGCCCGGAATTCACGGTTTTCATGAAATTAGCGGCATTTCAATATTTCATTATTCGAAATTAATTTTTTATTATTTCACAGAACTCACGGAATTCACGGTATGCACGGAATTCAAGGAATTCATGAAATTTGAAGAATTCATGGGATTCCCGTTATTTAAGGAATTCGTCAAATTCCCGGAATGTAAGAAATGTACAGAATTCATTTAATTTACGAAATTAAAAGGATTTACAGAATTCAAAGAATTACTGGAATTCACAGAATTACTGGAATTCACAGAATTACTGGAATTCACAGAATTCATGAATTCAAAGAATTCAATTAATTCGCGGAATTCGCGGAATTCAATACAAGGAATTCACGAGATTAAAAGAATTAATGGAATTCCCGTAGTTTAAGGAATTCATTTAATTCCCGGAATTTACGGAATTCAAGAAATTCAAAAAATTCAAGAAATTCGCAGAATTCAAGGAATTCACGAAATTCATCGAATCCAATAAATTCACGGAATTAAAGAAAATCAGGAAATTCACATAATTTACTTAGTTTGCGGAATCAAAAGAATGAAAGGAAAACAAGCAATTCACCGTATTACAGGAATTTAAGGAATCCAAAGAATTCATGGAACTGAAGGGATCCATGGAATTCAAGAAATTCACTGAATTCATGGATTTCACGGAATTTACGGACCTCACAGAATTTACGGACTTCACGGGATCGATGAAATTTACGAAATTTGGCTATTCGTGAAATTTAAGGAAATCGTGGAATTCATGGAACTCACGAATTTCAAGTAATTCATGAATCTCTTTGAGTAGATGAAATTTATGGAAATCGCGGAATTTACGGAATTTATGGAATTCGCGGACTTCCACGAATTCCCTTAATTCCATAAATTCCGTGAATTCCTTCAATTCATTCAATTTGATTAATTTCGCGAAATCCATGAATTCTTTTAATGCATTCCTTCAATTCCGTGTAACAGAAGCTGCGCGGGGTGCGCGGTGTCTGCGTTTGTGACTTAGGCGAGCACTCAACCGTGAACAATCAAAAGCGGAGTGAGCTAAAATGGGTAAGTTCCCACCCACCGTTAGCGCCAAAATCGGCACTATAGAAGAGTTTCACTGTAATATGAATAATGCAGTATAATTTTGAAAAATCTACTTGTGATCCTAAGTATCCAACTTGTAATCCGAGGTAATCGACTTTTAATTCTCAGTAATGAGACCTAATATAACTTGTAATGGGAAATAATCCACCTTCGCTGGATCGAATTTCCAGGAGTACTTTTCCCCCTTGGGATTCATTTTTAATTTACAAGAAAAAATGTATCCCTTCACGATTTAATTTTTTAGGATTTTGAGACAAAAACGGTCCCCCCTACGACCCAGTCAGTGGAGATTTTTTCCTCTTTATCTTTCTCTTCTTTCTTTTTATTTCTCTATCTAAGTCTACTTTCGAGGTAACTTGTACAAAGTCGCGTCGGTTGTATTGTACTGATTCGCTTGCCTTGCAACTGCTTCATGGTCTCGAAGAGGGCGAACCCTCGACCCATTTGTGGAATGAAAGAGGCGGCTTGGAAAAGCTTCTCCTCCATCTCGTCTGCCCGAGCTTGCGGCACTATAAGGAAAATTTTCCTCAATGCAAAGCAAATGTTTCCGCAAGATTCTTGCCGAGATGCCTTAAGACATTCTCACGGCAGAATTTTAACACCACATGATCGGGCATGAACGACAGCAGGAAAAAAAGAAACATTTCACGCCTGGCACAGTTCCCAAAAGAAGACCCTGAACTTGCACTACCTTGACACGAAATCCGCGTTTGATAATGGCTCAGTCAACGACCTGATAAAGTGAATAAAAAAAGAATAGTGACTAAGTAGACTTGCTCTAAAAAAAAGTTCCTTTTTTTAATTACACGCTTAAAATTTATTATCTAGTCAACAGTATTATTATAAAAAAGTAGATCCTCTATTCAATGTGGTCGTTTTAATTCAGAAAAAAATTCCTGGTCATTTCCTGGAAAAAGTTTTTTCAGTTGAAGTAATCAAAACTGAACAGAAAATTAAAGCATTCAAAGTATAACTCTTTTGAGGTTTAAAACTTTTAAAATCGAAGCTCACAAAATTTTTCAATTCAAATATTTAATAGTTTATAGGTATAAATCGGAAGCTTGTATCAATTAAATAATTCAAAAATGAAATACCGTTAAATAGCAAAATTTTATAAAATAGACAGTTGTAAATTAATATTTTGTTTGCTTGTTTTTGTTGAATTCGAATATTTTTCTATTTCAAATTGAAACATTTTATGTTGAAATCTCAACAATTACATGTTCTGTTTAAGAGTTAATTTTTTTGGTTCGAAATTCAACCATTTGGTAGAAAATTAAACTGTTTGATTAAAAATTTAACCATTGGGTAGAAACTGAACATTCTAGTAGAAATATAAACTTTTTTATTAAAAATTCAATTATTGACATTGAAATTGAACTATTTGGCAAAAAACGTACTTTTTTGTTGAAAAATCATATATTCGGATTAAAAATTTATTTATTTTCTAGATAATTTGTCTTTTTGCCTTTAAAATTCCACAATTTTGTTGAAAATTTATGTGTTCTGCTGAAATTTCATCTCTTTGGTTGAAAGTTTGTCTATTTGCTTAAAAATTCATTTTTTGGTTCGAAATTTAACAATCTGGTATAAAATTAAATGTTTAATTAAATATTTAACTATTAGGTAGAAACTGAAATTGCTCGTTGAAGTCTCAACATTTTAAATTGAAAATTAAATTATTCATATGGAAAGTTAACTATATGGCGGAAAATATACTTTTTTGTTGCAAAATCATAATTTCGGGTTAAAAATTAAATTATTTTCTAGATAATTCGTCTTTTTGCCTTTAAAATTCAACAATTTTATAGATGATGATCTTTATTGGTGGAAAATTGAAAATATTTATGGCAAAGTCGTATTTTTTATGGTTGAAAATTAATTTATTAATCTGAAAATTCGACTATTCAATTGCTGATTGGAAATTTATTTTTTATTAATTAAAAAATGAACTATTTAGTAGAAAATTCATGTCTGTTGTTCAATATTATTCTTATCAATTAGAAAACCTTATTTCAAAATTCAAATTTATAGTACAGAAGTGAACTTTCTTGGTTGAAAATTAAATTTTTTGGTGAAAATTCGTTTAATTTAGTTCAAATCAACTATTTTATATGTATTGGTTTAGAATTCAACATTTTCATTGAAAAGTAAACTATTTAGTTTAAAATTGAACTAATACTCAGCAGAAAATAATCTTTTTTATTAAAAAATGTTATTTCAGGTTAGAAATTGAACTAATACTTACCAGAAAATAAACTTTTTTATTAAAAATATTATTTTAGCTTAAAAATTAAACTATTCGTAGATGATGCATCGTTTTCGGTAGAAGACTCATTTTGTTATGGATAATTCATCTTTCTTATTAGAAATTCTACTATTTTGTTGAAAATCCATTTTTCTGAAAAATTCACTAATTGTTTAAGAATTAAACGCTAAAAATTAAATTAATTGAATTAATTTAATTCAAACGTTAAACGTTAAATTGGTCAAAATACGTTTTATAAAATCCATATCTTTTTCTGTTAAAATTTAACATTTTTGTTCAAAATTCGTTCTGTTTTTATTAAAAATTAATTTCTTTACCTGAAAATTTGAATATTCCATTGTTTGTTAAAAATTCATCTCTTTGGTTTAAGATTCAACAATTTGACTAAAAATTCATATTTTTTCAAATCCAACCGGATGAAAATTAGATTTATACTGAAAATTAATTTTGTAAACTAAAAAAAAAATAAGTTCAATTTCTTTTTTAGATAAAATGGTTACCTATTTGGTTTGTATCTTATCTTTCTGGAATGAACATTAATCTATTTTTGTTTTAAAATTCGACCATTTTTTTATTATTTTCCATTATTATTTCACCATTATTATTTTCGAATAAATTCATTCTTTTCGCTTAAAAAATGAATTTTTCACTTCAATGTTATCCCACAGAGAGAAATGAACAATTTTTTATTAACGTGAGTTTAAATCTATTTATTTTTTGGAAGATTATATCAAAATATGTTAAGTTCTTAGAAATTCATCAGGATTCATATTGAATTTAATATGGTATCATCATATCACATTAGGTATGTATTAAACTAGGTATCATATTACAGTATGTATCATATTACAGTAAGTGTCATATTACAGTAGGTGTCATATTACACTAGGCCTTAAACTTTATAACAAAATCGCAACCTAGAAACGCAGAGTTTATTTCGATCGGAAAGAGGTACCAGGCGCTCTGAATATCGAGAAAATCCGTGACGCGAGTTGTCAGAAGATGATCCACTTTACAGCATATTCTCTCAATTCTAACACACGTTCACTGCAACCTACTTTTTGGCTGCACTTTCAAGGCCACATTTTTAACGCAAAATTGATTATGAAATTAAAGGAAATTAAAAATGAGAAATTCAATCGGGAAATCCATTACAATTTCACGTCAAACTAATTTCTATCTTTCTTATTATTATAGAAACACTCAAACTGTTTCGAAGTATAACTGAAAGTCAAATTGATTTGTACGCTTTTATGAGCAAATAAATGTAATAAAAAATATCAATGACCGTTGTTCTTTTAACTCGTAAAACTTTAAACTAAAACTGATTTCTACACCGACGGTTCTAACAATTAAAATTATCGCTGAATATATGGCGATTAAATTCTATATTACTGGTGCAGCTGTTGCGAAATGAGTGGAAGAAGCAATGGTCCTTGAACCGAAATACAGGAAATTTTAATCTTATCAGCGTACGAGCGAGAACTTCCGGTACCTACAAAGATTTCCATGAATGAGTTATACGCACCACTGCAGACATAATTTCCAAGTCTGGTTAAAAGTGATTTTTTCAAAAAATTAAGAACTCAAAAAATAAAATAAATGGCCGCAAAAATTAATTTTAAGTATTTTTCCCTGTCGATTGATAATGTGACTCATGTTCTTATGAATTTAAAAGAATTAAAAAGAATTCGATTCATAAGACTTCAAAAGATTAATTGTTAACATTTTTTAATAATCCGTTAATGTCAATGAGATTTTACATTTTCCAAACTCCTGGAAAATTGATTAAAATACCTTGAGACTTTTAAAAGTCCGTTAAAAACATTGAAATCTTCGATAATCTTATAAAACTCCTTTGATTTTTTTAATTCCCTAAAATCTTTTAAATTCTTTGAAATACATTTAAATTTTTGAAATCGTATGGAAATTTATTATGATTTTTAAAAATACCCTAAAATATTTCAAATCGTTTTAAATTTTTTAAAATGCATTCAAATTTTTTAAAGCTTCCGAAAAAAGACCCTGAAATCTTTTAAATCCTTTTGAATTAGTTTAAACTATTCAGATATTTTAAACATATCTTAAGATATTACAAATGTTTTAAAACACATTGATTATTATTATAGCTCTTAAAAATAGCTTGAATTTTAGAAATACCCTGAAATCTTTAAAACCCTTTGAAATTACTTCAAATTATTTAAATATTTAAAAAATACATTTAGTTATTTCAAATTCTTGAAAAAATTAAATACCATTAAAAAACATTTAAATCGTTAGAAATCCCTTGGAACCTTTTTAATTATTTAAAAAAGCTTCAGAATCTTTTAAAATGCCCTAAAATATTTCTAATTGTTGAAAATTCGATTAAATGACTAAAGTGTATTCAAAATTCCTTTGAATTTTCTTACATGCCTTAAAATATTTCTAACTCCTTTAAATCCCTTTGAAACTTAGAAATTTCTAAGAATTTTTCAAAACACCCTTTAATATTTCAAATCCTTTAAAATCCCTTGAATTTTTTAAGGGTCTTAAACAGTCATTGGCAACTTCAAAAATACCCTGAGAGATTTCAAAACTTTTACATTTTTAAAAATACCTTGACAAATTTTATCATCTTAAAAATTCCTTACAATCTTTTAAAAGATCCTAAAATCTTTTAAAAAATTTGGAATCACTTAAAGCTATTGAAATATAGTTGAAATAAAGTTATTGAAACCTTGAGATATCTTCGAAAACCTTTTAAAATCTTTTGAAATCGGTTGGAATTTTTAAAGGTTTTAAAAATTCCGCGGGATTTTTTAACATACTCTGAAATGTTTAAATTCTTTGACATCATTTGAAATTATTAAATTTACAAATTCTTTGGAATTTTTAAAAACATCCTAAAATTATTAAAATCCTTTAGAATCCCTTCAAAATATAGAAATCTATTAAATTTCCTTGGCAGTTTTTTAAATAGATAAAATATTGAAAATCTTTCGAAAACTCTATTGAAATTTTTAAAGCTCTTAAAAATTTATCGGGACATTTTAAAATATCCTCAAATATTAGAAAGTCTTTGGAATATTTTAAAATATCCTAAAAGTCTTTTAAATCATTTTTAATCACTTAAAATGAATATTGATTATTAAAAATTCAATTAAATTTTGAAAAATACCTTACAATTATTTTTAATAAATTAGGATCCCATCATATTATTGAAATCCATTAGAAATTCCTTGGAATTTTTAAAAATACCCTAAAATATTTAAAATACTTTGAAATCCTTTAAAACTATTTAAAACCCTCAAATATTCCTTAAATTTAAAAAAAATATTTTAATTTAAAAAAGGTACCAATAGCGACAATATCTTTAAAAAGTGATTAGAGAAAAAATCCACTTATTTTCCATTTTTTTTAATGAACTTTTCGGTTTCTATCAAGGTGAAAGAGAAGAGAGTAATCACTTTCTATTACAAAACTTCAAGGAAGTTATTTGAAGAAACCTTTAACAATAAAAACTTGACCTTTGATCGAATTGAAGTAATTTATGCAAAAAATCTATTATTAGATGGTGAGCTGAAATCCTTTCTCCTGGATTAATAAACCAGGGATGAGAAAGTGAAAAATGATTGATCTGGACTCATCTCACAACCAGTGAAGTTTCGAATGATCGAGTTCAATTTCCCTTTGCTTATTTATTGGAATAACCTACCTTTGATTTTTTCTACTTCAAATGAACCTACTTCGTACCTTGCCATTCTATAGAGAAGCCAAATAGAGATTTCATGTCCAGATCATCATGATGCATCTAGCATCATAAATGCCAGCTCGAACGACAGTCCATATCGAGAATATAGAGAAATAACACCGTTCCCAACAGGCGGAAAAATGATAAACGGTTTTAAATATTATGAATAATTTTTATTTTTTAATACATTTTCGTATAAACAAATAAAAATTATTGATAATTGATTGCACTATGTATAAACTATGTAGACTTTTACCGATAGATTTAGGCTCATTTAAAAATCCTAGATTGAGTATGTCTTTTTATTCATTTATGAGGAGAGAGTAATCCTAAGTCAGCACATTGGCACTAAGAAGGTGGTCCTGAGTCGGCACTAAGGAGGTGGCCCTAAGTCGGCACTAAGAAGGTGGCCCTAAGTCGGCACTAAGAAGGTCGTCCTGAGTCGGCACTGAGGAGGTGGCCCTAAGTCGGCACTAAGGAGGTGGTCCTGAGTCGACACTAAGTAGGTCGTCCTGAGTCGGCACTAAGAAGGTGGTCCTGAGTCGACATTAAGAAGGTGGTCCTGAGTCGACACGAAGAAGGTGATCCTGAGTCGGCCCTAAGAAGGTGTTCCTGAATTGGTACTTTTTTTTTGCTTTTGTTGTTATTTGAGTTATTTTACAACGTACGTTTCTTGTTTGTTTTTTAGTATTGTTTTGACTGCATGTAGCTTGTGTCTGGTCGGCGTCCTTTTATTTTCTGCGTATTATCATTGACATATGGCTGATTCTATTTTCTACAATATTCGACATGTTTTTCTATTGCAAATAGTTTAAATATTTCCATTTCCTGCTAAAACTGACATAATCTGCCCCTTTTCTTGCATTTAAGCGGAGAAAATTAATGTGCCGACACAGGAATAGGGGTGCCGGCTTAGAACCGCAATTTTGTAAAATGGCAAAATTCTACTATATATATATATTCTCTATATTATCTTGTAGATAAAGGATCGAGGTGCCTGACCAAAGATATTAAAGCGCCGTTATACCCTGTTCACCTTCCACTTTCGACAGAAACTCTTAGTGTGCCGAGTTAGGACAACTCTTCCCTATTTATTTTTTTATTTTCATTTATTTCTAGTATTTACTAAAATTAGTAGTAATATATTCAAGTACCATAAAAGATCAATTTTTAACATAACATTTATATTCTAATCCAAAAATTTGCATTTTTAAAGAAATAGTTGATGTTTCGAAAAAAAATTTAATTCCCAACAAAAAAGTTGAATTTTTGAACAAACTGTTTAATTTTCGAACTATAGAGATAAATTTTCAATTAAATGGCGGTAATTACAAAGAAAATTTAAATATAAACAAATAAAATTGAATATTTTACCCAAATAGTTGATTTCTTAACAAAAAATGAAATAGTTGATAATTAAATAAAAATGAAAACAAATTTTTGAACATAATAGTTCAGTCTTAAACCAAAAAGTTGAATTTTCAACAAAATAATTGAAATTTTAGTTATTTTCATAAAATTTCAATTATTTTTTTTACCGTAATATCAAAAGATATAATTTCAGAAAAATATTTGAATTTTCAAACAACAGAGATATATTCTGAACCAGGAGGACGAATTTTCAACTAAGGAGATTAATTTTCAACACAAGAAAATACGAAGCTTCAACAGAATATATGAATTTTCAAACAAATAATTAAATTTTGGACTGAAAAATATAAATTTTTAGAAAAAAAATTAATTTTAAAACAAATGCTTGAATTTTTAACTAAAAAATATTGATTTAAAAAAAAACGAATTTTCAATAAAATGGTCCAATTTTCAACCATAGAAACAACTTTTTATTGAAAAAATCAATCTATAACAAGTATTTCAGTTGGTAAAGAAAAAAGGCAAGTGTCCAAAAAATAATTAAAGTTTCCACTTTAGAGTATTAATTTTCTATAAAAAAACAAATTTCAAAAAAAAAAAAACTAGATTTCAACACACAAAGACGAATTTTCAACTTATTATATACACTGTTATGTTTAATTATTATTTTAATTTTTTATACATTTTTGTATAAAATAAATACAAATTTTAGATAATTGATTCCACTATGAAAAAACATATATACTTTTTCCGTTATATTTAATCCAACAGATTTAAACTGTCTTTGAACCATTAATTTCATTTTCAAACTCTCCTCATTTTTCTCTGATCAATTTTTCATTTCCTCTGGTCATTATTAATATTCAAAGACCATGAGAGATGAATTTTCAATCCAAAGTGGTGAATTTTCAACTAAATAGTTGAATTTACCCAAAATCTTGAATTTCCACCGAAAAATATAATAGTCGACATTTCATCAGCTAAGAAAAACTATTTTTTAATAGAATAGTTTTGATTTTCAATTACAAATTTTCAAACAAATTTGTCGATATTTTACACAATAATGATCAATTCTCAAACCAAAAAGGCAAATTTTCAAACAAGAAGATTAATAATTTCCCACAAAAAGATGCGATTTTTTTACAAAATCTTCAACTGAACAGATGAATCTTCAACTAATAAAATTAACTTTTAGCGAAGCGGTTCAGCTTTTAAAGAGAAGTTGAATTTTTAATCAAGAAGATTAATTTTAAACAAAAAAAAAACTTATTTTTATCAAAATACATGAATTTTCAACCAAACATTGGAATTTTTAAATAAAAACGAACATTTTATAACCAAAGATGAAATAGTCAAACTGTCAGTTAAAATACTAATTTTTAAACAAAACGAAAAGAAGCACTTTCAGCATAGTAGTTAAATTTTCATCAATAAAATAAATTCTTAACAAAATATTCAAAATATTCCAAAGTATTGCAACGTAATTGAAAGTAGCACAGTTTTTTCAACCTTATTTTTTTAATAACAATATGAAGTCATCCACATTTCTTCCACAGAAGCGATTTTCTTTGAGCAAAAGTTTAGTATGTATTTGATAAAATTAACGCTCACTCCAAAGACGTCCGAAAAAAATGCGTGGGGCTGCGCGCGCACTTGATCATTTTCAGGATTGGGACTTAGCGCGCACCTTTGGGTTTTCCAAGAAAATTTTTTTTATTTAATAAAAAAATTCAATTTCTCATTAAAAACATTTTTTATTATTTCTTTTAAAGTTACAAACTTTTTCATATTGATCAAAGGTTTTTAAATATTGTTTCGCCCCAAGGCGCACTTCTTTAACTTCTTTCGGCCATAGAGAGCAAAAATTTTAGGGCCCCGCAAATGAAAGAAAAATTCGAATTTCTAACCGGTTTTTTTATATTAAAAAAGTGCGCACTTAGCCCTCTGGGCGCGCTTAGCCCCCTGGGCGCGCTCAGCCCGCATCTCGCCTAACAAAATGGAAAAATAGTGAAAAACTTGAGGAAAAAAAGTTATTGAGAACCATATAAAATGAAAATTGTATGAAAGCCAATGCAATTTTATTGAAAAACAGTCTTTATGTTAGTTTTCTGAATTATTAATTTTTGTAATGTAAATAATTATTAGACAGAACATTTATAATGTAACGAGCTAAAGCGAAATGTACGTATGTCACGGTTAAAATTATATTCCAACACACATCGTTAAATTATACCGTTCATAATAGAGATTCCATTTCGCAGTAGGCGTATCGCGCTTATCAAATCTGCACAATTGACACATTGCACGACTGAACGTTATTTATACATGTAATATGCGTGAACGTCAACAAATACGATTAATGTGAGGCAGTTTATTCACATGTGAAACGAATGTAACTCGAATATTTTGGATATTTTTTTTTAATATTCATAATAATTCTTGGCTTAGCATTCAATTTTTTTTAATCCACAGTTTTTTTTTTTATTAAAAAACAAGATCTTTTTTAATGAAGATACCATTTAAAAAAAAATTTTTTTGCATTTTGGTTGAAAATTCATCTCACTGGTTAAAAATTAGTTTTTTTCCGATTGAAAAATTAATTCGTTTGACTGAAAATTGTTGTACTCCAGTTAAAGATTTATCATTTTATAAAAAAAATTTCTCTCGCTGGTTCGATTGAAAAACGTATCTTGTTGCAGATTCGGCTTTTTTACTATAAAATCAATTTTTTGAACGAAAAACTTAACTATTCCATTTCTGAAAAAAAAATTTGATCATTTTTAGATTTCGGATAAAAATCGAACTTCTCGGTTTAGAATTAATTTTTCGTTCTTGAAGATTAATAATTGTAGTTGAAAATTCAACTATTTTCTTGAAAATTAATACTTAATTATTTGTTGAAAATTCGTTCTTTTTTTAATCAACGGTTTTTTGTTAAAAATGTTAATCTTTTTCGGTTAAAATATAATATTTTTTCTTCAACATTTATTGCATTTTAATTAAAAATTCATATCTTTGGTTGAAAGTTACCTTTTTTGGTTAAAGAAGCACTATCAAAAGTTTTTGTTATTTTGGTTAACGATTTATCCCTTTGGTCGAAAATTTATCCTTTTCTTTTTTCAAAAATCCTTGGTGTCCTTCGAAAATACAATTTTGATAAAATTAATATTTGCGGGCTGAAAATTAAACTGTGTTTTTGTTGGTTACAAATTTCACTATTTTATAAAAAATTCATTTTTTTACAGATTCGCTATTTTACCTAAAAACTCATCTCTTTGGTTAAAAATTTCACTATTTTATGGAAAAATCGTTTGTGTAATTGAAAATTTATCATTTTTAATGAAAAATTCAAATAATTTTTTTGAAAATTAATGTATTTGGTTCAAGATTCATATTTTTTTATAGAAAAATTATATTTTTAAATAAACATTTAACTATTTTTGGTAAAAGTCAACAATTTGTTTAAAACTCATTTATTTTGTTAAAAAATAACCCTTTTGTTAAAATTTCGTCTTTTTTTTGTTTTTTTTTCTTTGAATTAATATTTCCAGATTGGAAATGTAACAGCTTTGTAAAACATTTGTCGGTTTTAGTTGAAACTTTGTCTATTTTGATTAAAATATTAACTACTCTTCATTGAAAATAAAATTTTTTTGTTACACATTCATCGTCTCAGTTAAAACATCATCTCTTTGTTGTAAAATTTAACTGTTTCATTTAAAATTCATAATTTTGGTTTAAAAATTCGTCTTTTTGTATTAAAAATGCAAACTTTTTAGTAAAAAATTAAGCTCTGTTGGTTTTTCGGATCGAAATTTTTTTCCGGTTCAAAATTAATTTTTTGTTCTTGAAGATAAGCAATTTCATTTGAAAACTCAACTATTTCCTTGAAAAATTAATCTTTTTTGATTAAAAATTCAACTGTTTTGTACAAAAATTGTCTTTTTTATTGAAAAATTAACTTTTTTCCTAATTATTTTTTTAGATTGAAATTTTAATTTTTTTAAAAATTAACATTGTTTGGTAAAGGATTTAACTATTTTGATAAACATTTAGTTTTTTGGTGGGGCAGGAAGTGAATGTTTTGAACTACAAATTAAAATTTTCCATTCTTGTTTGAAAATGTATCAGTTTTAGTTAAAAATTGCACAATTTGCTTAAAAATGAACTTTTTAATTGAAAATTAAACTTTTTTTTTAGAAAATTCGGCTTTTTTGCTTACCAAATCATATAGTTTGTCTATGATTTTAAGAATCAAAATTTTAAAACTGATGTCATTTTGAATTAAAAACATGATTTTTTTATGAAAAATGTTAAAATTCGCAAAAAAAATTAATTTCAACCATTTTTTTCCAAACGGTTTTTTTCTGATCGTCGCTTCTTACCAAATGTTGAAACATTATTGCATTTTAATAAAATACATCTTATTTTTTTCGGGAAAACATTCTCTAAAACTCTACTACTTCAAATTTTGATAGTAAATTTTTCTATGGCTGAAATCATTAGAACAATATATTTTTTTAATAAAAAATTTGTTAACAAATAATTATATTAAAAGATTAATTAGTTATTTTTAAAATTGGAAACAGTATAGTTGGGACCCGTATACCGTATAGGTTGACACATATTTTTTGACACCTATATACTAATCTTTTTTTTTTTTACTGAAAGCGTCTTTCTAGTAACTTTTGAAAGTTAATAATCAAAATAATCGTACTTTCAGTCATTTTGCGAAAAAGTGAACGGGGGTTCACTGCCGTTCTACTTTCTCCTAGGAGAAGAAATAAGGAAAGGGGAATTCGGAAGAGTGGTGGGAAATGAGAGGTGGGGAAGTGGAGAAGCGAAGGGACAGGAAGTAGGTGAAACGAGAGCAGATGAGGACAGGGGAAGTAGGTCCGGTGAGGGTAATTGTAGGAAGGTAAAGTGAGGAAAATTAAGGGGAGGAAAATTATGGGAAGTGAGCAGAAGGGAAGTGTGGGAAAATTAAGAGAGTGGAAGCAGGGGAAATTTAAGGAGGAGAATTCAGGGTAAATGAAAATAGGAGGAGTGAGAGGAAATAATGGAAAATAAGAGAAGGAAAAAGTCGAGAAATTGTAAGGAAATGAGAGAATGTTAAGTAGAGGAAGTGAAGGGAAATTATGGAGGGGGAGTATGGAAATGATTGGAAGTGAGAGAGCATAATGTGGGAAGTGTGGAAGAGTAACGTGGGACGCAAAAGGAAGGCTGATAGGTTAGTGTTTATGAGTAGAAGAGGAAAATTGATGACTGAAGAAGATAAGTAGGAGGAGTGAGGAGAAGAAAAGTGTGGGAAAATTAGAGGAAGCCGAAGTAGGAAAAATGTAAGGAGGAGAAGTCTGAGTAAATGGTAATAAGAGAAGTAAAGGGAAATAAGGAAAAATAAGAGAAGAAAAAAGTAGAGGAACTAAAGGGATATGAGAAAAGTTTAAGTACAGGAATGTAGGAGAAATTATGGAAAGGAAGTAAGGGACATGATGGGAAGTGAGGGAAGCTTATGTGGCAAGTGAGAGAGAGAGAGAGTATTCTTATAGGCGAACGGACGCCAAGTAGGTTAGTGTTCATAAATAGGAGAGGGAAATTGATGACTGGGGAAGGTAAAAAGGGAAAAAGAAAGTAAGAGCTCGGGAAGTTAGGAAAGGGGGAAGTGAGGAAAGGAGAAAATAAAGGAGAAGGTAGTTGAAGAAAGAAGTTATAGCAGAATTTGTAGTAGGGGAAATACGGAAAATAGGGGAAGTAGGAGAGAAAAAAAAATTTCTTTTTGAAATACTCTGAAATTTTACAGCAAATCACAAATCTGCTTCCATACTTGAACGAAGCGTTGCTTAATTTATTTTCTTTGCGAACTGTCGCGAGCATTTTGCGCTTAGCATCTGACGGGTTCGACCGGATAGAAAAAACCGAGAGCCAGGTGGTTCCGGATTTTCACCGAATCTCGTTGAGAATCGTCGCTTTCGTTTTTTCCTAGCAAACTGACCATGGAAAGTACACATACATAGAAAAAGCTCGTCCATCAAACGTGTCCGTACCAGCTGGCCATCTCATTAATTTTTCATCGATCGTTCGCGCGGTCGCTCAGTTAATTCCAGTTGGTACTCCGACGAAGCCATCGGCGTTGATGAAAATAAAAAAAATCGGATTATTTCAGGCTCCCCATTGACTAGGTCTGTGGAAGATAAAGCACTCGGACAGGCTCGATATTATCGAGCCTGAAATAATTATACTTAATACGGGAATCTCGATGAGAAGGAATTAAATGCGTGGAATTGATAGACTAACTCACTGAAAGGAACATGAATAGGAGAGAGTGAGACCAATTCGACACTTTTTTCCAAGCCGTTTTTTAATTGTATTTTTTTTAATGTATTAGGTATTATTGGGTCGAGAATTTAGTTGGCTAAGAAATCTGCCTTTTGATGTTGAAGTGCGATTCTTTTTTTACTCATTATTATAAACAAAATTCTGTCGATAAAATTAGGGCATCAGGGCCCACTCATATTTTTAAAAAACAGTTGACACGGTTTATATTTTTCTTTAAAAAAGCAAGTATCGCTTTAGCCTCACTGTCGACTTAGCCCCACTATCCACTTAGCCTTCCTGACGACTTAGCCCCACTTTCCCGTACAAAATTATGAATAACATAAATAAATGATAAGTTATAAATCCCAAATTCCCGTTGAAGCCTTAAGTAAAATAAATATTTAAATAAATAATTAATAAAAAAAAATAATAAATTGCAAATAAAAAATTATAAACTTCAAATAAACCGACGTTTTGACCCGTCTTTGGGTCTTCCTCAAGACAAAAAACTAGAATTGTGTCTGAAAGAAATCGCCGATGACATGAAAAAACACACAGAATGGGTACCGTACAAAAGCCATTTAAAATTTTTTATTTTTTAAGCTTATGAAGTCCTTTTTTAAAAAGGAAAGAGGAGACTACACGTATAAAAGTTTTTCAAGACATTATACTAATTCTTGTCACAACAAGAAGACTTGAAAAACTTTTAGACGGGTAGTCTCCTCCTTCCTTTTCTAAAAGATGTCGACTACATACGTTAAAATTTTTTTAAATTTTTAATGGTTTTGTCTGATAACCGTTTTTTTGTGATTTCATGTAATTAGCGATTTTTTAAAGATTTTTTCGTAATTTTAATTAAAATAATGCGTCTTAATCTCTATAAAAATGTGTACTTTTATTCATTTTTACCTAAAGTTGCTAAAAAATTATTGCGATCAACAAATTTTTTTTCCTCTTTTTTATAAACTGATATTGTTTCATAATGGCTTATGTCTCAGGATTCACAAAAATATAATATAATATTATAATATAATATAATAACACTGTTTTTGGCAACTTTGAGTACAAATTAACAAAATTGCATTTTCCTTCACTTCTTGATATATTATATTTTAATCAAAAAATTGGTTATCTTTCTTGTTCCTTTAATGTTATTTACTTCCATAAACTTTACGCCAAAAAATTGAAATTTTTTTTTGTACACAAGAAATATAGAAAACTAATAATTTGAAAATTTGCAATCGACTTGCCTAATAATAAGAATTTTTTAATGCGTTCCTAACACCACGAAGAAACTTTTCAGTGCTAATATCAATAATTAAGATCATTTTGAATTTTTCGGCCCACTATTTATTCACTTCAAAAACCTGGAATTGTTAGAGAATTTCCACAAACCTGAACAAATTTTTTTTAATCAATGTAATGAATGGAAAAATGCATTTTCCGGTAAAAATTTATTTGTCTCAGTTAAAAATTGAAGCATTTACTTTAAAATTCATGTATTTTGTTAAACATTCGTATTTTTTTGTATTGACTTAATCTTTCTGGATGAAAATTCATATTTCTGACTGAAAATTTAAATATTTGATAAAAGATTCAATTCTTTAAATGAAAACTGAGAAACAAAATAGTGATTTGAAAGTTAAACTCTTTACTTGAAAATTCATTTTTATCATTCTAGAATCATTATTTTAATTGAAAGTTTAAAAAATTAATTAAAAATCAATTTTGTTATTAAATATTTAAGTATTTAATTTTTACTTGAAAATTGATCCTTTCTAATTAAGAATTCATGCATTTTGTTGAAAAAATTAATTTTCTGATAGAAAATTAATCTTCTTGGCTTAAAATTTATCCGGTCGGTTGAATATGTAAGTATTTTGTTAAAAATTCTTTTCTTTGGTCGAACATTCTTTTAAAATAATTTTTGGTTGGAAATGTACCGTTTTAATTAAAAATTCATGTATTTTGTTAAATATTCATCTTTTCTGGTAAATAATTTATCTTCTCGGGTAAGAAGAAGATTCATAATTTTTATTAATAATTCATCATTTTGGTTGAAATTTTCACTAGTTTGTTGAAAATTCCTTTTTTTTTGTTGAAAGTTAATTTTTTACTATGAATTAAATTTTTTTTTAGAAAATTTATCTTATTTATTAAAAGTTGAATTTTTTGGTTAACGAAATTTCTTTTTGTGTTAAAAATGTAACTGTTTGCTTAAAAATTGAGTTTTTAAAACATTTTTGAATTGTATTTAATATAGTTCTCACATAAAATGTTTTTTTTTATTCTTATTAAATTTATGGACTTAGGGAAAAACTTAAAAAAATAATTAATTATGTTTTAGTAATGTTCATTTATTTAATTACTCGATGGCAATAATAATTTTTAAAATATCTAATAACATAATTTGTCAACTTTTTTCAAATTAAAAATAATAATTAAATCAATAAGAAGATGTACCCTACAAAAATTATTTATACTTAAATAAAATTAATTTCGGAAAAGAAAAAACATTTCATTAATTTTACATATTCATACTGCTATTTTTATACATTTAAAAATTCACAAGCTCTGAAAACAAATCTGAAAAAATATACAAATCCCTGAAAAAAACCTGGAATTGTAAGGGGAATATTTTTCCAGGATTTCGAAAAAGATTCTGATTTTTTTCTTGTCTAAAGTGTGCATTTTAAAATTAAAATCTGCACTAGCAAAATTGTTTTTTGATATAAAAATGATTCCTCTTAAAATACCGAGATAGAAAGTGATTGTGCATCGCAGTTATTTTTTTAGCTCTTCAGTCCTATCTCATTCTAAAAGCCATTGTGTTGTCATTTGCCTTAAAAAATTAAAGAGTCTCGTGAGCACTCTCTCTTTGATAGAGATTCTCTACTTATGATTATTATATAGAATCGCAAATATGTCAGTGGATCAGATTAATGCAATTTAAACTCTTTAGTCAATTTTTAATTTAAACATTTTGTAAATGTAGCTATACTGCTATAATTCAGTAGATCGAAAACCATCATTTCAATTTAAATCTTTAAAATTGAACTATTTAAAAAAAGGTTCCAAATTTTATACCTTTCAAACATAAATCTGGAAAATGTAATAATTTGTAATTCCACGTTTATCAGAATGCAAAATTTGTCACTTGTAATTCTTCAAAATGTTAGAACTCCTAATTGTAAATATTTGAAATTGAAAAGCTTTTAATTTTGAAAATTTACCATTCAAAATTATGCAAGTTTTCAGGATTAAAAAAAAATTGTGTAATCTTAATGCTTCAGAATCAAAATTTTTTAGTTTAGAAGATGCAGGTTTTAAAAGTTGAATTTTCATTTATATAATTATAAGAAACATCCAAATTTAAAATTTCTTATTCGTACAATATTCATCACTTGTAACTGTTTAAAATTGTAGAATTATGAATTGTAACCCATTAAAATTAAGGAGTTTTTAATTTGTAAATTTGTTATGATAAATTATGATAATTTTAAGTTTTACGATTAAAAAGAAAAATGTAATTTTGATGCTTTAAATTCTATATTTGTCTAATTTGGAATATTTAAAATAGAAGTTTTGAATTTTCACTTTTAATTGTGTATACTTAAAACGAATTTTGGATTTTGAATATTTACAATTGAAGATTCTGCGAATTTTAAGTTCAACAATGAAAAATTCTGTAATTTTTATACTTTACATTCGGAATTCCTTCAACGAGGAAAATTTAGAATCGAAATTTTTTTTCTTGTTTATAAACTCATAAAAATCATCGAAATTGAAAAATGTTTATTTATACATCTGTAAATTAAAGAGTTTTAAATTTTAATATTAAAAATTAAAGAATTTTCCTTCGTAAATTTTCCAAATTAAGCTATTCAAAAAAATGTTCCCAATTACATATCTTTAAATATTCCTATATCTTAAAAATGTAATTATTAGTAATTCTATATTTTCAAAATGCAAGAATTTTTAATTGCACTTATTAAAAATCTTATAACTTTGGTTGAAAAGTTAACTATTTAGATAGAAATCGTCTTTACGGTTTGATGATTGTTTTTTTTTCAACTGAAAACTTTTATAATTTATTTCTTAATTACAAACTTAAAGATTTATGCTGAAAATTTGTCTTTTTGGTTTAAAAGTAAATTTTCTTTCAACATTGACGATTTCTTAGATTAAAAACTTAACTATTTTTCTGAAAATTCAATGATTTCTTTGAAAATTATTCTTTTTTGATGATTTCAACTGTTCTTGATTTAAAATGAAAATGTATTTCGGCTAAAATCTCAAGTATTATATTTTTCGTACATAATGCATTATTGTTTTAATTTAACCACTTCTTGGAAAGTTGAACTACTTGGTTAAAAAGTAATTCCTTTTTGCATGAACATTCTCTTTGATTGCAAATTTTACTTTTTTTTAAATTTGTTTTTATGCATTCAAAATTCATTTTTTACACTGAAAATCTAACTCTTTGGTTAAAAATTCGTTTTAGAAACGAAAAATTTAACGTTTTTAGTAATATAGAAAGTTATTCCTGTTAAGTTAAAATTTAATCATTCTATTTTTAGTTGACAACTTATATTTTATAGTTTAAAATTTAACTGTTCGGTTGAAAATTCATGCATTTTTTCGCAAGTTCGCCTGTTCGTAGAAACTTAATCTTTTTGATTGAAAATTTATCTTTGCAGCTTAAAAAATGCAGATATTTAGTAAAAATATAGACTATTTTCTTAAAACTTAAATTATTTTGATAAGATTACACTATTTGGTTAAATTCATCTTTTTAGTCAAAAATGAACTATTTTGTTTGTTCTTTTGGATTAAAATTGTATCTTTTACGGTAAAAAAGTCAGCATTCATGATTGAAAATTAAAGCCGTTTCGTTGATCACGAATTAAAACCTTATCTTTCATCAGAGAAGTTTGAAAACATATTTAGCATGATTGGATCGAGAATTAGGTTGGCTTTAAAATTTTTTTTTGGTTTTGAAGCGCGATGCTTTGTTTATCAAGTTCGCACGAGTTCTATTTTTCTTTTAAAAAGCAAGTGCCAACTTAGCTTCACTTTCAACTTAGCATCAATATCGACTTAGCCTCAATATCGACTTAGCATCACTATCGACTTAGTCTCACTATCGACTGAGCCTCACTATTGTCTTAGCCTGACTATTGACTTAGCCTCGCTATCGAATTAACCTCACTATTGACCTAGCCTCACTATCGACTTAGCCTCACCATTGACTTAACCTCACTATCGACTTAGCCTCACTATTGACTTTGCCTCACTATTGACTTAGCATCACCATCGACTTGGCCTTACTATCGACTTAGCCTCACTAACGACTTAGCCTCACTGCCGACTCAGTCCCAATGTCGACTTAGCTTCACTCTTGACTTAGCATCACTATCAAGTTAGCCTCAATATTGACTTAGCATCACTATCGACTTAGTCTCACTATCAACTTAGCCTCGCCATTGACTTAGCCTCACTATTGACCTAGTCTCACTATCGACTTAGCCTCGCCATCCACTTAGCCTCAATATCGACTTAGCATCACTATCTTCTTAGCCTCAATATCGACTTAGCATCACTATCTTCTTAGCCTCACTATTGACTTAGCCTCACTATTGACTTAGCCTCACTATCGACTTAGCCTTACTATCGACTTAGCCTCACTATCGACTTAGCCGCACTACCGACTCAGTCCCAATGTCGACTTAGTTTCACTGTCGACTTAGCCTCACTATCGACTTAGCCTCACTACCGACTCAGTCCCAATGTCTACTTAGCTTCACTGTCGAGTTAGCATCACTATCGAGTTAGCCTCAATATTGACTTAGCATCACTATCGACTTAGTCTTACTATCGACTTAGCCTCACTATCGACTCAGCCTCACTCTTGACCTAGCCTCACTATCGACTTAGCCTCACCATCGACTTAGCCTAAATATCGACTTAGCATCACTATCGAGTTAGTCTCACTATCGACTCAGCCTCAGTATCGACTTAGCCTTAATATCGACTTAGCCTCACTATCGACTCTGTCACGTAAACTATGGACGCTCCCTATAAGGAATTAGGAATTTCTTTCTGTTAATACAAGAGGTAAAACTTGGCGCGATCGAATGAGGAAGAACCGCAAGCGATCTCCAACATCTAGATTATACTCAACTGGATGAAAAGGGTAAAGGCGAAAAGGCGAAGAAGACAAGGATCAAGTCAAGGGTAAGAGGTGGGTAAAGTAGAAAGGAGACGACCGCGGAAGCATTTCGACGCGGGAGTCGTGTTCAATTAACCCGTCACCACCCGCGGAAAACTTTTATATGAATGGGTTTCATTACATTCTGGACTTATTAAAGCTCGTCAGACGCGGGGTTTTGTTTTTAAGCTTTGTGCCCTTTGCCTTTTGTCTTTAGAAGCACCTCTGCCCTTTTTTAAAACTTGTAAATGAAAGAGTCTTACCACTTTGAAGTTGAAATAACGGATAGTTTTCCTTTACAGGAGACTTAATGTAACTTTTATTTTTTTATTTATCCAGATTTTTTATAAAATATTTGAAAACGTTGAGGTTTTCATGCATTTGCATAAAAAAAAAAATATAGGGATACAATAGTCCGTATCCTTTTTTACCCCATTCAGTTTTGCGTCCTCCTCTTCCAGCTCCTCCTCCTTTTCCTACTCCTCCTGCTCCACCTACTCCTCCTGCTCCTCCTCCTTCTCCTCCTTCTCCTCTTTCTTTTCCTTCTCATCCTCCTTCATCTCCTCCTCCCCCTCCACCTCCTTCCCATCCTCATCATTCTCCTCCTCATCCTCCTCTTTTTTTTACTCAGTATCAGAATGATACACAGAATACATATTTGGTTAATACAACCAAAAAATGTCTGGTCCATAAAATATTTTGGTGAATCAACCAAAATTTTTTTCGATCGAAAAAATGTTCACTTTTTTTATGATACGAATTTATAATATTTTAAATTCTTAATATTTTACGTAAAAATAGTTGAATTTCAACATAAAAAGTTAATTTCAAACTAAAGTGATTAATCTTTAGTGAAAAAAATGATTCTCTAACAAAGTAGCACAACTTTAAACAAAGTAGTTAAATTTTTAACCAAAAAATATAATTTTTCTCTAAATAGTTTCACTTTAACTTAAATATTTGAAATTTTAACCGAATAATTTATTCTTCTACTAAATTGCTTAAGTTTTAAGTCAAAAAGATGAATTTTTCACAAAATGATTGAATTTCCAAATTAAAATTATGCATTTATGATCAAAATTGTTGAATCATCAAAAAATAATTAATTTTTTGACTAAATAATAAAAATTTTTAACAAAAAAGATAAATTGTTTAGAAAATATGTAAATTTTGATAATTAAACTAAAAAAGATATTATTTTCAAATAAAGAAGAGTTTAGGTCAACGAAAATGACGAAGTTTCAACAAACTAGGTACATTTGAAACAAAAACAGATCATTTTGAACTATAAAATAGCAACTTTAACTAAAAGGGATTAAATTCATACCAAAAAAGATACATTTCCAAGTTGAATTTGCAATCCAAAATTATGCATATTTAACCAAAAAGTTGAATTGTCAATAGCAAAAGATCTTAACAAAATTTAAACAATTTTTTTAGATGAATGATTTTTCAATTGAATAAAAACATGTTTGAAGAAAAAAAATAATTCTCCACGAAAATTGTGAGTTCATATTTAAATAAAAAAGGATTATATAATATTGTTTTACTGACTGATGTTTTTTTTTATTTTTGTTTTTGGAATATTTATATCAATAGTTTTGAATATTCAGTTTCCTTAATGTCTCAGATCTCACTTAGAAAAATAATTTAAACAACTAAGGCTTCTATAAAGAGTTTTCAACGTTAATTAAAAAAAATTAATAATATTTATGAACAAATTAAATCCCCTTTAAATCCCCTAGATTGGAAAAAATTTTTAACAAAATAATTATTAGATAACATGCTAAGGAAAAGACGCTACTCTTAGAGGGCACTTTCATTCAAAATTCACAAGATACTTATATGATAGAAAAAGTTTTTAAGAATAAAGGTCTGTCTTTAAGCCCCTTTTTTGGAAAAAAATTTAATATTTGAAGTAAAATTAAACTATTGCACCACCGTGATCCCTGAAATTAGAAAATTCCGAAATCCGATCGTAATTGTCAGCCCTAAAATCTGAATTACAAAACTGTTAAATCTCAGCAAAAGAATTGAAATTTCGCCAAAATAATTGAATTTTCTAGTAAATTGTGGAAGTTTTGAACCAAAAAGGATAATTTTCCATGAAATCTCTCTAGTAATCACCCTAGGTGAAGAGCTTTAAAAAGTCAAACTGTGGCTCAGATCACATAGAAATGCACAAGCTTGTTGATGATCACATAGTAAGATCCATAATCTTTTATCATATCTACTACGTAAAGCTCTCCACACGGGCTGATTAGTATCCAAGGTCTAATAATAAATAAAACACATTTTTTAGAAAAAATCCTATTTTTCAGATAAAACAAGCTTCGAAATCCAAACGTAATTTTCAACCCAAACATGTTACTTTTCATGAAAATATTTGAAATTTCAACTAAATAGTTAAATTATCTAATAAATTGTTCACGATTGACACAAAAAAATAAGAACTTCATACGGAATAGTTGAACTTTCAACCAAGAATTTTGCAGTTTCAACAAAAAAGTTAACTTTCAAACAAGTAGTTAAATTTTCTACCAAAATAGTTAAGAAGACGCTGATTAATCTCTCGAGCAATCACCCTAGGTGAAGAGTTTTAAAAAGTCACAAGTAAAGCTCTCCAGGTGGGCTAATTCGTATCCAAAGTCTAATATAAATAAAGTCCCCTTTTTATGGAAAACCCCTTTTTTCACATAAAAAACTTCAAAATTTTAAATAACTTTAAGGCTACAATAGTTCAATTTTTTTGAACTGATGCTTGAACTTACGTATGGTGTTCAAGATGTCATCAGAATAGTGGGTCAGTCCACTCGTTATTCGTCGCAGGATAGATGAGAGTTATTAAATTTCTGACTCACTGCCGACAGTCGAACCTGGAACAAAAGAGATGGGATGTTAAAAGCGAATCACTGATGCGTTTATTTTAAATGAATCCAAAGTATCGGCTTCCAGTTCAAGGGATTCAGTTTTTATTCGGCACAGGTTGTCCAGAATGCTCGTTAATAATTAATAGGTTACGGTAAACTGGACAGCTTAATTAGAATCACGGTATTACAGAAAATTCAATAATTTTTTTTTAAATAATGATTGTCTACCCTTGACTAAAAAAGACTTAATAAATTCATCCGCAATGTAAATTACATTTTGAAATAAATATACAGTAAAAAACTGGCAATCAAAATATTTTTTGGACGCTTGGTGTACGTTGGGATATTATTGAGGGTGGCTGAAAAACTTTGTTTTCAAATTTCCCTGATTTTCCTGCCTTTTCCCTGAATAATTTTTCATTTTCTCCTAACATTTGTATTTGAATCCGAAAATTCTTATCATGTAAGATTTTCAAATAGAATCTTTTAAAGATTTAATAAAACAATTTTAAATAAAAATTTCAAATTTATCTGCATATTTCAAGAAAAAAAATGTTTCGACCATAGAAGATGAATTTCCAATCAAAAATGAAAGATTTTAACAAAAGAATCGAATCAGTTAAATCTTTAAAAACCTGCGAATTCCCTCAATTATTATTTATAAAATCCTATGAAATCCTCTCAAATAACTAAAATCCTAATAATTATAATACAATCATAATAAAAATAATTTTATCTAATATATTGAAAATGCTTTAAAATCTTTTTTTAAACCCCTTAAAACATTTCTAATCATTTTTAATTCCATTAAATTACTGAAAAAATTGCAAATTCCTTGAATTTTTTAAAAATACGCTACAATTTTTAAAAATCCTTTAAATTTTCTGAAATTCCTTTAAACTTGTTAAAGCTCTTGGTTTGGAATAAAATAAAATTATTGAAATATATTTAAAATACCCTAAACTATTTCCAATCCTTAATAATCTTTTGAAATACTTTCAAATTCGGGGAGTCTATTGAACATTTTTTGGAATCTTTTTAAATACCCCAAATCTTCAAAATAGCTTGAAGTCACTTCAGGCTATTAAAATCAAGTAAAGATGTCTTGGAATTTTTTTTTGTTATTCTAAAATTCTTTTAATTCTTTGAAATCCCTTAAAATTTCTTTAATCAATCAAAAAAATCGATTGAAATTTTTAAAAAATGACCTAAAATATCTAAACTTCTTTCAAATCTTCTGAAATGTCATGAAAATTTAAGGCTCTTGCTTTTGAAAATTTTGAAATCCTCTCCAATTCCGGAAATCTCTTGAAAAATTTTTGGAATATTTTTTAATATCCTGAATATCCTTTTAAAAAATTTTTAATCTTGGGTAATACCTTGAAATATTTGAAAATCTTAAAAAGCCTACGAATTTTCTCAATTCTTGTGAATAAATCCTTTGAAATCCATTAAAGTGTTATGAAATTTCATAAAATTATATGGTGTCTGACCATGAATTCCTTGCAAATCTCTTGAAATTTTTTATAGCTCTTGAAAATTCCTTGAATTTTTTGAAATACTCTGTTATATTTCATATCTTTTGAAAGATCTCGAAAAATCTAGGGAATATTAAAAAATATTCTCAATTCATTCCAATCTTTTGTAATTACTTCAAGTTATTGAAATGTATCGAAAATACCATCAAATACGTAAAATCCTCTGAAATATTTTGCAAACCTATCAAGTTATTGAAATAAATTTAAAATTCCTTAGAATATTTCAAAACACCCTGACATATTTAAAATCCTTTGAAATCTTTTGAAATCCCTTTAACGTTTTCTAAGCTCTTGAAAAATCTTTGTAAGTTTTAAAAATATTCTGGAATCTTTAATATCATGAAATATTTCAAAGCGATTAAAATTAAAATCTTTTGAAAGATGAGTTTTCAAAAATACCCTGAAATATTTCAAATCCTTTGAAATTATTAAAATCTCTTTAAAACTTCTTCTGTAAAAATTCCTTGTAATCTATTAAAACACCATGACATATTTCAAATCCATTAAAAACTTGAAACCCCTTGAAACTTTTTAAAGCTCTTCAAAATTCCTTGCAATTTTCAAAAATCCCCTAGAATTTTTCGAATTCTTTGGAATCACCTCAAATTAGTAAACTCTTTTCAAAACTCCTTGGAATATTTTCAAGTCCCGTAATATATTTTTAATTCTTTAAAATTCCTTCAATTAATTGCAATCAATTGAAAAGTTCTTGGAATCCATTAAAATTTTTTTTAAATCCCTTGAAACTTTCTAAAGCTTTCAAAAATATCATACAATTTTTCAAATCTTTTTTAATATCCTAAAATATTTAGTATTCCTTCAAACCCCTTAAAGTTACTAAAATCAATTAAAAATTACTTGAAATCCGTTAAAATCTTTTGAAATCCCTTTAAACTTTTCGAAGCTCTTGTAAATTTCTTGAAATCATTGAAAATGCCCTAAAATCTTCAGACTCATTATGAATTACTCAAATTATTGAAATTTATTAAAAATACAGAAAGCTATTTCAATTACATTTAAATCGTTTTGAATCGCTTTAAATTTTTGGAATGAATTACACATTTTTTTGATATTTTCAAATATCCTAACAAATCTTTAATTCTTTGAAATCTTTGAATATACACTCAAATATCCAAAAATCTTGAAAACTCTTTGAAATCCCTCAATTCTTGTGAATAATTTCTTTTAAAATTTGTGAAAATATTATAAAACCAAAGAAGAATACATTAAATCTGATATTTCCTGACATTTTAAAAAATTTATTCAATAACCTTGAGAGCTTTTAAAATCCCTTCAAATAAATAAAGTCCGCTGAGATCATATAAAATCCTTTGTAATCTTTTAAAATATCCTACGATCTTTAAAATGCTTTAGAATAATTTCAAATTATTGATATCCATTAAAAATGTTTTAAAAACCTTTTAGATGACCTAAAATATTTATAATGCTTTAAAATCTTTCGAAATTCTCTGAAACTTTTCAAAGCTTTTGAAAATTTCTTGGACTTTTGAAAAATATCCTAAAATCTTAAAAATCGTTTAGAACTTCTTTCACTTATTCAAGTCTATTAAAAATTCCTTATAATTTTTTAAATGCCTAGAGTATTTCAAATCCTTTAAAATAGCTTGATATTTCTTAAAGCTCTTAAAGGTGATAATTATTTTAAAAATTAACTATAGCCGGAAAAATGTTTATTAAAGAAATTCACTCACATTACCCATTAAAAAAAATAATTTCATTTTATATTTTTGAAAATGTCTGACTTATCCTGGACTTTTCACTGATTTCAAGGTTTCCCTGAATTTTGTATTTTTATGAAGGAAATTCGTATTTCCTAATTGTCATCCTGAATCGAATCGTTCTTACAGAGTGTGAATATTTTCTCTTATAAATCTGTATTTACTTGGGAGCCGACAATATTGGGATAAAGAAACAAGAATCAGATTAGAGAGAGATTGGTAATTCAATTTGTCAACAAAGTGAAGACGAGCTTCGAAGTGGATGAAATCGAAGGGAGCAAAAAATCTCTCACCTCATACAATTTAAAACAAATCGGGAAGTTTATGGTTTAGGAGAATTCTAAACATCATTGGTCACGCAAAGGAAATTCGTTCCATTACAATAGAAAATTATTGTAATTAAGGAAAGAAATATGCTACAAATAGAGGTAATTTTTTTGAATTTAATAAATGAAATACTTCGAAATAATAAGAACTTATAAATAATAATTTACTTCCCCACATGTATCAAATAAATTTTCTCCATCATAAAAGGACCATCAAACTGACCATCAAAAGTTCAATCAATGTTTTCTTCTATAACGAACAATTCTTTAACTGACGGCAGTTTTACATTCTAGAAAAATTTTTTTTTTTAAACAAACAGTGTAACGTTTTTTTAAGTTTGTGAGTTGCTATTTATTGATTTTTCATTTTTAATCAAAGAAAAAAATTCTCGGTTATTTCCCGTGTTTTTCTCCGTTCGCAAACATTTTTCACGGTCAATGACATTTAAAAAATTTAACACTAAATCTAAAAATTGTTCAATTCGAAGCAATAAAAACTGAACTGCAAATTATAGTTTTGTTGTAAAATTTCTTGTTTTGTTTCATAATTTTAATTTTTTAAGAAATACCTCGTATTCACACAGAATAATATATTTTTTGTTTTGTTAAAAATTCAAATTTCCATTGAGAATTGTTATTCGCGTGTATAAAATTCAATTCCAGCTCAGAAATGGTTTATTAAAAATTCCCTGTTCAAATTAAGAATTTTAATTCCATTCGAAAAGTCTCTATTCAAAATAAGAATTATAATTTTTTTTAAATTAAAAATTCCGTGTTTAAATCCGGAGTTTTATTTTTTTCTGTAAAATTTACTGTTCCAATTCTTAATTTCAATTTTGTTCGAAAATATTCGTTTCCAACTTAGAATTGGAATTCATTCTTTTAAAAAATACCCTGTTTCAGCTCGGAATTTATTTAAATTTTTTTAATCCCCGTTCCAAAACAAATTATAATTCTTTTGGATAAATACCAGTTTCAACTCAGAATTGGTTAAAATTTCAAAATGTCCTGCTTCAACTCAAAATTAGAATTCTTTGGAGAAATATCGTTTTCCAATTCATATTTTGTTCTTTTTCGAACATTTCTATTACTGTTTCGAAATTTGCTAAATTTAAAAATCCCCGGTTCCAAGTCAAAATTATTCTTACTCTGGGTAAATTCTATTGCTATATATAAATTGGTGAAAAATTGAAATATCCCTGTTCAAATCCGAAATTTTAATTATTTTCGAAAAATACCCTATTCAAATTCAGAATTTTTATTTTTTTGAAAATTCTCCATTTCAACCAATTGTAAGAATTAGAATTTTTAGTAAAATTCCCTGCTTCAATTTATAACTACATTTTTTTCGAAAATACCTCATTTCAACAATAGACTTTTTAGGAAAATTAAATTTTCCATTGAGAATTATTATTCTTCTGGATACATTTCAATTCCAGCTTTTAAAATTTAAAATATCAATTTTAAACTAAAAATTGAATTGCCACATTTTTAGTAATGAAAATTAACTCTCATAAAAAAGAAAAAAACGAATTATCAGAAAATTAGTTAGAGCAAAAAAAAATTTTAATAAAGAGAACAACGTTAAACCAACAAGTTCATTTTTTTGGCAGGATGATTAATTTTCTACAGATAAAGATGAATAATGAACAAAAACACGATTTTTATTCAAGTACTTGAATTTTTAATTGAAAACAATGAATTTTCAACCTAATAGTTGAATTTCAATCTAAAAAAGATCTATTTTGAACTTTTTTTTTAATTTCTACAAAAAGGGGAACTTTTGAATTTTAAACTATTAATACTGAGATGTAAGATTTTTAAGCTATGAGTTTCTCAATCAAATGCTTAATAATTTACACGACTAAAACAAACGCTACTAATACTTTTCAACTGAGTAATTTCAAATTAAATGCAGTTAAACTGCCATATTAAAAATTAAAAATTTTGACAAATTATAGAGTTCGAAGAATTAGATTCAGTTGCAAAAATATAATTCCGTATTATTATGTTTAATACTCTAAATTGAAGAATCTATCAATGAATTTAAAAGTGTTAAAAATGATATCATTTTAAGTAATTTTTAACTAGAAACATTAAAAATGGAACGGTTTAGTAGCGCTCATCATATAAAAAATGGTAACCGTTCCATTTTTAATGTTTCTAGTTAAAAATTACTTAAAATGATATATTTTAAATAGTTTAGAAATCCCTAAAATGCTGCAAAATTATATTTTGAAATAAAAAATTTTGGTTTTTAATTTAAAATTATTTTTAAAAAATCTTTTAGAACTTCTAAACATCTTTTAAAATGATTCGAATTTAAGCTAAAATTTTTCCTACAATTCTTTTTCCAAATCCTGCCAATTATAACAAATTTCCTTTTAACCTTTCATATTCATTTTTAATAATTTTGCAAATATTTGTAATGCCTTTAAATATTCCCTGGAAATTAATTTTTCGCAATAAAAAATCATTTTCAATTTTTTCTAGGGATGTTTTTCATTCTTCTGAAGCCTTTCAAAATTCTTGAAACGCTTCAAAAGTTTTGACTGAAATCTGCCAAAATCTATATTGAGTTTCAAATTAGGTCTTCGACTATTTGCACCGAACTTTTGTCAGAACAGCCGTATTTTGTCGGTACACTTCGTTTAAATTATTTGAAATAATTTCAACTTTTGTAATTAATTTTGAATTTTGTCAAAACTAATACATGTTTTTCAACTTACGCAAATTTTTTCTAAAAAAGAACACCTATTATAATAGGGCTTTAATTGTTATTTATACATAAAATTTCAACAACTTGGTTTACAAATTAATTTCTTTTCAAATAAAACAATTAAAATTGTAACGTTTGAAGTTTTTCTTTAGTTTTGAATATTTAATTTATAATAACTAAATTCAAATAAACAGAGAGATATTTGGAAATATTACGTTATTATTCTTTTTCTTAATTGAAAAATTTCAAATTGAATGGTATAAAACTGGAATAGTTTGGACTGAAATAATATTTAAAATTTAATCAAAGCACTTAAGTATAAATATGTCATTTTGAAGCTTTTTAAAGTTTTCACATAGTTTATAAAGTGTTAATCGGGCGTTTACATTGGTTTAAGTAATAACACTTTGAAATTGAGACAGTTTAATTTTTAAAGTTAAATCTGGACATTCTAAAACTGCGAACTCTTTCCAAATCATCCTGTACAACTGATTATTATAGAATGTTGATCAAAAAAAAAAAAATGTTTTTATCGAAAATATTCCATTTTAAATGCTTCTAAACTTTAATTCTTTAATTCTTTAGAACTAAATTTTAAAATTCTTTAAATTAAAATGTACGCTTAAAAGTTAAAAAATTTGTAATGGAATTTTTTAAAGTCAAAGACTTTCAAATTACGCATCCTAATATAATTGATATCATAATTGGAAAAGCACACAATTTAATTATTTTAAAAATGGTTGAAAATCAAGATCCGAAAATAAATTCTGAAAAAAAATAAAACAGTTAAATTTTCCGTTAAAAATATATGCAAGCCTCCCCCTACGAGGATGCAAAAATGCACCGTATCATATTCTGAAAGATATAAACTAAAAGAAAGGGGGGTATAAAATCAATAAACAATCTTCATTTCTGATATAAGAAAATAGTTACGTTGATCAAAACGTATTTCTCAGAAGTGAGTCTGCAATTATGTTAAATGATCAATAAATAATTATTATACCAACAGAGAATCACGGAAAATGTAGTCACGTACGCCATGCTGAAATGATTGCAGTCAGTTTCGCATGAAACGATTAAAGCTGGTATACCAGATGACCGAACCGACCGGTTCTGCTAACGGAATGAAGGGCACACACATTTCTTCTTTCAGACGTCTAGAAATTGATTTAAAAAAAAAAGTAAAAATGATTTTTTAACCAAATTGTTGAAATTTAATAAAGAAATTGATCCTGAGTAAAAAAATGGTTTTGCTCATTTTCGGCACTAATTATCATTTTTTGTGAATTTTCAAATACAAATTGTTCATGATAAATAAAATCATACTTTTTACTGATGATTAGAAGTTAAAATACATTTTTAAAACAATTTATTATTGTTTTCAACAATTTTTTCTCAGAAGATTCTCTTTTAACTTTTAAGTTTGAGCGAGGCAATAATCAATTACTTTTGACAGAAATAATTTTAAAAATGTTATTATTATTATTTATAATAATATTCTCTTAGATAATAATTATTTCAAGTTGACAAATGTAATTTTACAAGCAATTTAATATTGATTATAAGTATCTACTCTGAGATAATTTCTACATAGCTGTGATTTTTCTGAAATTTCAAACATTTTCTTAACTTCATAGTTATTAGCAAATGGCAAATAAACAATTCAAAGAATAATTTTTAAAAAAATCTCTATCTTTTTTGTGAGAATATTTTTCTGAAATAAAACAGATATTTGAAATATTCTTCCAATTTTCTATAAGGATGATATGAAATGTAAACTAACCTTGAATCAGTTAATTAGATCGCTTTTGTGTAAATTAATATTAATACTGATTATTTGTTTTTAACAAAAAAGTCAAAGAACAACTAAAAGTTTTAGAAAAGCGCGTAAATAGTTCAAAATTTCAGAAAAATCAGAACTCTCTAACATTATTTGGAGAGAATATTATTCAAAATAATAATAAATTGTTCACAAAGCTATGTTTGGAAACAATAATTAATTATTATTTCACTCTAAATAAAAAATGGAAAAATTTCGAGAAAAAACGGAAAATTTTTAGCATTATTCTAAGAGAATATTATTATAAGTAAAAATTAATTGTTTAAACAATTATGTTTTTTAACTTGTGTTAATTTTTATTTTACTAAGTAAACTTGGACCAAAAGTAATTTTTTTAGACAAAACCGCACATTATTTAGCATTGCTATAGGAGAAGATGGTGACAAATAATCATAATTGGTTTAAACAATTGTTTTTTGTATTTTATTAATGATTATCGCACTCTAAATGAAAAGTAGAGAAAAAGTTGAAAATTTCAGAAAAATTGCAACTTTCTAACATTATTTAGAGAGAATATTATTCAAAATAATAAATTTTTTATAGAGCTATGTTTGTTAACAATAATTAATTATTACCTCACTCTAAATAAAAAGCGAAAATTTTTTTAGAATAAACGGCAACTTTGGAGTTATTACTTTAAGAGAATATTATTATGAATAAGAATTAATTGTTTAAACAATTACGTTTTTTGACTGGCATTCATTTTCATTCCACTAAGTAAAATACGACAAAAAGTTTAAAAATTTAGAAAAAACCGCAATTATCTAGGATTGCTATAGGAAAGGATAGTGATAAACAATTATAATTTTTTAAACAGATATGACTGTCATAGTGCATTAGTTATTACCTCAATATATGCAAAAATGAAACAAAAAGTGCAAAATGTCAACAACGAAAAAATCACAACTCTATTCCTGTAGGAAAAGATAGTTATGAACAATGAATATTTGTTTAAAATATTGTTTTTTTTTTAATTTCATTATTTGCTGTCTCACTCTACGTGAAAAGCAGAAAGAAAAGTTGTATATTTCATTAGAATCGCAACTTTCTAATATTATTTCAAGAGATTGTCATTAAAAAAAGAATAGTTGTTTGAAGCGATATGTTTGTTAACAATAATTAATTATTAACCCACTCTAAATAAAAAGTGGAAAGTTTGAGAAAAAAATGCAACTTTATAGAATTATTCTGAGAGAATATTATTATAAAATAGAATTTATTGTTCAAATAATTAGGTATCTTAACTTGCATAATTACCATTTCAATTAGTAATAAGTTGAAAAACAGCTAAACATTTCGAAAAAAACGCAATTTTCTAGCACAGCTAAAGAAGGAGCTAGTGATAAACAATCATGATTTCTTTAAATAATTTATTTTTATTATATTTTAATATTTATGACTTCTCACTAAGTCAAAAGTTGACAGAAAATGAAAAATTTAAACAACGAAAACCGCAACTATCTTACTATAGGAAAAGACAGTTATAAGCAATAACAATTTGGTAAAACAATGATGTTTTCGTATTTATTTCCATTCAAAGTAAGAATTTGACAAAAGGTTGAAAATTTCTGAAAAAACCGCAACTTTTTAACATTATTGAAAGAGAGTATTATTAAATGTAATATAATATAATAATAATAATTTAAGGGAATATTATTATAAACAATAATAAATTTTTAAAACAATTATTCCTGCTGAATTTAATTGATGATTGCTTTGATCGTACTTAAAAGTTGAAAAAAACTGATAAAAATCGGAAAAACTGCGACTTTCTAAATCTACTCTGAGAGAAGGTTTCTAAGATCAATAATAAATTAATTAAACAATTTATGTAAATGTCCAATTACCAGTAGAAAGTATTATTTGACGTATTAAAAAGCAATTTGTATAAAGAACAAACTGCAGAAAAATCATAATTAGTGCCAAAAATTCGCAGAACCTAATTTTTCACTTATGGGGGTTTTCTAGGACACTATAAAACAGACTTATGGGGTGAATATTTTTGAATTAAGTATTCATTTGCATTCAATAGCTAATTCTGAATAAAATTTTTGTGATTTAACTTGATTTACATGATTTTGACAATTCTGAATAAAATTTAGAAAAAAACCTTTAAATATAATTTTTTTAACTTGTTTTTTATATTAAAAGTAAAATAATAAACTATTTTCTACACTCAAATGGCATGCATTTTGAACTCCACTCCTCTGCTACAAAGTAGCTGAGTAAAAGGTCGACATCACTGCAATATGTATAGTAAACCATGAATCATTCTTTTATCGGACCGTGCGATTTTTCTTGCCTGCACGTTTCCCAAGTGCGCCTTAAACTTTATACATGACAATAACGCGACTACTACATACATTCTTCGCCATGCATAATCAAAATAAAAGTGTAATGTGCAAATATCACTTAGCTATCCACTTTGTATTCCCACTGAAGATCGAAAGAGTAAGATAAGTAAAGGCTTGTTCTAATTACAGATTTCGTTACTGACACGGCTACTGACGTCGAGAACATTCTATAGCTGAAGTGGTTCGTGTCCGTGCTAAGCTTCTAGAAGGTTCTCGAAGGTTACCGAAGACAAAATAAAATGAGATTGCGCCATTGTGAGTAACGAATTTTGAGTAAACAAATTGCAGGTTATTTATTATCTCAATTATTTATCAACAAATTCTAAATTTTAGATTAAATTTTAAATTTTAAATTAAATAATTAAATGTTCAACATAAAAAGTCTCATAGTTTTTCAAGTCTAGAAAATTAGTTTTCAAAAGTCTTCAGTTTGCTTTTTAAGAACAAAATACGTATTTTTCAACAAGAAACTTGAATTTTCAGTCCAGAAAAACGAATTTTCAACTAAAAAGGATGACTTTTTAACAAAATTGTTAAATTCTCTAACAAATAGTTGCATTTTTATACAAAAAGAGATGAAATTTTTCTTTAAACAGATATCGTATTATTAAAAAACTTGTTTTAAATAGTTGAATTTTCTTCCAGAACAGCTTCCGATTGACTTCTTCAGATCAATATATGAATTTTTTAACAATAAATAAGTTTCTACGAAAAATTTGAATTTTTAATTGAAAGGACGAATTTTTTTAACCAAAAAGGAGGAATTTTTAAACAAAATAGTTTAATAATCTACCAAATAATTGCATTATCATCCAAGAAAGATGAAATGTTATCTAAATCAGAATTCTTATCCGAAGATGATTCCAATTCACTTTCCTTTACAAAAATAAAAATTCTAAACAAAAGTTATTTTTCCGCTAAATAGTTCAACTTTTAAGAAAAAACTATGACTTTTTAACAAGATTGTTTAAATGTTCAACACAACAATTGTTGAAGGGGGAGGGTCGGTAAGGCCGGTTTTTGGCCTAATTTATTTTTGGACCAAAAAATCTGAAAAAGTCATGGTAGTATCTTATAAGTATCCCGAGTCGATTGCACGCTAAACGGACAACCCTCCACCCCCCAGCCACCCCACCCCCTACAAATATAGGAAACACCACTACCCACCAACTGTATTTTCGAGAGACTTGACACTCTTAAACATGTATTCTGAGGTTAGCTCGGGTTTTCTATGGTTTTCGGGGTCGCTGATTACGAACCTGGTGTCCGCTGACCTTTATCGCGTCAGGTTCAAGGTCATGGGAAGGTCAAATCGAGAGAAAACCTTGATCCTGATGCGACAGAGGTCAATGGATGGCAGATTCGTAATCAACGACCGCGAAAACCTATAACATGTTTTTTTTCAGCGTTTTTTATCGATTTGACTTTCAAATGACCTTGAACCTGACGCGATAAAGGTCAGCGGACACCAGGTTCATAATCAGCGACCCCAAAAACATAGAACTTTTTTTTTTAAATTTTTTTACCGTGTTTCTCGATTTGACCTTCAAATGACCTTCAAATGACCTTCAATCTGCAGCGATAGAGTTCAACGGATGCCAGATTCGTAATTAGCGACTCCAAAAACCTATAGCGTATTTTTTTGGATTTTTTTACCGTTTTCTCTCGATTTGACCTTC
>NC_046662.1:41222311-41246468 GCF_010883055.1 Belonocnema kinseyi | reverse complement strand
GAGGGTAGTCCGTTTAGCGTGCAATCGACTCGGGATACTTATAAGATACTACCGTGATTTTTTCAGATTTTTTGGTTCAAAAATAAATTAGGCCAAAAACCGGCCTTACCGACCCTCCCCCTTTGCAACCAAATAATAAAATTTATAACTAAAAAGATAATATTCAAAAGAAATTTTTTGCGAATTTACCAAAATTACGTACATGAATGAAGGACCCCCTCCCCCGACCGCAAAAAATCGTAACAAAATGTCTCGACACCCCCCCCCCTTGATCTGTTACGTAATGTAAGTACCGTCCTTATTAACTAACTTCTACAAGTTTATTAATGGACTTCAAAATAAATGAGAAATAATTCAATTTGTCCCACTTATATTATTAATAATCATTTACACTAGTGGAGGAGAGAACCACACATCAGAAGCATAGTGCGGTCCGCGAGACCGCACATACTAATTCGACATTTTCTGCGCAAATAAAAAATAATTGGGAAGCAAACATTTTCTCGGATGATTCTGCGTGACATCTTACGTTTCCATAATTTGTAACAAATTCAAACAGAAATAACAAATTGTACCATTGAGAATGAGCGTTCTCGCAGACCAAATGTGAGCATTTAATTGACATTTCTCACCAAACAAACGCAGGAACACAACTTTGAGGAAGATCAGGAGGATCCACAAATCAGACCCATGATGTGGTCTGCGAGACCGCCACCTAAAAAAGTTCGGGAATTTTTATCCCTTATTACCCCGAAAATCATCGACAATATCTTCATAAAATTCTATCACATATTTTCGTTTTATTTCTTTTCCTAAGCTATAAAAATTCATGTTGGAAAAGTCATTTAGTTAACGAGCAAGTCGCTTTTCTCCTTTTTTAGTGTCAGGCAAATAAATCAAGTAAATGATCATCGGAAAGTTAACATTTTCTAGGATGATTGTGTGTGACATCTTGCATTTTAAATAATTTAAAACCAATTAAAACAGAAATATAAAATTGCACAATCGTGGATTTGTGGTCTCGCAGACCAAATGTAAGTTTTCAATTGTTGCTTCTCGCCAAAACATGCAGAAAAGAACTAAAACTAAAGATACTAATAATTTTTAGAGAAATAGTTTAGTTTTTTAATAAAAATATTAACTTTCAAACCAATAGTTGAATTTTGAACTAAAAAGGATAAATTCGCAAAGAATAATGTATCAACAATTTTTATTGTAATTTACAAATACTCTAAAAACTACTTAAAGTACTTTCTTTCATTTAATTTAGAAGAGGATACTTTTAAATTGTGACGAACTCTGGCTTGGAACGGGAATTAAAATTTTTTTTCTAAATCCGAATTATAATTCTTTTTGATGATTTCAGTTCCATGTCAAAAAATCCCTGTTCCAAGTAAATTTATATTTCTTTACGGAAACTAAAATTCTTAAAATAATGAAAACTTGAATTTTACTCCCCGGAAGGTCAGGACGATCCACAAATCATAACCATGATGTGGTCTGCGAGACCGCCATCTAAAAAATTCGCGAATTTTAATCCCTTATTACCCCGATAATAATAGAAAATATTTTTATAAAATTATATCACATATTTTCGTTCTCTTTCATTTCCTAAGCTTCAAAAATTCATGTTGGAAAAGTCCTTTGGTTAACGAGCAAGGAGTTTTTTCCCTTTCGTAGTATCAGCCATTAATTTGTCGGGGCTAAAGTGAAACTTTAGAGCTTCGTGGAAAAAGACCGAAACCGCAACGTCGTGTCATCAACAACCCCTGGCCCCACTTTCTGTTTTTCTTTTGTATACATCGTGGGAAATAATATGACCAGAGTGTTCTATATAGCGCCCTTACAACGCCTTGGCACAATATAGCTTATGCCAAGCTAAGCTGCTATCTTACAAGAAGACCGAAGATTAACTCTCAAGTATTGTGCACAGCTTGCACTTCTCTAGAGCTTGCAAACTTCAGGGTTGTAACGTTTATGCACATCTGTTTGGAACTTAAATTTGCTTATACACCTAAACGAGCTTACAAAGCAATATGCGTATTGGTGATTCTCAGCAACCTTTGGAATTTATGGAATAGTAATTAATTTCTGTTTTATGGTAGAGTGAGGACTAATTTTGTTAACTGTTAGATGCGTTTACCGATTTAAAGTTCCCGGCCCTTTCCCGGTTAAAAATTAATCTTTTTTGGTTGAGGATTTAAAATATCAAATATAACGTTTTTCTTTGATAATTAATCCTTTTTGGTTCAAAAATCAACTACTTAGTTGGAAGTGAAACTACTTTGTTAAAAATTCATTTCTTTGGGGTATGATTCACCATATTAGTTGAACAACTTTTTTCCAAATTTAATTAATTTGCTCAAAATTATGTTGAAGTCAATGAAAAAGTTGAATTTTTCATAAAAAATATTACGTTTTTCGTAATAATAGTTAAATTTTCAACAAAACAGTTGGATTTTCCACCCA
Source organism: Belonocnema kinseyi (assembly GCF_010883055.1). Taxonomy (NCBI): domain Eukaryota; kingdom Metazoa; phylum Arthropoda; class Insecta; order Hymenoptera; family Cynipidae; genus Belonocnema; species Belonocnema kinseyi. Next base: position 41,243,999 of record NC_046662.1, on the reverse strand, counting down.
AAATATTCTTTTAACAACATAGTTCCCTTTTAAACAAAATAGTTCAATTCTTGACAAAATATTTCAATTTTCATCAAAAAAATTGAATTTATACAAAGATAAAATTTCATTTCAATGGTCGAAATTTAAAACAAAAAAGATTAAACTTTAATCAAAAACCAAAAAGTTGGTTTTTCTGTCCAAAAAGACGAACGTTCGACAAGAAATTAAATTTTCGAAAAAAGGTAACTTTTTAATAAAAAAGTTGAATTTTCAATTAAAAATAAAATGAAATTTTAACAAAAAACAGTTGCATTTTTAACTAATGACTTTTCGAACAGAAAAATTTTTTTTTTGAAAAAGTTGAATTTTCTATCTAAAACAGTTAAATTTTCAACCAAATAGTAGAAGTTTTAACCAAAACAGATTAATGTTAAACTAGAAATATTAAAGTAGACTTTTTAACTAAAATTGGTTTAATTTCCTTATGATGTTCTATTAATTTAGTTCGCAATTAAGCGAAAAACAGGAAAAGGGAAAATTTCTTGAAAACAGGGAAAAAACAAAAATTATTTTTAAAAAAGGGTAAGAAGGAAATAGGAGAAACAAAACCTCAAGTTTTTTATTTTTACAGAGTAAAAAATTGCAAAATAAATTAATTTTACGATAAAATTATGAATCTTCAACTGGATAGTTGAATTTTAAACAAAAAAGATGAATCTCCGATTAAAATGATAAATATTTGATTTTTTAAGCAAAGAGTTTAATTTTTATACAAAACCAACATTTTATAAACCATAACTGAAACGATTAACTTTCAAGTTAAAAAAAAATCAATGTTCAACCAAAAAAGATGAATTTTCAGCTTAAAAATATAATGTTTCAACCAAAACTTAGATCTTTAAATTTTTGCCAAAAAATTGATGTTTATACAAAAAGAAGGATTTTTAACTCTTATTCAAATTTTCGGAAAAAATTCCTTCTCATCTACAGGAATAAATTTCTAATTTAAATAATGAATCTTCAAACAAAATAATTTTTAACAAAAGATTTTATCTTTCAACCAAGTAACTTCATTTCCAACCTAAAAGATAAATTTCTAAATAAGAAGATAAATATGTGACTGAAATACTTGAAATTTTCAACGAAAAACAAATTTTAAGTAAGTAGATTAACATAAAAAAGTCAGCTTCTACGAAAAATAGATTTTTTAACAAAGTATGTGAATTTTCAGTATAATAATTTGAATTTTTCATAAAAAAAGACCAAATTTTAACTAAGTACATATACTTTTAGACAAATAGTTAAATTTTTTTAATAAAAATATTAATTTTCAACTCAACAGTTGAATTTTCAACTAAAAAGGCTAAATTCGCAAAGAGCAATGTACCAAAAATTTTTATTGTAATTTAGAAAAACTCTAAAAACTACTTGAATTACTTTACTTGGAACGAGGATTAAAAAACTTTTTTTTCTAAATCCGAATTATAATTCTTCTTGATGATTTCAGATCCATGTCGAAAAATCCCTGTTCCAAGTAAATTTATATTTCTTTATGGAAACTAAAATTCTTAAAATAATGAAAACTTGAATTTTACTGCCATCAGAAGTAAATTCCCGGTCATTTTCGGGTCTGTCCCCATTAAATAAAATTCCCCGTCATTTCCCGGTTTCCTAATCAAGTCGCCAACTTAAAACCCTACATCGGAAAATGCAGGGCCTCGGGACGACATTGCCCCGGGGGCTACAATACTCCAGGTGCCATATTACTCCAGGTTCCATATTACCCCAAACTTATGCCAATTGACCTCAACCTTACACAACTTTTCTCCCACTTTAAAAAGCTTTTCCTCAACACCATGCCACTTTGCCCCAACATCATGCCGCTTTGCCTGAACATCATGCCATTTTTCCGAAACCTTAACCTATTGTCCATAGCATAACCCGTTCAGAAATCTTGGTCTGGCCCCGATCGGGGCCAGATCAGTCCAGGTCGGGTCCCGATCAGGAATCCTGGTTGGGTCCAGGCCGTGCATGAAACACAAGCCCAGATCGGGGCCATGTCGGGACACCCGATTGGAAAACCCGATCGGTACACGATGCGTCTCATTATAATCCATTCATGAATTTCGCAAATGGAGATTTAATATAAGTAAACTCGAAACAATCGAATAGTCCTCTCCTTTCGAAGGCCACCTTAATATTTTGAACTTCCAATTAAGTTATTTGAAGTTAAAATTAACGTACTACAGGCACAAAAAGAAAAGGTTTCAGAATACAAAATTTAATTAAGCTTTTGAAAAACGTAAAATTATTGTGAATGGTATCAGTTTCGAGAAAAAGGTTTGTTTTTTATGAAAAAAATGGATGATAACCAGAAATAATTTAAGCAGCAACTTTAATTTCTTGAAAAAAATGTTGTCTATACAACTTTTTAACAAATTAGAACAAGTTTTTTCGCAAAATATTTCTTACAACTTGACATTTTCGAATGCTTCCAAAGAAAATCATCGGGAAATAACCTATGATTTACGATTTATTAACATTCTACTGTAAATAAATTCAGATTTCTGTCAATTGCATTACTTCTTGAAAAATTCTAGAAGGTGGTTGTAAATAATTTTTTCGCCAAAAAATTGCGCTATCATTTATTAAATCTTTTTATTTTTTTTTTAAATCGGTTAAGAAGAAATATAGACTAAACAACTTTTAAACAAAAATGAAAATGTTTGAATTAAATATTTCCGGTTGTTTTAAATAATATTTACAGAATATGCATTTAATTAATTTTTATTATTATTAATTAATTTCAACCTAATGAACGTTTTTATAAGTTGAAATATCATTGCTTATAATAAAAAATAAAAAACTTTGTTTATCATTTTAAACTTCGCGCAAAACCAATTAAATGCCGAATGCTATGCATGCGCAGTTGAGTAACTAGCTCTTGCTGGAATGTTATGAAAATTTGTCCTTAATGAATTTCTCTAAAAATTTATTATTAATACAGAATCAAAGTTTCAATAACATAATTAATTGTGTCATATAATTTACTCTTATAATCTAAAAACATTACAATTTTGTGCATACTGCAATTCATTTCTTGTCAATAGATTTGATAATTCTAACTCTACATTAAATCGATAAACCTTGAGTTCTTTAATAATAATTGACAACAAAAGAACTTAAGCAATTTTATCACATAATAATATTTGACTCATCTGATGATAAATATACTAATTTTACCAAAAACAATTTAATTAATTATTAATTTATTTGAGGTTAGGTTTCAATGAGCCCACAGAGAATAATTACTTACTCTCATCTTCCTCGCACAGGTTTCGAGGTCTACTGACTGGTGTTTGGTGCCTCAGAACACGTGACTTACTCGCCTTATGCATTCTTAATCATTGCTAGAATATTATAAACAAGTAGTATGTATACAAATTTCAGTGCACTACCAGAAAAAAATCAAACAGCACTAGTTCTGCGAGCGCATGGAGATGAGGGTTTAGTAGGAAATCGGTCTGGCCCGGTCGGGACCAGGTATGGACCACAGAGTTCTACCGATCAGGGCCAGATCGGGAAATCCGATCGGGGCCAGATCGGTATTGCGTTTGAAATCGGGGGATTTCTGCACGGGGCGGTAAATCCTTAACAATATTTTTTATCTTTAACGAAGATAGATGAATGTTTGATCGAGAAAGATGACATTTCTAAAGAAGATAATAATTGAATTTTCAACCGAATAAATTGTCAAAGAAGTTATATTTCTTTATCCCAGTTTTTTCAGGATAAAGATTGCTGGAATTTTTCGCGCTGAATGCAAATCGATTTGCTTATAATGTCCTGAGCCTTGGTGCAAGAGCAACGGTACTTTGTCCTTTTATGGAGGCTATCATTGCAGATGCATTGAGTTGCTTGATTGCAGTTAACTTCTCTACTTACGCGTCTGACCTCTTTTGCTGCAAGCCATTTCTGATATTTCACAAGGACGATTCGAGAAATGTCATTGTTTCAAATACAAATTCGTGATTCAAATTGGACAACTTAAAATTGTTAATGTTTAAAAGTCACTTACGAATTTAGCGACATAAAAACGCTTGCGAAATTTTATAGAAAACTTTACGGAAAGAAATTAGGCGCTATTGGATGTGTGGCCGTAATTTTTTTCTTTTTCAAAGTTATCATGTGCCCCTGGGCTTTTGAAATTAACATGAGCTTTTAAATGGGCTTTTAAATGGCTTTACATGGACCCAAAAAAATGTAAAATAGCAATTTTCTTTTAAATTTATGTTTAAGAAGGTATTTTTTGGAATTTTTTTCACGTGAATTATTGTTAATCGATAAGTGACGAGTTATCAAATATTTTCAAATAATTTTCAATTGTTCAAACAATTATTATTCGTTCAAAAATTTTTCATCCTCCTGCAAACCATGAAAAGGTATAATCATTCGGGATAAAAGACACAAGGTTGATGAATTTCAAGAGGAGTAGTTTTGTTTAACATATTCGACAATAATTTAAATAATTTTCGTTTTTTCAACCCATTTATTCTCTTTAAAATGGTGAGGAATTATTATTTTCTAAAAATAAAAAAACCGTTAAAGAATTTTGAGAACAATATATTTTTAAAGAATATTTGCTAATTATTACTAAAAAAAATTTCATTTCTTAAACAAATGTCTTCCACATCTAAGGCGAAAAAAGTTATTATTTCCTGGAATCGATGACACAATTAACGGATGGTGAGCAAAATCATAAACAAACAAATTCCTAATATTTTGCAAACATATGTCGTCTTTGTAAAATATTGGGGAGTGTTTTTTAACGTTTGTGAAGTCTCTGAAATCCTTGAAATGTTTGAAAATTTGATCAAATTTTTAAAATCCTTTTAAATCTTTTTGAATTTGTTCAAATCTTGTAAAGTATTTAAAATCTTTGTGACATCTTGTGAAATATTTTTAAATTCTTGTAAAATCTTTGAAATCCTTTAAATCTTTGTAAAGTTTTTAAAAATCTTTTGAAATCTTTATGAAATCTTTTAAAAATTTGTAAAATCTTTCTTTCGTCTTATTTCTTGTGAAAACTTTTGGGTTCGTTTAAAATCATTGAAATCTTTTAAAATCATAAAAAATTTATTGATAACTTTGAAAACTGTTTATAACCTTTAAAATGTTCTCAAACCTTGAAAATCTTTTTGAATTTTTGAAACTATTGCAATCTTTTGAAATCCTTATAATTTTGTTTCAAATACTTCTCAAATCTTTTCTACATCTTTTGTATTTATTTAAAATCACTAGAATACTTGAGGTCTTTGTAAATTAAAAATAATTGTTAGGTCTTTCCTACATCTTTTGTATTTATTCGAAATCACTGGAATACTTGAGATCTTTTGATACTTTATTAAAAAATGTGGACTCGTTTAAAATCTTTAAAAGGTTTAGTATTTTGCATATTGTACCCTTTTCGAAATCTTCAAAATTCTTGAAATCCTTACGGATTCTTTGAAATATTTGTGAAAGCTTTCTGAAGTCTTTTGTATTAGTTTGAAACCAGTGAACTATTTTAAATTCTTGTGAAATCTTTAGAAATACTCCTACAAATTTTTAATTATTTAAAATGTTTAAAATGTTTTGAAATTTTTGAAATCGGTTCTACTGTACCCTTTTTAAAAACAGTTAAGATCTTTTATTCTTTCGACATCTCTACGAAATTTTGATGACGTCGTTGAAATATTTGTGAAATCTTTTGCAATCTTCTGAACAAGTTCGAAATCATTTAAAATCTTTGAAAATTTTTAGATTTTTTTTAATCTGGTGTACTGGTACCTATTTTGCAATTTTTGTATTCTTTTGAAATCTTTATAATTTTTTTATGAAATCTTTGAAAAATATTTCGAAATATTTTTATATCTTCATAAAATCTTTAATGTACAATCTTTAAGTTTACGTTTAAAATTATTGAAATCTTTTGAAATCATTTCAAATTTATTAAAACCTTTTGAAATCCTTGTGATGCAATCCTTGTGAATTCTTTGCAATATTTTTTAAAAACTTTCGGAAATCTTTTTTTTTATTCTTTTAAAATCATTAAAGTATTAAAATCTTTCCAAAATATTCTGAAATCTTCTAAAACATTTTTAAATCGTTCAAAATCTCTCATATGTTTTGAAATTTTTGACTTCTGGACCCCTTTTTAAAATTTTTAATGAATATTCTAAATATTTGTAAAATTTTTAAATCTTGTCTACACGCCCTTTCAAATCCTTGAAATCATCTTCAAGTCTTTGAATTCGGTGAACTCTTTTCGAAATTTAAAAAATCTTTTCCACTATTATAAAAATTTTTAATATTTTGAAACATTTTGCAATCTTTTGAATTATTTAAAGTTGTACATCACAAAATAGTGTATACTTTAACATTCTATAGTATAGGAGAAGAAATAAAAAAACGTACAGAATTATTTAAGTGCTTCGAAATCTCTTTCTTTATTCTGTAATAGACAAAGGATAAATTAGAACTTGATAACAAAAAATCAGTATCAAGATTTCTTCTAAATGAGATTTTTTCCATAAGCGACTAAAAGATTTAAATTACTTTTTATATTTCAGTACAAAAAAACATTTTAAAAGCAAGTCAAAAATTAAAAAATTTAAGGTTCTCGTTCAAAATTCCGGGAGATTTCCAGGATTTCAAGATATAAAAAAAATTAGGAAGAATTAAGGTTTTCAATGTTTTCAAGGTCAATGTACATTCTGTATTACCAAAAATCGAATTTTTGGAATACCCTCATATATACAGTTGTCTGTGAGACCTCAGGTCATTGTTATCGCAAAAAAAAATCACTTCCATACTTAAAATTTAAGAAAAGATTTTGTTGGTTACTAATATCTACTTTTTCTTATCCCTCGAACTTTTAAAATTTCAGACTTTTATTAAATTTATCTTTTAATGAGAGTAATTCTGAAGATTGAAACATCGCTCTTGTGATTATCCGAATACATTAATAATGATTTAATCCACAATCAATGCGATTAGCCATTGCTTCGACTGCTACAAATGTCGGATTACCCTAATGGTAAATTCGTGTAACACCCAACTGACGTAGCCGATGGGATTCGATCGTGGACGATAAACTGAACATGCAGTTTACGTCCGGAATGCATCTATCGAGATCGAAGGTATTCTCTATGGAGTACGATAAAATAAATTAAATTTTTATTGTTTAAAATTAGTTTTTTTTTTGTTGAAAATTAAGGTTTTTTACTGTAAACTTAACTTTCCCATTTTTGGTTGGTAACTTATAATTTTCGGTTGGCCCTTCAACTGCTTGGTTGAAAATTAAACTAATTTGTTAAAAATTAATTTTTCTAATTAAAGATTCTTAATTTTAGTTGCAAATATTTTGCTTGTAAAATTAGGTTGAAAATTGAATTATTTTGTTGAAAATTCATGCGTTTTGTTCAAAAAAAATTTTGTTGGCAGATAATTTTTTTAATGGAAAATTGGTTCTTTTGGATTAGAAGTCAATCTTATTTTGGTTCTTGATTATCTTAACTAAAAATGTCATTATTATATTTTTAGTTGTAAATTTATCGTTTTTAGTTGAAAATTCAACTTTATTAAAAATTCATTTTTCTGCTTGAAGATTCTTAATTTAAGTTCAAAATGGTGTGGTTGAAAATTAGTTTTTTTTCTTTTTCAAATTTTTTTAGCTGAAAATTTAACTATTTTATTTTTGGTGAAAATTGGTCTTTCTTTGTTGAAAATTAATTTTTTTTTTTTTTTTCTTTTCTGTGGAAAATTAAGGTTCTTTAAATTGAACATTAATTTTTTTAAGTGCACTTTTTAATTTTCCATTTTGGATCGGAAATTTATATTTTTAGTCAAAATTTTTCTAGAAAATGAATCTTGTGGGTTTAAAATTCAACCACTTAATTAAGAGTTGAATTACCATGTTAAAAATTAATTTTGTTGATTGAAGGCTTTCCTAATTTTTTAAAATTCTTTTGTGTTTGGTAAAACTTGTTTTTTTTTTTAACTAAAAATTTAACAAATCCATTTTTTGTTACAAATTCTTCTTCTTTCTTTAGTTGAAAATTCCACTCTTATTAGATTTTTCATGGAGAATTAATATTTTCGGGTCGAAAATTCAATTATTTTATAAAAAATTTGTCCTTTTCATTGAAAGTTCAATTATTTAAAGGATTTTTCTGTATTCTCACTAAAAGTTTTTTATTTGTTAAAAAATCATCTTTTGAGTTAGAGAATTCAGAATTTTTGTTGAAAATCAATCTCCGTGATGAAAAATTTGTCTTCTTTATCAAAAATTCTTTTTTTTTTTGTTAAAAATTGTTGTCAAGAATTTATTTTTCTTAGTGTAAAGTTCAACGATTTGTTTGAAAATTCGTTTTTTGAATATAGAAATTATTTTTTTGGATGAGATATTCACTTTTTGGTTAAAAATCCAACTATTTTGATACAAATTCAACTTTTTTGGTAGAAATTTCATCTTTTACGGGTAAAAATGCAACTGTTTTTTTTAAATTCAACCATTTTTAATTTAAATGCAAACGCTTCTTGGTTGAAATATCAACCTTTATGAAAGATACCATGTTAAAAATTGTACAGTATTAGGATTGTAGTCTTGGAATCTTAAGGTTCAGGGAAAATAAAAAATTGATCATGAAAAAATTAAGAATTTTTGAAAATAAAGTTTAGCAGACACCTTTAAATAATATTTTTGCCCTATTGACGATAATATTTTTGGTTATAAATTTTATAATTTGTTTGAAAATTTAACGATTTAATTAAACAGCCATCCTTTTTATTTATAAATTCAACTTTTTTGTAAAAATTCATCTTTTTGAGTTGAAAATTCATCTCTTTGGCTTAATGTTTGTTTTTTTGTTGTTGAAAATTTATTTTCTTAACTAATAATTTTACGCTTCCATTTTGAAATTCATCATTTTAGTTAATATTTCCTCTCCAAGTTAAAAATGCAATTGTTCAATTAAAAATGAAATTTTTTGTTGAAAATTAACATTTTCGGGTTGAAAATTCAAGTTATCACAGAAAGTTCATTCTTTGGCTTGAAAGTTAAACAATCTTTTCAATTAAAAATTTACCTTTTTGTTTTAAAATTAATCTATATTATTAGAAATTTCCATTATTCCTGGTTGAAATACCAACAATTGCATATTTTGATAAAAATTCATGTTGTTAGGTTGGAATAATGGAAAACAATTTTGTTTACTAATGGAACAATTTTTATGTATAATTTAACAATTTGAACCAATTTATCTTTTTTAGAAAAAAATTCTAGTGTTTTTTTCATTCATCCATTTCAACAGAAAACTCGTCCTTTTGGAATAAAAGTCATCTTTTTTTTGGTCAAAAATTCATCTTTCTTAAACAAAATCTAATTATTTAGTTGAAAATTCAACCGTTTTTGGGTACATTTTTATCTTTTTTCAATTAGACCAATTCATAGAAAATTAATCTTTATAGGTTGGAAATTTAACAGCTTGGTTGAAAATAAAACTATTTTATTGAAAATTTAATTATTTTGTTCAAAATTCAACTATTTTGATAAAAATCTTTTTTTCTTGCCAAAAATTCAACTGGTTTTTTAAAAATATTGATCCATTTAGACACAAGACTCCATTTGGACTAAAAATTCATCTTTATTTTTACTATTTAGTTGAAAACTTGATTATTAAGTTAAAAATTCAACTATTTTTCGAAATAATAATCTTTTTTGGTCGAAAACTCACCTGTTTCGTTGAACATTTATCCTTTTGGATTAAAAATTCATCATTCAGGGTAGAAAACTCATTTTTGTTTTTAAAAATAAAGAAATTAGAAATTTCTAAATTTCAATCTGAAATTATTTATTCCGCTTGTAAAGGATTTTACCTTAGAAATGTTACAAGATTAACCTGTATGTATGGCCATGTGGTCTCATAGACCGCACCATGTTTCTGACATGTGGTCCTTTCTCTGGTTTACAAAATTGTTAAACTTCTTACATATTAAAATTTCAGGGGAATACAAAATTGATCCGGACAAAGTTAAGCAAAATGTGGAAAATTTTTTAAATCACGTTTTACATCCCCCACCCGTACTTCCTATCCATAAAAAACCTAGGATTCTATGATTTTGATTTTCTATTGGTCTTCCATGTTAATTCAGTCTCAATATATTCTTGAGCGAAAATCTGTAGATGGTTCGGTGAAAAGACCCACTTAGAGAAGTTAAGGAGTTTGCTCAGGTCCTTCATTAATTAAATTTTTCATGGATGAATTTTTCAGGGACCTTTATTGCACTCTCAACCTACTAGAAGGCTTTTTTATTCCGGAAGAATCTTACACGCGAGCACCCTTCGTGATGAGAATTTAAGATGAATACGATTTATACATCGAAATCCCATTTGTGAAATTTGTTCAAGGAAAACTCCTTTCATTCATTTTAAATTAGGACTCGTGTTTTATTGGATGTTGTAAGGGGAGGATTCGTATTTTAAAAAATTCATTTCCCGTCGATTGGTTACTCCAAATCCAAATTAGTGAAAAGCAAACCACTAACATATCAAAAGCATGGTGCGGTTTCAGCGACCGCACGGCCACACGACCATACTAACTCATCGCTTTTTGCTCACCTACTTTAGCGAAAGCAGAAGTAAACCTAAGACACTTCGGGGTTACGAAATTTTTGAATATTTTTAAAAACATTATTAAGGAAAATTTTACATTTTCTGTTTAAAATTTGACTATTACATTTTTGGTTTAAAATTTACCCCTTTTGGTTAAAAAAATGTCTTATTTGGTTGGGAATTGAATTATTTTGTTGAAAATTGAACTATTTCGTTAAAGACTCATTCTTTTTGGTCGAAGATTCAACTGTTTGTCTCTAAATTGATCTCAGGGATTTCACAAAATTGAAAATTTAAATTTTTCATCGTAAAATCGTCTCTGTACCTTGAAAATTCTACATTTTGAATGAGTTATTTTTTCTTTCTTGACTGCAAAACCTTTCTTTGTTAGAGATTCGAGTATTTTGTTAAAAACTTTTCTTTTTGGATTAATTTGCCTTTTTTTAAAAAGAAAATCGTACTTTAAAAAAGAAATACTTTGTTAACTATTACGAAATACAAGAGATAAGTACGCGGGTTGACTATGAATTTTGCACGAAACTCTGATTACCGATAACGTGTTCGAGCGCACTTCGAAAAAAGAATTCGTTCGCTGCCGCTCATATTTCATCGTGTATTGCCGTGTCTGCATTCATCACTGTTTCGAACAAATGGCATAGTTTTCGAAAACCACATTCGTAAACCAATGCGTACAAAGAGGACATCAAAGAAACAAAAATTTAATTGACCTCAATATTTTGTGGATATTAATGGAAGTTCAATTATTTTTTCTTTGATTTTTGATTCCGAATTCATTTCTTTCGAATAAAAAAAGAACAAAAACAAAAAAAATAGTGGGTGCCAGTGGAGCCAGACGGCAAAAGTGAAACTTTAATGGATTAACTTTGAAATTTTTCATGAGGAATCTTCACGAGTTTTGAGGAGATCGCATTAGAGTTGGATAGTAACATGTTACAGGGAACTAAGTTACTGAAAAGTTACGTTATTTTTCACTTTTAGGGTGACTTTGTCACTTTTTAAAAAACTGCGTTTACCGTAACTTGGTTACAATTTTTTAAGTAACTTGTAACTTTAATTTTACACAATTTAAAGTTGATTTGTGATTTTTATATATTATGCCCTATTGAGAAAGGTTTTTGGGTTGGTTATGGGTAGGAAATTATTATTTTTTAGTGGACGATTTAGCTAGTTTCTTGATTTTTTGTTAACAATAAATATTTTTCACTTGAAAATATAATTGCTTTGCTGGTTTGAAATTTTATTTACTTTGCTAAAAATACAGTTGTTTGGTTAAAGATTCATCATTTTAGTTGAGAATTCATCTCTCGTTGAAAACTGAACCATTTTCTTTCAAATTTTTTTTTAAGGTACGAAATTCAAATATTTTGCTAGAAAACTCAACTGTTTGGTTGCAAATTAACTTTTTTGATAAAAGTAAATATTTTTGGTATGAAAATTCAAATATTTGTTTGAAAATTTATGTATTTAGTTAAAAATTTAAGAAATTTTGGTAGAAAGTCTAAAAGTGGTAAAAAATTAAATTTTTTGATATAAATTAATATTTTTAGTATAAAAATTCAACCATTTCGTTGAAAATTCGCATATTTTGTTAAAAACTTAAATATTTTAAACATTTTTTATTTGTTAATACTTCATCTTATTAGATGGAAAATTCATAAGTTTTGTTGAAAATCGATCTCTGTGGTGAAAACTTCGTCTTCTTTCTTGAAAATTCTTTTTTTTTTTTTGTTAAAAATTTGTTGTCAAGATTTCGCCTTTCCTAGTATAAAGATTAACGATTTTTTTGAAAATTCGTTTTTTGAATTTAAAAATTCTTTTGTTGAGGGAGATATTCAACAAATTTGTTAAAAAATCAACTTCTTTGGTAGAAATTTGATCTTTTACAGATAAAAATGCAACGGTTTATTTGAATTAAACCGTTTTTTATTTAAATTAAAACCTTTTTTGGTTGAAATATCAACAATTAACAGAGACTTTTATTGGTCAAACTAGGTCAAGTAAGAGCTAGGGATTTCGAAAAAAAAAAATTTCAAAATTCAGGGAATTAAAAAAATTTTATTATTTATTTTATTTAATTATATTTTTTATTATTCTATTTTTTTTGTCGTTTTTTGTTTTTGTATTCAAATTTAAAATGGTTTAATTTCGTTTATGAAAAATTAAATGTTAAAAATCTTCGAATAATAGGATTGTGGTCTTGGAATATTAATTTTCAGGGAAAATAAAAAATTTATCATGAAAAAATCAGGGATTTTTGAAAATTAAGTTTTGCAGTCAACTTGAAATAATATTCTCATCCTATTGACGATTATATTTGTTTGAAAATTCAAAGATTTAGTTAAACAGCCATACCTTTTAGTAATACATTAAACTTTTTTGTTTAAAAGTCCTCTTTTTGAGTATAAAATTCATCTTTTTGGCTCAATGTTTGTTTCTTTTTTGTTAGAAATTTATTTTCTTAACAAAAAATGTCACTGCTCCAGTTTACAATTCATCATCTTATTGAATATTTCTTCTCCAAGTTAAAACTACAATTGTTTCATTAAAAATCAACTTTTTGGTTTTAAAATTAATCTATTTTAGTATAAATTAAAATTGTATTATAGAGTATTATATTATTGTATTATATTATTCTACTATTACATTTCTGGTGTAGAATTTACCGCTGTTAGTTAAAAATTTTATTTATATGGTTAGGAATTGGATTATTTTGTTGAAAATTAAATTATTTTGTTGAAGAGTCATCCTTTTATATCACAAATTTAAACATTTGTTTCTAAATTGATCTCAGAGATCCCCTCAGGATTTGAAATTTTTTTAAACATCTTTAAAGTTTTTTTAGATTTATAACCACTTGATTCTATATTTTTTCGCATTTTCTATTTTTAATTCTATCATAGAAGTTTCTTTCACTCTTTTCAACGGTCATTTTGTTGTAATCCAAAATAAAACTTTATAAAAGTTATTTGCAGACCTGAAAGCAAAAAAATAATTCACCTAAAACAATATAATACTTTAAAAAGTTCTTGTTGAGGTTCACTTATTATTTTTTCATAAGTAAAAAGTCAGAAGAGAACTAAAGATATCAAAAAAAGCAACTTTCTAGCATCACTATTAAACAACATAAATTGTTTAATTTTTTAATTTGCGTTACTTATTGCTTTACTAAGTAAGAAGTGTGTAAAAAGGTAAAAATATCAGAGAAAACCGAAACTATCTAGCATTAATAAAGAAAAAGATAGTCATAAATTAAAATAAATTACTGAACAATTAATTTTTTAACTTTAATTAATGATGTACCTCTCTCTGATTGAAAATTGGAAAAGAAGTGGAAATTTTGTTTTAAACTTCTATTTTCTTGCATTATTCTTTCTCCAAACGATCTTTGATTTTCGCTCGACAGATTTTCCATCACTTCACTTTTTTTGTAATAATTGATAAACAAAGTATCGCAGTTCAAAATTATCCGTAACATTTCAGCACATCAGGGCTCACCACCTTCAGCAGGTGATGATTGCCACGACAAGTGTTTGACTGCCAGAACATTTTTCTGTAATTTTTTTCTTTGGTTTCCACAAATCCTGAAAAAGGTGACAGTCGTTCCGGACACGGAAATCTAAGGCAGTTCATGACTACATTCTGGTGAGCCCTATCAGAGCTCACCACTTTTCGTAGAAATTGACTGCCACGATACTTTTTGAAACTGCCTCAAAATTTTTCGGTAATTTTTTTCTGTACGCGAATTCACAATAAATTAAATTTTTTATCTCAAACTTTAATTTACAGTGAAATATTGGGGACCAGGACAAGGATAAGTTCAAAGAAAATTTATTACTGCCTTTTCGACATAGTCGTTTGACTGCCACTGGCAGTCAAGGGAGTCGATGACTGCCAGAAAATTTGTCTTTAATTTGTTTTCTGTACTCTAAGTCACAATAAATTAAATTTTTTCCTTTCAAACTTTAATTTACAGCTAAGGATTGAGGACCAGATGAAGGATAAGTGCGTAGAAAATGTATTGGGGGTAATGTGACCTTGTCGTTTGAGTGCCACTCGCAGTCGAGGCACTAATCGACTGCCTTCTGGTGAGACCTGGCAGGGCTCACCACTTTCAGGAGGTGCTGATTGCCAGAAAGTGCTTGACTGCCAGAAAATTTTTCTCGAATTTTTTTTGTACTCTAATTTACAACAAATTTCATTTTTTCCTTTAAAACTTTTGTTTGCAGCTAAGGATTAAGAACCCGACGAAGGATAAGTGCGAAAAAAATTTATCGGGGCCTATTTGACCTTCTCGTTTGACGGCCACTAGCAGTCGAGGCAGTCCATGAATGCCTTCTTCTGAGTCCTGCAATACGTTTCCCAAGACATTGTTTGTCAAATCAAAAAACGATTTAAAAAAATGTGACAGCTTGGCCCCACTCTGCCCTACTCAGTCAAAGATTTCTTATTTCTCCCTACATCAAAGCCTCCGATTCGTTATTGCATAAAACTTTTCCAGAGATTCGATTAATCTTGGTCACATGACTTATAGGGATCACAAAAATTGAAAAACTTTTGAAACCTTTCCGGATTGCTGTAACTTCTGCTGAAGCTCTAAGAAGATAAAATGAAACGAATGAGTGTTCCACAAGATGATATTAAAAACAGGTGCTCAGAATTTATACCATGAAAATATTATTTATTTTGCAGTTAGTACAGGGTAATTATAAAATTCCAGTATATGCTTGTAAACGTAATTAGGTTTAAAAATGTCGCCTAGCGCTCTTCCGTGAAATACAATATCACATCATGTTTTTCACTGATTACACCCAGACGAGATTTTCTCATCACTGAGGAAAAAAAGTTCTCTTCTGAGTGAGATGAGGTAAAAAGAAGAAAAATTCTTGTGCGGTAAAGCGCTGAAGTAAATTTGACCCAGGGGCTATCTAGACATCCTCGGCGTCCCTTTACATCCCCTCCATCCTCCAGAATGTCTTCCTCTCTAATTTCGTATTTTCGCGATGCCCTCATGGGACGAATGCAGCCTCTGAGATTTTTCTTTTTCTTATTTCGAGCGGTTATTTTGCGAAACTAATGCTGTCTGTACATAAGGGTAGTCCAAATTTGTTTTCTCTTGAATTTATATGCATCTAGCCTGATTTTTTAATAATAAATAATAATAATAATTAATATAAGGGAAAAAGTAATAAACAATAACAATTTGTTTAAACAATTATGTAGGATAAATTTAATTAATTACTACCTCACTATAGGGAAAAGTGGTTGAAACTTAAAAATTTGAGAAAAAATTCCAACTTTCTAGCATTATTGTGAAAGAATATTGTTATATTTAAATAATAATGAAAAATAGTACAAATAATTATTCCTGTAAATTAAATTGACTATTGCCTCACTAGAGCTGAAAAGTTAAAAATAAGTTGAATATTTCGAGAGAGAAAACCGTTACTTTGTAATTCTATTTTAAGAAACAAAATGGCTAAAAACTACAATAAATTGTTTAAACAATTTATGAAGTATGCTTTATCAACAGAAAGTAGTATTTTATGTATTAGAAACTATCTGTATTTAAAAACCCGCAAAAATCATAAATAGCCCCAAAAACTCGCAAAATCCATTTTTTCACTTATGGGGTTTCTTTGGGACCCTATAAAACAGACTTATAGAGGTTATATTTAAAAAGTAATATTTGATTCTTATTCCATAGTTAATTTTTAAGGAAAATAATAAGTTTTAACTCGTGTCACCTGATATTGACGGTTCTAAAAAAAATATACAAAAAGTCTTTTTTATGGAAAATACGATTAGATGTTAAACTTGCTCGGGGAACAAAAATGCATAGGAATTTTTTTCTCAAATTTACATGCATAAACCTCCAATACATTTTTTCGAGTACAAAAAGAAATAAATGAGTTGTTTTTTTTTGGTTTGACAAAAATATATATGTTTATAGGTCCCACATGTCCCATGATGTTTTATATACGTATTTCCAATAGGAAAAAAATACGTTTTTGTAAATTTTATTCCAAATTGTCAAGATTAAGTGAATCGATAAAACTCAAAAATTTTCTTCAAAATTAGTTATAAAATAAGAATAAAAAATTACTTTAAATTCCACCCCCATTAGTATATTTTATGGTGTTCTAAAAAAATCCCATGAGTGAAAAATTGGGTTCTGCGAGTTTTTGGAGCTAATTCTTCTATCTATCTTTGTTTATAACTATTTTCTCTTAGAGCAATGCAAGAAATTTGCGTTTTTCTCTGAAATTCACCAACTTTTTGTTAACCTATTAGTTAAAGTGAGGTTTATTCATGATGTTATTTATAAAATTCTTTAGAGAAACAAATTTTTGTTTAATTGAAAATTCAAATTTTTTTAACTTTCTCTGGTTTGAAAATTCATCTCTTTCTTAGAAATTTCATCCTCTTTGGTTGAAAATAAAGTTTACTGTTCAAAAATTAATATGTTTAGCTTAAAAATTCAATTTTTCAAATTAGTTTAATTTAACATTTTGGTAGAAAGTAATTTTTTTGGTTAAAATTGCATTTGTTTTATAAAAGATGAATCTTTTTTGGTTGAATATTCAATTATATTGTTCAAAATTCTTTTTTTATTGTTAAATCCAAATTTTTTTATTGTTAATCCAAAAAATTTTCTGTTGTTAAAATACTTACTATTACATTTTTCGTTGAAAATTCATCTATTTAGCTTGAAAATTCCACTCCGTGGTTGAAAGTTGAACTATTTCCCTAAAAACCAAATTTTTTGGTTGGAAATTAATTATTTTAGTAAAAAATTTCTTCTTTTTATTAATAATTTATGTTTTTAATGAAATCTTTTGGCCTGAAAAATTCAACAATTTGGTACAAACAGAAACTGTCTTGTAGAAAATTCGTTTCTCTAAATTGAGAGTTCTCTTATATGAAAATTTTACTACTCAATTTTAAGTTAAAATTAATATTTTTTCAGTATAAAAATTCAACTGTTCAGTAAACAATTTTAGAATAAAAAAAAAAAATAAACCAGAAAATTATTCAAATTAAATTTGGTCAAAGTTTTATCTGTTGGGTTGTTAATTTAATTATGAGGATTAGGAATTGAGTTTTTGAGAATTCATCTTTTTAGATTAAATATTCAATTATCTGGATAAAAGTTGAATTATTTGGTTCAAAAATCATTTTTTAGTTAAAAAAAATCTTAGAAATAGTTTGTTTTTTACTTAAAATCTATGTACTCCATTTTTAGTTGAAAATTGATATCTTTGAATTAAAAATTAACTAATTTGGTAAAAGATAAAATACTTTTCTTTTTTGTTTAAAATCAAAAAAGCTGAAACTACTCTGTTGAAGATTGATTTTTTTAGAAAAAGATCCATTCTTTCATCTCCCATCAGTTCCTATATTACCCCTCTTATAATTTCCCCTAATTTCCTCTATCTCACGTAAGTCTACTTCCCCTATTTCCTCTCGCTTCCCTATTCGACTCCACTCATTTTTTCTACATTCCTCCTTTAATTATTTAATTCTCCATTATTTTATTTTTCAGTGAACCTTTTCATCTTTCCCAAAATCAGCCATCATAAACTTGAGGATCAACTTTAAATAAAAGTTTGTAGTAAGAAAGAGTTGTCCTAAGTCGGCACAGTGGGTTAATCCGGCACCCTCGTTTTTTTTTCAGGAATGGCGCATTTCAATTCCACGACACTCGTCTCTTGTTGATTTTTTTCTAGTTTGCTTGTATTTTAAATGCACGTTGCTTGTATCCAGTACGTGTTCTCTAATTTTCTGTATTTTCTTATTGACAATATTCTAAATGTTTTTTTTTTTTATTGTAAAGGTTTTCATTTTTGTTGCATTTCCTTCTAAAAATTACATAAACTGCCTTTTTTATTTGATTTGAGCGGAAAAAATTATTTGCCGACTTACGACCAGCGGGTGCCGACTCAGGACAACCATGCTAAGAAATATCAAAAATCGACTTTTTCACTTTGTGCTGCATTGCGACCGCAAAAATCAGTCTAAACTGCTTCAAATGAAATAGAATTGTAGATAAAGAATTATGGCATGACCAAAGACATTAAAGCGCCAATAAACCCTCTTTATCCCCTGTTTTAGACAAAGACTCTTAATGTGCCGACTTAGGACGACTCTATCCTATCATTTTATCTTTGGAGATTAACATAAATTGCAATGTAAGACAAATTCTTTCCACAGTCATGAATAAATCGCCGCAAGCAGTGGGTCTAAATGGGAGTCGGAAAGTCGTTTTCCAGCGGAAGAGGAAATCGTGAAAACGCGTCACCCCATGCAGAGAAACGTTTACAGCATCGAACTTGGCGCCCTTCTGCGACTGTGTCCATGAAACCAACTGAGTTTTATAAGATGAAAGTCGCCGGCGACGGAAGGACGCTAAAGACCGGAACAAAGAGCAGCAAAAGTAGCTGGCAAAACTCCGACGGCAAACACGTCAGCTCACGTGCAAGATGGAAAAACGGAAAAGCGTTTCGCAATTTATGGGATGAAATGCTAATAGAATTCTAGTTAGCGATAGCAACTCTTACACTTTTCTCACTTTCATCCCTCCACAGACTTTCCTTTTACTCTCTTTACCTCTTAGCTTACCCCCCCCCCCCTCCAACACCCGCACAAATCGGCGAAAGTAAATCGCCACCTTCCTCTTTTCCCTTGGGCGTCCGATAATTTGAACGTAAATTTAGAAGGAATTGAAATAAAAACGAAAAACGATCGAACTAGTCTTAAGAGATTTCTTTTTTTATAGATTGACAAAATAGTTCACGAAGCTTTCTTTTAAATTGATTTTTGATTTAACAGGGTGACAGCAAAACTTCACTTTCGAAATTCACGGCCTTTCCCCTGATTTTTCCATGAACATTTTTTTATTTTCCCTCACCATTATTATTCAAAGACGAAACAACTTCAGACAAAATAAATAAATTATCAGCAAAATAATTAAATTTAAACAAAAATTGTTGAATTTTCAACCAAATGGTCAAATTTTCTGTTCAAATAGATGAATGTTTAACAAAAAAGCTTACTTTTTAGCACAATACTTAAATATTCAACAGAATAGTTGAATTTTTAAACATATACTTAAATCTAACACCTTCAAAGATAAATTATTAACCAAATAGTCGAGATTTAAAACAAAATGGATTAACCTTCAAATAAAAAGAGTTGTATTTTGAACCAAATAGTTGAATTCTTAACAACAACCACATTTTTTAACCAAGCAGTTGTATTGAGAACCAAATAATTGAATTTGAAAGCAAGAGACGAATTTTCAACAAATTATTGTACTGCTAAAGAAACAGTTGAATTTTCAAACAAATAGTCGATTTTTTTACAACAAATTATTAAACTTCAACCAAAGACAGATGCATTTTTCAACCCAGAAAGACGATTTTTTTAGAAGAAAATTGAGTTCTAATTCCACAAAGTTGAAATTCCAAAAAGTATGATTTTTTATCAAAAAATATAATAGATGACATTTCAAACAAACAGACAATCAAATTTTCAATGCAATAGTTAAATTATTATTGAAATAATTAAATTTTCAATAAAATAGTCGAATTTTTAACCAAACAATTCAACTTTCAAACTTCAAAAATTAATTTTTGACAATAAAGAATATAGTAATTAATTTTCCACCAAAAATACCAATTTTTAATTGAAAAAAACTATCAGTTATCAACCAAAAGAGGAAAAATTAAATTTTCAGAAGAAGAAATAATTTTAGACACTTATTTTGCAACAAGAGCGATGAATTTTTAACCCGAAAAGTTTAATTTTACACAAAAAGATGACTGCTCAACAAAAAATGTCATTTCTAATATCTGAAAACAAGAATTTTAAATAAAGTAATTAAATTTTCTATAAACTAACTGAATTTTTGACCAAATTGAATTTTGAAACTAAATAGATTAAGTCGCAAGAAAACACATTCATTTTGAACTAAAAAAATATAAATGTTCATCTGAAAATGGAAGAGTTGAATTTTTAATAAAGAAAAATTTATTTTTAGAAACAAAAATGAATTTTAACAAAATAGTCAAATTTTCAACCAAAAAGAGAATTTTTAACAAATAAAAAAATAAATTTCAGCCACACAGTAGCACTTACAACCAAATGGTTAAACTCTCAAGACAAAAGACGATTTAAAAAAAAAATGAATTTTCAATTAAAAATGGTGAAGCTCTATTTTCCATAAATATCATTAATTTTGAAACTAATAAAGATTTTACATTCAAAAAAAAAAGTTTATCCAAAAAAGAGGATATTTCAAACAAAAGAGATGAATTTTCTGCTAAATTTTCTAAACAAAAAAAAACTACTTTTCAACAAACGAGATCAATTTTTAACTAGAAAGATGAATCTTTAACAAGAAAATATTCAAACTGATTCAAGCAGAAAATGAGTTTTAAGTAAATATTAACTCCATTTTTAACTCAAAATATAATATTAAAGAGAAAACTGCAAAAAGCAATAAAACTAGAAATACAGGGCAAATAAGTTAATAAGAAAAATATTCAATTAGGGCGATTGCAACACTTCATTTTCAGAATTATCACATTTTTTACGAACCAATTTTCCATTTCTCACATTCTTAACATAGAGTCTTTTGAAAATAAATAAATTTTTAAAAAATAAATATTGAGATATTAAAATTTTATTACCATTATTATATAGCATAATTAATCCGACAACTTTAGAATCTCCAAATAAAATTGGATTATGTTCAATGTTACTATCGCTTGCATTGATCCAATTTATTTATTTCAGTTAAAAGAGATGACAATATGTATTGTTACAGAAAATCTTTCGAGAGAATTTTCAAAGTAATATCTGCTTCTAAAGGAAACTTGAGAAACAAATGCTAGAGAGCATCAAGTTGCATCTATTTTCAAGTATAAATATGACTTTGCATT
The DNA here is from genome assembly GCF_010883055.1 of Belonocnema kinseyi. NCBI lineage: Eukaryota > Metazoa > Arthropoda > Insecta > Hymenoptera > Cynipidae > Belonocnema > Belonocnema kinseyi. The sequence continues at coordinate 41,222,399 of NC_046662.1, read as the reverse complement.
CAGAATTTGCTGAGGCACCTTTGCATGCATGGTGCATGATTAAATTTCTCACAGAGGGTTCCAAGTTTCTACACTCAGAAGCAAAATT
>NC_046662.1:41200591-41222211 GCF_010883055.1 Belonocnema kinseyi | reverse complement strand
ATACATGAATATAATTGATTTATCAAAATATTTGATTGACCCAACAACATTTTTTGCTGAATCAATCAAACACTGCATCTTCCAAGAGATTTGGTTAAAACAACCAACAAATTGGTTGGTTCAACTAAATATTTTGTTTTTCATATAATAACTGGATCCTATGTTTCAGAAGAAGGAGAAGGAGGAGGAGGAGGAGGAGGACGGGGAGAAGGAGGAGCAGCAGGGAAGGAAGAGGAGGCTCAGGAGGACGAGGAAGAGGGGGAGAAGAACTAAGGACGATAAGAATGAAGGGAAAACGATTCGATAAAAAAGAAGAGGGGATATTTTTCCCCTCTAGTTTTGTTTTTCCATACTCTTAACCTCAAAGTGGTAAGATGCTTCTAGTTACCAAATTGTGTTAATTCCACCAAACCGTTTTCTGAGAGTAGACTGAGAATTTCTTTACTATTTATGAGACTGAATAAACAGATTATCATACAAAAAAAGGCCAAATTATAAAATCTTAAGTTCAAACAATAAATAATTTACATTTGAACAAAGCATTAATAAAAAAATATATATTAGTTCAAAATAATCAATCTTCATACAAAAATGGAATAGTTAAATTTTCATTTACAGAATTAATTTGCATTAAAAAAAAAAACAAGTTTTTAACAAAATAGTTTAATTTTGAAAAAAAGAGATACATTTTTAACTAAACTAATGAATTGTCGCCAAAAAATTAATTTTCAATCAAAAGGGTTAATTTCTTACCATATGAGACAAATTTTCAACCAAAAGCCAAAACTTAAACGAAAACTGAATTTTTAACTACAAAAATTTATTTTTAATAACCAAATAGATGAATTTTCAACTTAATTCATGGATCTTCAACACAAAAAAAGGATTTTTTAAAAAAGTAATTAGATTTTCAAGCAAATAGTACAATTTTCAATACACAGACATGCTTTCTTAAGAAAAAGTTTAAAAGTTGATACTTCAACCATAAAAGATTTCAAATTTAAATTCAAGACGGTTGACACTTTAGCCAAAAAGTGTTCTAATTTAAAAAAATAGTTGAATTCAAGGGTGGATTCTTCAATCAAAATTTATTTTTTACTAATAAAGATGAACTTTCAACAAAAATAATTAGTTTTTAACTAAATAGTTCAATTTTCAACTAAAAAAGACCAATTTGCAAACAAAGAAGGAATATTACTATTTTTAGGTACTTTAAAAATTAATTTTCATCCAAAAACTGAGGCATTTTTTCAATGAAATAGTTGATTTTTTAATCATAGAAATTAATTTATGGCTAAAATTATGAAATAACAAACAAAAAATTAACGTGTAACAAAGTATTTCAATTTTTTACCATGTAGTTGAGTTTTCAACCAAAAAAGATTATTTCGCAATGAAAAATATCCAAATTGTTAATATTTCAAAAAAAGACTTCAATATTTTAAAAACCTACTTTATATGTAAAAGAAAAATTTAATTATAAATTTATAAACAAGTTTTTTCAACAAAACAACTAAACTTTCAACCATAGAATACAATTTTCAACCGAAAAGATGAATTTTCATTAAAAACCATTTTTTCCAACTACAAAAGTTCAATTTCCCAACCAAAAAAGGGAATACATAAATTTCCAGTAAAAAAACTTGTTTCAGGCAAAAAAACGAATTATCAAATATAATTATAAAGATTTAACCAAAAAAGTAAATATTTAACAAAGTAGTTCAACTTTCAACCAAAAAAGATTCAGTCTATCAGTAACGTCCACGAACCGAATCAGTAATTTAGACGGACCTAAAATGGAACTGTCATTGACAATATTAAATTGCTCATATGTTAAAAAGCCCTTTTTCAAAGTTTTATTTAAAAATTCAAAATTGCATTCTTTAGAGATTAGTTGAAATATTTTTCAAGTGGTATTTGTTTAACAAAATCAGCTCTCTGGTATGGGACTCATCTGTGTGATTAATCGCAGATTTACAGAGAATTCTTAGAAATTTGAAGTATTTCTTTTGTATCATTTCAGGATATAATTATCCGACCAATCGCATCCGGGAATGGCCGAATTTTCTGAATATCTGGCTGGTTGGTCACGACAAGCAGAGAACCGGTTTTGCGTTGAGCCACGAGGATCGATCCGCACAGGGTACTGAAGTGCATCGTGACGTTCGTAATCGATGCACCGACACAGTGTGGCCCATGTAGCATTCATGCATCAGACATAGTGTGCCATCACAAATCCTCATCGAAGATCACGAACAATCATTCTCGGTGGATCTGCCGGTAACGTACAGGAAATTGCTCGGAGGCTTTTCTCATGAAAACCTAGTGCAACTCTGAACAGCAAAAAAAGCACGTGTTCTTAATGGATAGGATGTGGCCCATCCCTCTGACCTCAACCGAAGTAGCCATTAACACTATACCAACAACTAGAGCCAAATTAGATATTATGTTTCCAACTTACACTGAGGAAAATGATTGAGGCTATTAAAGACTTGGAGACTACAGAAGCAAAAAAATGAATTCAATATTTCAAGAAAACTTTGATTATATTAATTACACGTTGCTACTTCTATAGCAAATAAAACATTTTTGTCTATTAAAAAAAAAGTTTATTTCTTTTATCAAACATGTTGCTGATGGGTTTATGTAGGATCCAACTTTATAATAAAGAAGAGTTTTGATGAAAACCAAAAAAGAAGCACATTCTCCTCCCATAGGAGATGATATGACCCACTCATGTGATCTCAAACGAAGTAGCTATTGATAAGAAATCAATAACTACAGAAAATATTGTCACCAGGTTTCCATGTGACACTCAAAAATTTAGTCTAGACAACCAAAGACTTGTTTTCTATAGAAGCAACAACATAATTTAAATATTTCAACAAAACTTTAATTAGATTCATTACATGTTGCTCCTTCTATATCAAATGAAACAGTTTAGTCTATTTTATTAAAATGTTATTTGTTTCGTCAAACATGTTGCAGCAGGGTTTATGTGGGATTAAACTTTGTGATAAACACGAGTTCTTATAAAAAACAAAAAAGAGGCACATGTTCCTTTTATTAGATAAGATATGGCTCATCCCTGTGAACTCAAACGAAGTAACCATTGATAAGAAATCTACAACTACAGTAAAGATTGTCACTAGGTTTCCATCTGACTCTGAAAAACATAGTCTGGACAACCAAAGGCTTGGTTTCTATAGCAGCAACAACACAACTTAAATATTTCAACAAAACTTTGATTAGATTAATTGCATGTTGCTTCTTCTATAGCGAATGAAGGAGGTTTCTCTATTTTGTTAAAATGTTATTTTAACAAATTTATTTTTTTTAATTTTAAATTTATTTTTTGTTTTATCGAACATGCTGATTTGGGATTTATGTAGGGTTCAACTTTTAATAAAGAAGAGTTCTTATAAAAAACAAAAAAGAGGCACATATTGCTCTCATTGGATAAGACATGATCCATCTCTGTGACCTCATCCGAAGTAGCCATTGATAAAAAATCAAGCACTGCAGCAAAAATTGTCATTAGGTTTCCATCTTACACTGAAAAACATGGTCTAGACAACCAAAGACTTCGTTGTTTTACAAGCAACAAAATACATTTTATATTTCAACAAGACTTTAGTGGCATTAATAAAATTTTATTTCTCCTGTAACAAACCAAAAACATTTTCCTCCATTTTTTTAGAATGTTATTTGTTTTATCAAACATGTTCAGGGTAGCCACTGTTTTTTAAATTTTTATCCTCTGCATTTTTCCCTGTTCTTTCGATAAATATTATTGATTTCTCTCGGTTTAAAAAAAAAAACTTTCTTCACGAAACCCATAGCATACGTATATTGAACGATTTTGAACAATTAAATTAGAATAAGATGAATTTGAATAATTTCGAAATCAAAGCGCTAAAAATTAAATAATTTTATTTTGATTTAAATTAATTCAGATAACGAATTTTATTGAGTGATAGTGATAACAAAACTTTTTATACTACATTCAAATTTCAAATATTAAAACTAAATTTATATAGCTCAAAAATTTATTATTTTAAAATAGCTAATTACACTTTCCAAAATTTAACCAATGAAATTTGAATTGCAAAACCTACGAAAGAAGAAAATTAGAAATTCAGAGTTCAACATGTAAATTCTGAACTCTACAATTTTAACCATTTAAAGTTACCGAAATTATTAATTGACAGATGTATTGATCTCAGGTAATTTTTTTTTATCTTTTCTTCATTTTAAACTTCATTCTTAAAGACATGTGACGAGAGGGTCACGTGACCAAACCTGGTCTTTGATTTTTCTTTCCCAGCTTACGTCTAAACGAAATGAGGTATCACTCTGAAAGTTTGGGAAATGAAAGAGGAGGTAATAAAGTCCATGTCTCTACTTTGTTCCGGTGAAAATGTTGAGAAAAATTTTTTTTTTAAGAAAATACCAGTGGAAGTTTTCTTTCCCAACTTACGTCCACACGGAATGAGATATTGTGTTAAAAATTTGGCACGATAAATAGAAGGTATGCAAGAATTTGTCTCTAGTCCTAAATAATTAGAATAGCGAAAAAATTTTTTTTTTTAATTTCTATTCTGGACAAATACCGATCGTGCTGTCGTCAAACCTTGCAAGCAATTTGCAATGTTGTCAATGGGCTTCAAACTTCTAGGGGTGTGTAGGTAAAACAGATTGCATGATTACCGTAAGAGAAAGTTAAAAGTCAAACTTCTGATGCAAAACCTAAATGTGTCCGCCGATAATCATTATTTGCATAAATAAACTTTTTTCTTCCTCCAACTCTTTGCAAGGCCACAAACGATCCTTTAATATTGATTGACATTTCACGAAAAAAATTTCCACGTTATTTAAACTTTTATTTTTCAATATGGTTGAAAAAATATTGATCTTAGGCCTGACTTGATCAGCTGTTACACTCATCACATGGGCTTAATTGAAAATCTTCCTTTAAAACTATTATTCATTATTAAAACTTTCCAATTAAATATTTTTAAAGTTAAAATTATCTATTCGTTTAAATATTTAACTAACAATTGGACAATTTTAAGATATATAAATTGAAAATTAAAATAAAGAATACAAAAAAGAATTGCTGTAATATGATTTCAGTGTTTGCAATTGTACCATTTTAAGGGTTTTAATTCAAAATGACTTTATATTTACTCATAATATTATTTAATTCAAAACTACCAAAGCTTTTAATATTAAATTTTGATTTATTCAATATCAGACTGGTTCTAAAATTTGGAATAATTATTTGAACTTAAAACTACAATATTATGAAACTTTAAATTGAAAACCTTCAATAAATAATCTAAAAATAAATTAAAGAAAAAAATTAGCATCTAGACCTCAAAGATTAAACTGTTTTAGAATTGCGCATTTAAAAATATAATTGTACTTTTAAATTATAGACATATTTTAAAGAAGATAAATATATTATTATCAAGTATCATAACATGTAGTTCCAAGTGACATTCAAAACGACTGAATATACTTTAAAATAAAAAATTTGATTTCTGCAAAAGAAATTAACTGACATTTTCCCCGTTTCAGATTTCGGGACCTTGAAAATTAATTTATTCTAAACACTTTAAAACACAGTAAACCCCAGGAATAAATTTTATCTTTTAAAAAGATAAAAACGTTGCATCACGTTTATCTGATGAAAGATAAAATATATCTGACAAAAGATAAATTTTATCTGACCTAAATATTTTTTTTGACATAGGTTATATGTCAGACAGCTGCATCTATTTTCACAGAAAAAATGTCCTTCATAAATTTAAAAATCACAAATTTTAAAAGTCTGTGTAAGAACACTCAACCAACTTCAGTCCCTTACTTTAGTTGAAGTAATCTTGAGTTTTCTATCGACCCTGATGTAGACTTCAAAAATGGTAAATAAACACTATTTGGTATAAACTAACCAAAGTGCAAACTGTGTATTCAGTAAGTGTAGGTGAGTGATTTTTGGGTTTAAAATAAGTGAAATAAAGTGAGAATATTTAAAATGGAATACCGCGAGAATTTTTAAATTTATGAAGGACATTTTTTCTGTAAAAATAGACGCAGCCGTCTAACATATAACCTATGTCAAAAAAATATTTACGTCAGATAAACTTTATCTTTTTTTCAGATAAATTGTATCTTTCGTCAGATAAACTCGATGCAACGTTTTTATCTTTTTGAAAGATAAAATTTATCCCTGGGGTTTACTGTGAACTTATATGCTTTCTGATTGAAGGCTTCAAAAAATTATAAAATGAGGGGTATACGCAACAATATAATTTCGATATTTCTACTAAAATTGTTTTTATAAAAGGCAAAAAAAGAAGCACATTTTTTTCTTATTGGATAAAATATAAACCATCTCTTTGACCCAAATCTAAGTAGCCATTGGAAAGACATTACCAACTTCAGCCAAAAAAAAACCGCTAGGTATCCATCTTACACTGCAAAATGTGATCTAGAGTTTAGACAATCAAAGACTTGGCTACTATAGAAGCAATAAAATAGTTTTTTTTATATTTTAATAAAACTTTGGTCGCACTAACCAGATTTGTTTTTTCTATAAAAACTAAACATTGTTCTCTAAATAATGGTTTTTGCTACTAAAAACTTGGCTGCTATAGAATCAACAAAATAATTTCTATATTCAAACAAAAATTGTCTTTGCAAAGGAAATCAAAGCTCATGTTCTTCTTATTGACTATAATATAACCCATCCGTTTTACCTTAATCTAAGTAGCCACTGAAAATGCAGAAATCACTGCATCAAAAATAGTCACTAGGTTTCCATTGTGCACTGAAAATGATAGTCTAGACAACCAGAGACCTGTTGCTATAGAAAAAACAAAATAATTTTTATATTTCAACAAAACTTTAGTGGCACGAATCAAATTTAGTTTCACCTCTAATAAACCAACGATTTTTATCCGCTTTGTTAGAATGTTATTTGTTTTATTAAACATGTTGTTACAGTATTTAATTAGGGTATATCGTTATGATACATAACTGTTTTTATAAGGAACAAAAAAGGAAGCACATGTACCTCTAATTGGATAAGATAATACCAATCCCTCTAATCTCAACCGAAGTAGCCATTAACAATACATCAACAACTACAGCTAAATTAGACATTAGGTTTCTAACTTAGATTGAGGAAACTGGTTTAAGCTACGAAATACTTGGCTGCTATAGAAGCAACTAAATAATTTCAATTATTTAACAAAGCTTTGGTTAGATTCATTACATTTTGTTTCTTTCATAGCAAATCAAACATTTCCGTATGTTTTATTAGAATATTACTTGTATTAAAAATATTGATCCAAGGTTAAATTACGACTGGATTCTGCGATAAAGAACATTTCTTTAGGATTTTCTATGCGAATAAAGACAAGATTAGAAAAAACTGTTTCATAAAATTGAACTTACTTTTTTTGGCCTGGCGGCGTCATAACACTCTTCTTTCGCAAGGAAAAATTTTCTAGTTAGTATTAAAAAGGCCATTTAAACAGTACTCACAATTTAATTTTAAGACAACATGAAACTTACTTTAGGGCAACAGAACCTTCTGAAAATATAGTCAGGATTATGGATCATGGATTATATTATGATTCTAAATTTCTTCATCACAGTAAATCATATTTGCAGAATTTTCTAAAGTTTTCTATTGATTCTGATACAGTTTATAATGACCAAATCCATTTAGAAATACTCATTTCACAGTTTAATCAATATCTTTTATTTATTACAATCCTTGAAAGAATATCTGTAAATTCACAAAAACGAATTTTTTTAAATATTAGTTTAAAATTTGGTACGTTTAATTTAAGGTAGCAAATTTCGGCACTGAAAACCACAACTATAAATGAAGCTCACTTTGTAAGAAAATCGTTTTTTTTTTTTGCAGTTTCAGGTACTTTAGGTTAAAGCATATCGATAATGTTTAGAAATATCTACGCAACTTTTTATTTTGAAAAAAAACGATGTTAAATTTGAGTTGGTTGTTAAAAAATGAGTATGACAAGTGCAGGAATAGCTCTTTAGTTTTTTGGTTCACTTATTCAGAGAAATGATGATGAGGATTCAAGGTTGGACGAAAGTTGTATCTCATGTTTCTTACAAGGTTTTTTTTATTCTTAAGGAATCTTTTCAAACACTTTTGAAGTCTTCATAGATTTAAAACCACTTGATTCTATTTTTTTTTAGTTTTTTCTTTATTTTAAATCCTATTATAGAAGTTTATTTAAAAAAATATCATTTCTGAATTTTACGTAGTTATCATTCTAAATGCTTCAATGTACAACCTGTCAAATTTAAATTTCTAGCTCATTGCAAAATTTTTTTTTTAATTTCCTCATTTTTGGATGATCATTGACTTGGTAAAAAAGAAAGCCTTATCCCCAGCGTAACACACACTCCATAATTTGTCAATATTTATTGTTTTATATGAATGTCTTTGAAATCGTAATAATTTCAATTAATCTCCAGCTCAATTTTAAGATTTTTTTGTGAGTTCCATGTATTTTTGCAAGAATTAAATTTCCTAAGTTAGAGACTAGGTCTCACGCTTACATAAAATAAACTATAGATTCAATTTTGATCTGAAATCATTTTCCAACAAACTTATTTAAAACTTAGGCTATGTTTTCTTTCTGGATCAATCCAAAAACTGAAAAACAATTGAATTGCTTTCCATATTATTATTGCTCAATATCAATCAATTAGGGTTCAATTTTGTTTCAGTACATTTTGAAGCAGCTTCTTTATTCAGAGTTGAACTTTTTTCTGTGTATTGTCTAATTGTCCATCATAAATCAAAATTTATATGGAAGTACCTCCACCAGGCCACTTTTTTCAGCACTACACCACTGCAAATAATTATTTCAATAATAATAAAAAATATGCATCATAGTTTATTATATAATCGCATTTCTTTCAATATGCTGAACCATAACTTTCAATGTCCAGAATTTCAAGAACATAAAAATTGCCATGTTTGCAGGTTCGTTACAGAAGTAAGAAGAGTGTTATAAGCACTTTTGATGATCATGTTTTCCTTGACGTGTGAGGTCTATATTTGTGCAGACACGATACATCTACTTTATTATGTAATTACACATACGTAATCGAGGTGTTTTACAACTTGCTCGGAGCATTGCCATGGTCGGCCATTCACAATGCCTGTACCCAGACTCAGCAATAAAACGACAATGCCAGTACTTGTATACGGAAGCTAAATGCTTTTTTCAAAACCACACCTTCAATTTGTCGTAAAATTTAGCAAGTGCTTTGATAACTATATTGCATTGAATTATTAAATAAATTCGTTAAAACATTTGAACAATAATTATAACAAAAGTTTATAATTGATGAAAACGAAAAATCCGGTGACAGGGTTAATATGACCCAGTGTGTACTCGAATGGTTAAGTATTTTTCGTATCGTCTAGCAAAGGGTATTGCTCCCCTTCATAGAAAGTATTTTATAAATGCTTATAAAAGTATTAAAAAAATTAAAGTTTTAAAAATTGAAGGTGGTCTCGAAAATTTGTTCCTTTTGCAGAAAAATTAATGTAGTATAAATTTGAGCCAAAATCAACAATACCTAATAGTACTTCCTAGTGTAGTTTTTTTTAATTAATTAAAAATATTATTTTAATTATTTTTTAAAAATCGAGAAAAGCTTATAAATACATTTTTTTAATACTGAATTATGCTAATAATTTATTAAGATTAATTTTTAATTCGCTCAGAAAAATTACTCATTCTCATAATGATAATTAAAAATTTAAATGTCCATTTTTGGTTGAAACACATTCTTTTTTTGTTCGAAATTCAACACTTTAGGTAAAAATTGGCCTTTGTTAGTCGAAAATTTAAATTCAACTATTTATTTCAAAATCCACATATTTTGTTAAAAATTGATTTTTTTTAGTAGAAAATGATCTTGTTCTTTGCAAGTTAATCTTCACAATTTTAGTTAAAAATTAATGTTTTAGGTCTGAAGTAAAATTAGTTGACTGAAAGTTAATCTCCTTTGTATAAAATTAATTTTGTTGTTGTTGACGATTCATTATTTTAATGAAAACTTCATTTTTTATTGTTAAAATATAAGCTATTTGATAAGAAACTTGTTTCACTTTGGTTGAACAGACTTTTTTGCCAATAATTGAACTATTCTGTAGAAAATTCGTTTCGTTTTCGGTTAAAATTTTTTTTTTTCAAACTAGAAATGGAACTATTATTCCAGTTGAATATTTCATATAATTTTAGATAAACATTCATCTCTTTTTTTGCAGATTCCTTTTTTTCACTGAAAAAGTAAATATTAAATTTTTCGTTGAAATTGATCTTTCATAGTTGAATTAAAATTCATGTTTTTGGGAGAAATTAATCTTCTTAATCCCTTTAGTAGAACATTAATTTTTTTAAACTTAAAATTCAACTATTTATGTTTTGGGTGACAATTTGTCTTTTTTAGTGAAAACTAAATCTTTGTCGACGAAAATTAAACTATTTAAGTTGAAGATTCATTTATCAAGTGAAAAATTATTCTTTTCGTTCAAAAATAAACGATTGCATTTGAAGATTCATCATTTAGTTGAAAATTCATCAGTTAGGTTGAAAATTGAATTATTTTCTTGAAAATCCGTTTTTTTTTTGGGAAATTAATTTTTTGAACTAAAAGTTTTAACTATTCCAGTTTCTGTTAACAATTAATATTTTTTAGTCGAAAATTTGAATATTTGTTTCCAAATTAATTTAATTTACAATTTTTGCTCTGTTTTGTTAAAAGATGCTTATAATGAAGGTCGTGAATTTAAAAAAATGTTCGCGTTTAGCGGCAAATATAAATATTTCACTTATAATTGACTGACAAAATTGAAAAAGTCAATCACTTTCAAGGTTATATTTTCAATTTGTCCTTATCCTTTAAATTGTTTACGCGAAATGCTTAATTGAGATAATAAATAACCTTAAAGTTGTTTACGCAAAATTCAGTTTACAATGTTTCACAGATCAGTTTGTGAAACGCATTTTTCGTGAACAACTTTAAGGTTATTCATCACCCCAATCGCGCAATTATGATTTTGCGAAACATTATTTTTGTAAACAATTTGAATTTTATTTATTATCTCAATTAGACATTTCGCGTGAACACATTCAAGGTTTAGGACAAATAAAAATATAACCTTGAGAGTGTTTACGCGAAAGTCATATTTGAGATAATAAAGAACCTTGAAGTTGTTTACGCAAATTTTTTTCACAAAATCCTGACTGATCTACTATGAAGAATAAGGTTATAGGAGGCATTTTTTATGTACACGCTAAATTTCGTAAAAGTCAGCTCATTTTTCGTCGCAACTGTACCTCTCATCTCTCTTCCCCCTTCACCCACACCAGACCGACTCATTCTTTCTTTCACTCCAAGCAATGTGAACGAAGGCCACGATCCAGATCTTGGCCTTTGCAAAACCAGTTCGTGGGGCCAGGGCAAAGCCGGGGTAATGTCGAGGCTATTGACCTTAGTTCGATCCGGTAGGGAGTCCACATTTCTCACATTATGACGCATCCTCTGGATTAATTAAGGTTCAATCAAACAAAGCTGCAGATCCACTCACTTGTCCTGAACGATATCAGGGTTAGTGCCGGCACCGTGACACGTTACTAACAATCAATTGTTATCCTATCATCAACGACGGCGATCGAATTAAGCTCTTGGGTGTCCTGAAAGGTAAACTGGTTGAAGCAAGGCATCATGCACAATGACAATATCGCTCCATCGCACATTGCCGTTACATGAGACGGAGGAGAGTCCAATTAGAAAATTTGATCGAATTACTTGGAAAATTTTCTTTGGTAATTCTCTTGTAGGAAAGACAGTTTTCTTGAACTGTTCTCAGGATCTTAGAAGGAGGGTGGCTGTAAAAGTTCATTTACAAGATAACTTCATTTTTTGCAAATTTTTCAGTTTCCCTGACCATTAATCTTCAGAGAACAGCATTTTAATCTTGTAATATTTTTAAGATAAAATTTTTTATAATTTTTATCAAGAATTTTAGATTAAAATTTTTAAAACCTGTGATTTCTTTACCTTCATAAGAAAAATAACTTTCCTACCATAAAAGATGAAGTTTCAATCCAAAAGGAATAGAATTGAAATTCTAACAAGAAAAAATATTTATTCAACAAAGCAGTTTAATGTTTCAGAGAATAATTAAATTCCAACAAAAATAGAAATTTTAACCAGAAAAATGGAATATTCAACTAAAGAATTTGACAATAAAAATATTAATTATAAATAAAATATTTGAATCCTCAACCAGAAATATAAATTTTCAAGAAAATACATCAACTTTCCAACATTATCATTCAGAAAATTTAATTTGAACCTTTAAAAAGCGAATTTTCAATAAAATAGTAAAATTTCCAATCAAAGAGGTGAATTTTTAATTAAAATTACAAATTCTTAACTAAAAATGTAATAATTAAAATTTCAATAACCGAAACATAAATTTTAAGCTGAAAAGTTGAATTTTTAAACAAGTGTTTGAATTTTCAAGCATACAAAGATGAATTCTCATTTGACAAATGTAATAGTTGATATTTACTACAAAAAAATTTAATTTCTACAAAATGAGATGAATTTAAAAAAAAAAATATATCACATTTCAACGAAATACATAAATTTTAGACAAAAAATAAAATCCATTTTCAAGCAAAAATGGAATAGTTGAATATCCAGGAGGTGAGAAAATAGTTAATTTTTCAAAATAATGATTAAACTTTTGACAAATAAGGTATACTTTTTACTACATAGATGAATTTTTAGCATAAAATGTATTAGTTTGGTTTTTTAACAACAAAAATTTAATGTATACAAGAGGAGATCAATTTAAAAAAAAATTAATTTTCAACTAAAATTATGAATTCATAACAACTAATCAAATATTTGATATTGCATCAATAAAAAAAGAGTTTTCAATAAATTATTTAAATTTACAATAAAAATGATTAAATTTTCAAGAAAATAGTTGAATTTTCAAACTGAAAGATGAATTCTCAACATTAAATGAAATAGTTTATATTTAAACCAAACGACAAAAAAGTTTAATTTTCAGTGAAAAAAAAACGAATTTTTAACAAAATGGACTTCTAAGATAAAAGACGGAAATTCAACCAGTAAACTTTTTTCAAGAAAATAATTAAATTGTTATCAAATGAGTTGAATTTTCGGTATAAAAGTATGACTTTCTAACAAAATCCTTAAATTTTAAACAAAATAATTAATTTTTAACTAAATACGTCAATTTTCAAACAAATAGTTAAATTTTAAACTAACATAGAATGGATTTCAGCCAAAAAATGAATAATTGAATTTTCATCGAAAAAGTTTAATTTCAACTAAAAGAAAATCTAATTTTTAACAAAATAGACAAATTTTCAACCAGAGATGAATTTTCAAGTAAAATTATGAATTCTTAAACTAAAATTTAATAGCTAATAATGCAATAATTAGAAAAAAATTTCTACAGAAGTAGTTAAATTTTCAATAAAATAATTAGATTTTCAACAAAGCAGTTAGATTTTCAAACAAAAGCTTGAATTTTTAACCGAATAGTTGAATTTCCAAGTTTAACAAATGAATTCTAAATAGAAAATGTAATATTTAATATTTCAATAAAAAAAGATGAAGTTTCTAACAATTAAAAAAAGATCAATACTCAACCAAAAATGAAAAAGTCCAATTTTCAGTAATTAAGAAAAATTTTCTACAAATAGTCAAATTTCCAACCCAAGTGATGAGTTTTCAACTAAAATCATGAATTCTAAAAAAAATGCGATATTTGATATGGCAATAAGGATAAATTAATTATTAATAAAATATTTAAAATTTCAATAAAAATCATTAAATTTTCAAAAAATAGTTAAATTTTAGAGAAAATAGATAAATTTACAAACTAAAGAGATGAATTCGCAACAAAAAATGTAATAGTTGATATATAAACCAAACGATGGAAAAAGTTAAATCTTTAATAAAAACATGAATTTTCAACAAAATAAACTTCCAAGCCAAAAGAAGACCTTTATGTAAAACAGTTAAATTTTCAACAAAAAGTTCATTTTCAATGAAACTGTTTCATTTTTAACCAAAAAAGAGAAAATTACAAAGAAAGATTAGTTTTCTTCCAAAAAGATGAATTTTTAACTAAGAACATCATGGAAAAGTTACATTCTCAGTTTAAAAAATTGAAATAAGAAAAAAAATTCAACAAAACTGTTAAATTTTTATACAAAGGGATTCATTTTCAACCAAAAAAATTAATTTTTGACAAAGTAATTCAACTTTTATCCAAGTAGATATTTTATTTGTAAACAAACAAAATTACTTTTTGACAAAATTGTTGAATTTAATAAAGAAATAATCATACAAGGCAAACAAATTACTGTCGAAAATATTGTAGAAGGGTGGCAGTAAAAGTTCATTGGAAAAATTCCCTAATTTTTCTCTGACCAATTTTTAAATTTTATTCACCATTAATATTCAAAAGCCGAATTCTAATTTTGTAAATTTTTAAAAATAGAATCCTTTATAAACGATATATGACCATTTAAAACAAAAATTAAAATTTTTTAAATTTACATGTACAAGTGTCTCAGAATGGCCCTCTTTGACAAGAAGGTGTGCATCTCGGGACAGTGAGGGTACGTGGGTTAAAAAGGGAAGTAGCTTACTGGTAAAATAATAATATTATTATTTATTTATTTTATTATTATCTCATTAGTATTTTATTTTATTTTTATTCATTTATTTATAATAATAATAATAATAATAATTATTATTATTATTATTATCCTTGGCAGTATTTTTTAAGTATCTTTTCTAGAGATTCCCTGACTTTTGAAACATTTTTTTGAATGTCCCTGACTTTCCCTAATCAATTAAATTCCCTGACTGTTCCCCATTTCTAGGTTTTCCATATTATATACTCGCGTATCTCTCATGAACAGATCATCTGTAGAAATAATTCTAGAACAGCGTTAATGGATATTTCACTATTTCAGCGAGTTTCAATTAGGATTAAATTCTCTGGGTTCCCTAACGACTTGGATGTCGATAATTCGATAATTACTGTCGACATATATGATCGCTATTACCGCCCATTATGCCATTATAATTATTTTAATCGAAATGTCTCATCATTCCAAAATAGGGGATGAGTATTCAATTATTTTTCATAAGCTTTGCAAATCATCCCGAAATTTTTGGGACCAGTAGATTCCCATTTCCAGCTCATATAAAGTGGCCAATCAAGCTTAACATATTTTTTTAGGCTATTTCCGGTTTCTAGGGTCAAAAATTACATTCAGTCCGTAGGTTAGCGTTCGCAGATTATAAGGTTGTTATCACAGAATTAATAAAAGACTTGCAAAGAATGTTAACCAAACTGAATACTATATAATTTTAAATATTTTTTATTCATGTTTTTATTCTAATGCTTTTATCATTTTTGTGTTTTTTGTTTAATTTTACTATATTTTTTTAATATAACTTTTTAATTAATAATTTTTGGTAAAAAATTACTCTCTAACAAAATAATTAAATTTTAAGCCAAATAATGAAATTTTTAACCGAATAAGATGAATGCTGAACCAAAAATTTAATAGTAAACTTTTTGATTTTAGATAATGAATCTTAAACTAAATTATTCAAAAACATAATTGTTGAACTGAAGAGTAGATCTTTTTAAAGAAAACAAGTAATATTTTAAAAAATTAGTTAGTTTTTTAACGAGATAGTTAAATTTTCCACTTAAAAAGATGAGTTCTCAACAAAAAATGTAAATTTGAACAGAAAAAACAAATTTTCAGCAAAACAGTTAAGTTTTCAATCAAAACGTTGCACTATTAGGAAAATAATTAATTTTTCCAGAAAAATAGTTGAATTTTTAACCAAATGGTTAAATTTCCCACCTACAAAGATTATTATTCATCAACAAAGAGGAGGAATTTTTAACCAAGAAGATTTATATTCTATCGACAACTTTACGGGATGAAATTTGCGAAGTTCAACTAATTTGTTTACCTTTCATCCCGCCTGTCGGTTCAAACTTGGCACCTGAAAACATACAAACAAATATTGCTTTAATGATCAAACGTAAAATAATCTTTAAAATTCCTAATAACTTATTAAACTCAATCACAAAAAAATATTTCTAATCTGAATAAGGTTCAGATTTTTGTTACACATCACTAGTCGTATGAAAAAAAGTTAAAACGTTAATTAAGTCGTACAAACTTTCCCATCTCATATTTGTCCCCTCCTTCAGCTTCCTCTACCATATCCTTTCGCTAACTTTCCCCTTTCTCTACCTTCTCCTTCTTCTAATTTCTCCTTCCCCTACCTTTCGCCTTCCACTATCTTCTACTTCCCTTAACTTTACCCTTCCTCTACCTTCTCCTTCCCCTACCTTCCCCCTTTCCCCTAATTATCTACCTTCTCCTTCCTCTAACTTCTCCTTCCCCTACCTTCCCCCTTTCCCCTAATCACACTCTTCCCATTATACCACCTTCTCAACTTCTTCCGCCTCTACTTTCCTCTATCCTCACTCCGCCTGCTAAAAATATCCTGTCCCGACTTCCCTTCCACAGTTATCACTCCCCCTCTCTCCCTTCTCACTGATATTTACAATCATTTCTACTACTTCTCCAAACATAAACTCACTTCTACCACTTCCTCTCCATAGTTTCTCATGTCTCCCTCCCATAATTGCTCTCACATACTCTAGTTCTAGTAATCTCACTTCCTTAACTCTCCCTGCCCTCTTTTCCGTCTACTTCTCCTAACACAATTCCCCTAACCATCCTACCTTAATTTTCCTACTTCACCTACTAACCAACCCCTGATTTTATCTCCTTTCCCTTCTTTCCCTCCACTAATTTTACCTAACTACCGCTATCCCCCCCCCCCAATTTCATCTAACTTTCCTTAATTTTGCACCCTTCAGTCCCCATACTTTCCCACCCTTAATTTCCTCTAACTTCCCCCACATTACCACCGCTTACATTCCATACATTACCTCCACTTATTTCTTGTCACATCGCCTACTTTCCCTCCTTTAATTTCCCCGCATGTCACCAACTTTTTTTCTCCATAGTTTTCCTCACTTCCACTATATTACCTCTCCTGAATTTTCTGTCTTTCACTGCCCTTCTCCTCATTTATCCTCCTTTCCCCTAATCCCAATCACTTTCCCTACCCTGAATTCCCCTCACTTCATATTATTGTAGTTATTTTTACCTAAATAGTTAAATTTTCTACAAAAAAAATATTATTTTTTAACAAGGTCATAGTTAAAATTTCTACCATGAAAAAAAAGGTTTTTTCACAACTAAGTTAAATTTTCACCTACAAAGTTGCATTTTCAACAAATTAATTAAATTTTCATTAATTTAATTTAATTTTTTTTTAAATTTTCGAGCAAGTATTTGAATTTTGAAGCAAGTATGAAGTTTTTAAACAAAAGAAATGAATTTTGAACCTAAAATATAATAGTTATAAATAAATATAATAATAAACAAAATTTTAATTCAAATATTTTCAAACGGTTGAATTCAACAAAAAATGCTAATTTCTAACCAAATAGTGTAATCCCCAATAAGAAAGATGATTTTTTAATAAAATGTATGCATTTTTTATCAGAAAGTTGAATGTTCAACATATAAAGAATAATTTTTCAACTAAAATTATGGATTCCGAATAAAAAATGTAACAGTCAATCAAGCAACAACGTAAAAATGAATTTTCTATAACATAATTAAATTTTCACTAAAAAAAACTTTATTTACATATCCTTCCCTTATTTCTCCTATTTCCTCATCCCTCGTTTCCCGTCACTCACTCAACCCATTTAACCTCACTCTCCCTTCTTCAGTACCCCTTACTTCCCCTCACATCCCCTACTTTCCTTGTCCTATTTTGCCTACTTACTCTCCCATTTTCCCCCTAACTTCCCCCACGTTCCCAACCCTCACTTCCCTTCAGCTCACATACTTTCGCACACCCCATTTCCTCTCACTTAACCTACATTACCTCCCCTTACTTTCTTGGCCTTCCTTTAACTTTCCCTACTTTCCAACCTCTATGTACACATTAGCTCCCCTTACTTTATTTCACATCACCTACTTCACATTCATGACTTTCCTCTCACTTCACAACAATTTCCCTCCTCTCGTTTTTCCTCACTTCCACTATATTCCTTTTCCTTTCTGCCTTTATTTTCACCCACCCCCTTCTTTCTTCTGCCCGACCCTTTTCCCCCTCACCTTATTCCCCCTTAATTAGTATTATGGTAGTTATTTTTACCCAAATAATTTAATTTTCAACTAAAAAAGATGAATTTTCAACAATTTACTTAAATGTTCAATCAAAATGTTGCGTTTTCAAGAAAATAATAATTTTTTATCAAATTAGTTGCATTTTTAACCGAATAGTCAAGTTTTTCATCAACAAAGATGAATTCTCGATATAAAATTCTTATTTCCCCTAATTTCCCATGGCTCATTTCCCATCACGACAGCTACTCTCCCTCTCATCGTTTTTCCTCACTTCCCTACATTCCCTCCCCTCACTTGCCTTCAATTTCCATTCCCTAATTTTTCTTCCTTTTCTACATTATGCCCTCACTTCCCTGCCCGCATTCCCCCTCTACATTACTTCCTCTCAATTTGATTCACACCCCCCAATTTTGATCCACCGATTTCCCCTCTCTTCCCCTACTTGTCAATCCTTCATTTCCCCTCCTTAGAAAAAAGAAAAATGGACGGACGGGCAGAAATTCGAAAAATGAAAATAAACGAAGGTAATATTTCTATCATTTCGAAAATAAAACTGAATGAACTTGCAGTTTAACCATTCCACTTTTTAGTCAAATGAATTTTGACACTAGAAATCAATAGAGACGGAAAAAGAAAAAATGATCAATGATTTCAAAAACTGAAAACGCAGCATGTATCCAGGTTTAATGTATACTTGAAAAGCAGATTTATCCGCTGTTTTACATGAAGAATGGACAGTGCCAAAACGGTGCGTTCAACTGGACATCCATCAATTTCCCAGTTGCGTCGAAATTGAAGTACCTTCAATATCCGCTATTTTATTTAAAGCCATACGAAAAGAGAAAAAGACAATAAAACAGAGCTGGAAATTATGCTCCGTAATTTAAAAGATAAAATTATTATTTTTTAAATAACTGGTAGTTTTCTACTAACATCTAGCGAAATTGCTGTCTCCAATTTCCGGCAAATTCCCGGATTTCCCGGATCAGCATTAACTATTTTCCCGTTTGTCTCTTGTGCAATCCTAGGATTCACTTCAGAGATCAGAAATAGTGTGAATAGTTTCATAAGTTAAAAAAAATTCAAAATAATATGATACATTTTAAAATAAAAAATAAATAGATGATAAATAAAAATAAATGATAAATAAATGAATAAATCAAAAATAAATGAAATAAATAAATGATAAATTTATTATTATTATTATTATTATTATAAAAAACATTTAAGTGTTGAAATGTTGTCACACGCTTATACTGCCCAACATATCGAAGGCATTTTTGGTTAGAGTTGGATTTTTCATTAGATCATTTTTGTACGGGGCTGTTCCGGTATATATTATCAGTCACGGACGCATTTTTATAATGCAATCAAGTGATCTGATGAGAGCAGTCTGCCCAGACATATTGGATGAAGTCTGGTTTTACCCCATCATTGACGGGCCGGGTTGCAGTCAAGTACACGATGGGGGGACCTACAGCTTAAGGTGGGTTCCGAATCACCAGAACCTCGGTAAAGGTACATTGAAAAATTTATAGAGGTACCGGCTGAGGGATCGAACCCCGAACCTCTGAGGTGATGTCCGATTGTCTGACCAACTGAGCCACCGAGGCTCATTTATTTATTATTATTATTATTACTATTATTATTATTATTATTATTATTATTATTATGGTATTAGGCTGGTCTAGACAGGCCTATTAGACCTACTTAGATTGAAGTCCTTCAGCAAGAGTACATGGGCCGGTGAAGATTTTCTTCTACTCAGAGCTCAAAAAGTGACTTTACTCAAAATGTGGTTTTCTTCAGTTTTCCACTCCCCTGGCAAAACGTGTGCAATGGAAAATAAACATTTGTTCTAAACCAAAAATTTGAGTTTTTTAACTTAATATTTTATAGAATATTAAAAATGTGATATAAAGTTAATTTTAATGTTATTTTTTAGTCTATAAATTAACAAAATGCATATTTATTAATCGCAGGATTCACATTCTTTTCTCTACTCCCCACTTTTTCTGAATTAATACAACCAAATAAGAAAATCGAATTATTTTCAGTTAAAAGTTTATTCTTTTTGATGTAAAACTCTACTATTAAATTTATTGTTAGGAATTCCTCTTGGTAATTGAAAGTTTTATTATTTTATTCGAAATTCATCTTTCTGACAGAAAAATTCAACAATGTCATTGAATTTTTTTTTTTGGCTAAGAAAAATTTTTTTGCTTTAAATTCAAGAATTTTTTGAACCATCATCTTTTTCTTTTAAAAACTCTTCTGTTTATGTAGAAATGTTACCCTTTTTGTTAAAAATGTAACATTCTGGTTGAAAATTAATCCGTTTTAATAGGAAATATACTTTTTAATTGAAAATTCAACTCTTGTAGAAAATTCGTTTTTTACCTCGAAAATTTAACAATTTGGTAGAAAATTTAACTATTTAATTGAAATTTTATATATTTAGTTGAAAATTCATCGCTTTAGTAGAATTTCAATATTTTTGGTTAAAAATGCAATTGCTTGCTTAAAAATTATCTGTTTTAGTTCGGGATACGAGTTTTTTTTTATAATTCATTATTACAATAATTCGGTAAAAATTAATTAATTTTTTGCAGAATATTTAACTGTTCGGTACAAAATTAAATTATTTTGTGTCAAATTCATTTTAAAAAATTTTAAATCAGTTCTCTTAAATAAAAATATGTCTACGCCGTTTTGATTAAAAATTGATATTTTTAGTTTTGAAAATTCAACTGTTTAGTTAAAAGCAATTTGGAAAAAAATCTAAACTAAAAATCATTCAAATAAAATTTGGACTGACATCACATTCATTTTTCAAACTATTTAATTAAAAATTTATGTCATTTTTTAAAAATTTGTCTTTTTTGATTAAGAACAATCGTCTTGGTAGAAAATTTAACTATTTAGTTCGAAATGTATGTATTTTGTTCAAAATTCATCATTTCTTGTACAAAATTAATCTTCTTGGTTGAAAATTAAATTGTTTGGCAAAAAATGGTATATATTATAAATATATTTTTGGCTTAAAATTTAACGCAATGCCATTAACAATTTTTTCTTATTGAAAAAGGACATTTTTTAATATTCATATATATATTGAACATTTCAGAGTGAAAATTTAAACTTTAAAATATAGAATTTTAATTGCTTTATTTTTTTTAACTTTAAATTTGTAAGTAAAATATTTTAATTTTTATGTATCAATAACAATTGAACAATTATTGATTT